>NW_027364023.1:0-340175 GCF_046119375.1 Phyllobates terribilis | reverse complement strand
TGCTAGGATTAGCAGGAAAAAGCAAAAAATTTCAGAATTGCACCTTGCAATGTGGAGATATTACTGTTTGTGCATTTACAATATTCATAGATTTTTGCCATTGAAAAACATGTTTTTCATATACCAGAAATGTTTGAAGCTACTGACTGAATGAAAGGAGCTGGCATCTCACTCTCTTTGAATCTTCTTTATCATGCTAGGATTAACCAGGAAAAGCAAAAAATTTCAGAATTGCACCTTGCAATGTGGAGATATTACTGTTTGTGCATTTACAATATTCATTGATTTTTGCCATTGAAAAACATGTTTTTCATATACCAGAAATGTTTGAAGCTACTGACTGAATGAAAGGAGCTGGCATCTCACTCTCTTTGAATCTTCTTTATCATGCTAGGATTAACAGGAAAAAGCTAAAAATTTCAGAATTGCACCGTGCAATGTGGAGATATTACTGTTTGTGCATTTACAATATTCATTGATTTTTGCCATTGAAAAACATGTTTTTCATATACCAGAAATGTTTGAAGCTACTGACTGAATGAAAGGAGCTGGCATCTCACTCTCTTTGAATCTTCTTTATCATGCTAGGATTAGCAGGAAAAAGCAAAAAATTTCAGAATTGCACCTTGCAATGTGGAGATATTACTGTTTGTGCATTTACAATATTCATTGATTTTTGCCATTGAAAAACATGTTTTTCATATACCAGAAATGTTTGAAGCTACTGACTGAATGAAAGGAGCTGGCATCTCACTCTCTTTGAATCTTCTTTATCATGCTAGGATTAACAGGAAAAAGCTAAAAATTTCAGAATTGCACCGTGCAATGTGGAGATATTACTGTTTGTGCATTTACAATATTCATCGATTTTTGCCATTGAAAAACATGTTTTTCATATACCAGAAATGTTTGAAGCTACTGACTGAATGAAAGGAGCTGGCATCTCACTCTCTTTGAATCTTCTTTATCATGCTAGGATTAGCAGGAAAAAGCAAAAAAAATCAGAATTGCACCTTGCAATGTGGAGATATTACTGTTTGTGCATTTACAATATTCATTGATTTTTGCCATTGAAAAACATGTTTTTCATATACCAGAAATGTTTGAAGCTACTGACTGAATGAAAGGAGCTGGCATCTCACTCTCTTTGAATCTTCTTTATCATGCTAGGATTAGCAGGAAAAAGCAAAAAATTTCAGAATTGCACCTTGCAATGTGGAGATATTACTGTTTGTGCATTTACAATATTCATTGATTTTTGCCATTGAAAAACATGTTTTTCATATACCAGAAATGTTTGAAGCTACTGACTGAATGAAAGGAGCTGGCATCTCACTCTCTTTGAATCTTCTTTATCATGCTAGGATTAACAGGAAAAAGCAAAAAATTTCAGAATTGCACCTTGCAATGTGGAGATATTACTGTTTGTGCATTTACAATATTCATTGATTTTTGCCATTGAAAAACATGTTTTTCATATACCAGAAATGTTTGAAGCTACTGACTGAATGAAAGGAGCTGGCATCTCACTCTCTTTGAATCTTCTTTATCATGCTAGGATTAACAGGAAAAAGCTAAAAATTTCAGAATTGCACCGTGCAATGTGGAGATATTACTGTTTGTGCATTTACAATATTCATTGATTTTTGCCATTGAAAAACATGTTTTTCATATACCAGAAATGTTTGAAGCTACTGACTGAATGAAAGGAGCTGGCATCTCACTCTCTTTGAATCTTCTTTATCATGCTAGGATTAGCAGGAAAAAGCAAAAAATTTCAGAATTGCACCTTGCAATGTGGAGATATTACTGTTTGTGCATTTACAATATTCATTGATTTTTGCCATTGAAAAACATGTTTTTCATATACCAGAAATGTTTGAAGCTACTGACTGAATGAAAGGAGCTGGCATCTCACTCTCTTTGAATCTTCTTTATCATGCTAGGATTAACAGGAAAAAGCTAAAAATTTCAGAATTGCACCTTGCAATGTGGAGATATTACTGTTTGTGCATTTACAATATTCATTGATTTTTGCCATTGAAAAACATGTTTTTCATATACCAGAAATGTTTGAAGCTACTGACTGAATGAAAGGAGCTGGCATCTCACTCTCTTTGAATCTTCTTTATCATGCTAGGATTAGCAGGAAAAAGCAAAAAATTTCAGAATTGCACCTTGCAATGTGGAGATATTACTGTTTGTGCATTTACAATATTCATTGATTTTTGCCATTGAAAAACATGTTTTTCATATACCAGAAATGTTTGAAGCTACTGACTGAATGAAAGGAGCTGGCATCTCACTCTCTTTGAATCTTCTTTCTCATGCTAGGATTAACAGGAAAAAGCTAAAAATTTCAGAATTGCACCGTGCAATGTGGAGATATTACTGTTTGTGCATTTACAATATTCATTGATTTTTGCCATTGAAAAACATGTTTTTCATATACCAGAAATGTTTGAAGCTACTGACTGAATGAAAGGAGCTGGCATCTCACTCTCTTTGAATCTTCTTTATCATGCTAGGATTAGCAGGAAAAAGCAAAAAATTTCAGAATTGCACCTTGCAATGTGGAGATATTACTGTTTGTGCATTTACAATATTCATTGATTTTTGCCATTGAAAAACATGTTTTTCATATACCAGAAATGTTTGAAGCTACTGACTGAATGAAAGGAGCTGGCATCTCACTCTCTTTGAATCTTCTTTATCATGCTAGGATTAACAGGAAAAAGCAAAAAATTTCAGAATTGCACATTGCAATGTGGAGATATTACTGTTTGTGCATTTACAATATTCATTGATTTTTGCCATTGAAAAACATGTTTTTCATATACCAGAAATGTTTGAAGCTACTGACTGAATGAAAGGAGCTGGCATCTCACTCTCTTTGAATCTTCTTTATCATGCTAGGATTAACAGGAAAAAGCTAAAAATTTCAGAATTGCACCGTGCAATGTGGAGATATTACTGTTTGTGCATTTACAATATTCATTGATTTTTGCCATTGAAAAACATGTTTTTCATATACCAGAAATGTTTGAAGCTACTGACTGAATGAAAGGAGCTGGCATCTCACTCTCTTTGAATCTTCTTTATCATGCTAGGATTAACAGGAAAAAGCTAAAAATTTCAGAATTGCACCGTGCAATGTGGAGATATTACTGTTTGTGCATTTACAATATTCATTGATTTTTGCCATTGAAAAACATGTTTTTCATATACCAGAAATGTTTGAAGCTACTGACTGAATGAAAGGAGCTGGCATCTCACTCTCTTTGAATCTTCTTTATCATGCTAGGATTAGCAGGAAAAAGCAAAAAATTTCAGAATTGCACCTTGCAATGTGGAGATATTACTGTTTGTGCATTTACAATATTCATTGATTTTTGCCATTGAAAAACATGTTTTTCATATACCAGAAATGTTTGAAGCTACTGACTGAATGAAAGGAGCTGGCATCTCACTCTCTTTGAATCTTCTTTATCATGCTAGGATTAACAGGAAAAAGCTAAAAATTTCAGAATTGCAACGTGCAATGTGGAGATATTACTGTTTGTGCATTTACAATATTCATTGATTTTTGCCATTGAAAAACATGTTTTTCATATACCAGAAATGTTTGAAGCTACTGACTGAATGAAAGGAGCTGGCATCTCACTCTCTTTGAATCTTCTTTATCATGCTAGGATTAGCAGGAAAAAGCAAAAAATTTCAGAATTGCACCTTGCAATGTGGAGATATTACTGTTTGTGCATTTACAATATTCATTGATTTTTGCCATTGAAAAACATGTTTTTCATATACCAGAAATGTTTGAAGCTACTGACTGAATGAAAGGAGCTGGCATCTCACTCTCTTTGAATCTTCTTTATCATGCTAGGATTAGCAGGAAAAAGCAAAAAATTTCAGAATTGCACCTTGCAATGTGGAGATATTACTGTTTGTGCATTTACAATATTCATTGATTTTTGCCATTGAAAAACATGTTTTTCATATACCAGAAATGTTTGAAGCTACTGACTGAATGAAAGGAGCTGGCATCTCACTCTCTTTGAATCTTCTTTATCATGCTAGGATTAACAGGAAAAAGCAAAAAATTTCAGAATTGCACATTGCAATGTGGAGATATTACTGTTTGTGCATTTACAATATTCATTGATTTTTGCCATTGAAAAACATGTTTTTCATATACCAGAAATGTTTGAAGCTACTGACTGAATGAAAGGAGCTGGCATCTCACTCTCTTTGAATCTTCTTTATCATGCTAGGATTAACAGGAAAAAGCTAAAAATTTCAGAATTGCACCGTGCAATGTGGAGATATTACTGTTTGTGCATTTACAATATTCATTGATTTTTGCCACTGAAAAACATGTTTTTCATATACCAGAAATGTTTGAAGCTACTGACTGAATGAAAGGAGCTGGCATCTCACTCTCTTTGAATCTTCTTTATCATGCTAGGATTAACAGGAAAAAGCTAAAAATTTCAGAATTGCACCGTGCAATGTGGAGATATTACTGTTTGTGCATTTACAATATTCATTGATTTTTGCCATTGAAAAACATGTTTTTCATATACCAGAAATGTTTGAAGCTTCTGACTGAATGAAAGGAGCTGGCATCTCACTCTCTTTGAATCTTCTTTATCATGCTAGGATTAGCAGGAAAAAGCAAAAAATTTCAGAATTGCACCTTGCAATGTGGAGATATTACTGTTTGTGCATTTACAATATTCATTGATTTTTGCCATTGAAAAACATGTTTTTCATATACCAGAAATGTTTGAAGCTACTGACTGAATGAAAGGAGCTGGCATCTCACTCTCTTTGAATCTTCTTTATCATGCTAGGATTAACAGGAAAAAGCTAAAAATTTCAGAATTGCACCGTGCAATGTGGAGATATTACTGTTTGTGCATTTACAATATTCATTGATTTTTGCCATTGAAAAACATGTTTTTCATATACCAGAAATGTTTGAAGCTACTGACTGAATGAAAGGAGCTGGCATCTCACTCTCTTTGAATCTTCTTTATCATGCTAGGATTAACAGGAAAAAGCTAAAAATTTCAGAATTGCACCGTGCAATGTGGAGATATTACTGTTTGTGCATTTACAATATTCATTGATTTTTGCCATTGAAAAACATGTTTTTCATATACCAGAAATGTTTGAAGCTTCTGACTGAATGAAAGGAGCTGGCATCTCACTCTCTTTGAATCTTCTTTATCATGCTAGGATTAGCAGGAAAAAGCAAAAAATTTCAGAATTGCACCTTGCAATGTGGAGATATTACTGTTTGTGCATTTACAATATTCATTGATTTTTGCCATTGAAAAACATGTTTTTCATATACCAGAAATGTTTGAAGCTACTGACTGAATGAAAGGAGCTGGCATCTCACTCTCTTTGAATCTTCTTTATCATGCTAGGATTAACAGGAAAAAGCTAAAAATTTCAGAATTGCACCGTGCAATGTGGAGATATTACTGTTTGTGCATTTACAATATTCATTGATTTTTGCCATTGAAAAACATGTTTTTCATATACCAGAAATGTTTGAAGCTACTGACTGAATGAAAGGAGCTGGCATCTCACTCTCTTTGAATCTTCTTTATCATGCTAGGATTAGCAGGAAAAAGCAAAAAATTTCAGAATTGCACCTTGCAATGTGGAGATATTACTGTTTGTGCATTTACAATATTCATTGATTTTTGCCATTGAAAAACATGTTTTTCATATACCAGAAATGTTTGAAGCTACTGACTGAATGAAAGGAGCTGGCATCTCACTCTCTTTGAATATTCTTTATCATGCTAGGATTAACAGGAAAAAGCTAAAAATTTCAGAATTGCACCGTGCAATGTGGAGATATTACTGTTTGTGCATTTACAATATTCATTGATTTTTGCCATTGAAAAACATGTTTTTCATATACCAGAAATGTTTGAAGCTACTGACTGAATGAAAGGAGCTGGCATCTCACTCTCTTTGAATCTTCTTTATCATGCTAGGATTAGCAGGAAAAAGCAAAAAATTTCAGAATTGCACCTTGCAATGTGGAGATATTACTGTTTGTGCATTTACAATATTCATTGATTTTTGCCATTGAAAAACATGTTTTTCATATACCAGAAATGTTTGAAGCTACTGACTGAATGAAAGGAGCTGGCATCTCACTCTCTTTGAATCTTCTTTATCATGCTAGGATTAACAGGAAAAAGCTAAAAATTTCAGAATTGCACCGTGCAATGTGGAGATATTACTGTTTGTGCATTTACAATATTCATTGATTTTTGCCATTGAAAAACATGTTTTTCATATACCAGAAATGTTTGAAGCTACTGACTGAATGAAAGGAGCTGGCATCTCACTCTCTTTGAATCTTCTTTATCATGCTAGGATTAGCAGGAAAAAGCAAAAAATTTCAGAATTGCACCTTGCAATGTGGAGATATTACTGTTTGTGCATTTACAATATTCATTGATTTTTGCCATTGAAAAACATGTTTTTCATATACCAGAAATGTTTGAAGCTACTGACTGAATGAAAGGAGCTGGCATCTCACTCTCTTTGAATCTTCTTTATCATGCTAGGATTAACAGGAAAAAGCTAAAAATTTCAGAATTGCACCGTGCAATGTGGAGATATTACTGTTTGTGCATTTACAATATTCATTGATTTTTGCCATTGAAAAACATGTTTTTCATATATCAGAAATGTTTGAAGCTACTGACTGAATGAAAGGAGCTGGCATCTCACTCTCTTTGAATCTTCTTTATCATGCTAGGATTAACAGGAAAAAGCAAAAAATTTCAGAATTGCACCTTGCAATGTGGAGATATTACTGTTTGTGCATTTACAATATTCATTGATTTTTGCCATTGAAAAACATGTTTTTCATATACCAGAAATGTTTGAAGCTACTGACTGAATGAAAGGAGCTGGCATCTCACTCTCTTTGAATCTTCTTTATCATGCTAGGATTAACAGGAAAAAGCTAAAAATTTCAGAATTGCACCGTGCAATGTGGAGATATTACTGTTTGTGCATTTACAATATTCATTGATTTTTGCCATTGAAAAACATGTTTTTCATATACCAGAAATGTTTGAAGCTACTGACTGAATGAAAGGAGCTGGCATCTCACTCTCTTTGAATCTTCTTTATCATGCTAGGATTAGCAGGAAAAAGCAAAAAATTTCAGAATTGCACCTTGCAATGTGGAGATATTACTGTTTGTGCATTTACAATATTCATTGATTTTTGCCATTGAAAAACATGTTTTTCATATACCAGAAATGTTTGAAGCTACTGACTGAATGAAAGGAGCTGGCATCTCACTCTCTTTGAATCTTCTTTATCATGCTAGGATTAAAAGGAAAAAGCAAAAAATTTCAGAATTGCACCTTGCAATGTGGAGATATTACTGTTTGTGCATTTACAATATTCATTGATTTTTGCCATTGAAAAACATGTTTTTCATATACCAGAAATGTTTGAAGCTACTGACTGAATGAAAGGAGCTGGCATCTCACTCTCTTTGAATCTTCTTTATCATGCTAGGATTAACAGGAAAAAGCTAAAAATTTCAGAATTGCACCGTGTAATGTGGAGATATTACTGTTTGTGCATTTACAATATTCATTGATTTTTGCCATTGAAAAACATGTTTTTCATATACCAGAAATGTTTGAAGCTACTGACTGAATGAAAGGAGCGGGCATCTCACTCTCTTTGAATCTTCTTTATCATGCTAGGATTAGCAGGAAAAAGCAAAAAATTTCAGAATTGCACCTTGCAATGTGGAGATATTACTGTTTGTGCATTTACAATATTCATTGATTTTTGCCATTGAAAAACATGTTTTTCATATACCAGAAATGTTTGAAGCTACTGACTGAATGAAAGGAGCTGGCATCTCACTCTCTTTGAATCTTCTTTATCATGCTAGGATTAACAGGAAAAAGCAAAAAATTTCAGAATTGCACCTTGCAATGTGGAGATATTACTGTTTGTGCATTTACAATATTCATTGATTTTTGCCATTGAAAAACATGTTTTTCATATACCAGAAATGTTTGAAGCTACTGACTGAATGAAAGGAGCTGGCATCTCACTCTCTTTGAATCTTCTTTATCATGCTAGGATTAACAGGAAAAAGCTAAAAATTTCAGAATTGCACCGTGCAATGTGGAGATATTACTGTTTGTGCATTTACAATATTCATTGATTTTTGCCATTGAAAAACATGTTTTTCATATACCAGAAATGTTTGAAGCTACTGACTGAATGAAAGGAGCTGGCATCTCACTCTCTTTGAATCTTCTTTATCATGCTAGGATTAACAGGAAAAAGCAAAAAATTTCAGAATTGCACCTTGCAATGTGGAGATATTACTGTTTGTGCATTTACAATATTCATTGATTTTTGCCATTGAAAAACATGTTTTTCATATACCAGAAATGTTTGAAGCTACTGACTGAATGAAAGGAGCTGGCATCTCACTCTCTTTGAATCTTCTTTATCATGCTAGGATTAACAGGAAAAAGCTAAAAATTTCAGAATTGCACCGTGCAATGAGGAGATATTACTGTTTGTGCATTTACAATATTCATTGATTTTTGCCATTGAAAAACATGTTTTTCATATACCAGAAATGTTTGAAGCTACTGACTGAATGAAAGGAGCTGGCATCTCACTCTCTTTGAATCTTCTTTATCATGCTAGGATTAGCAGGAAATAGCAAAAAATTTCAGAATTGCACCTTGCAATGTGGAGATATTACTGTTTGTGCATTTACAATATTCATTGATTTTTGCCATTGAAAAACATGTTTTTCATATACCAGAAATGTTTGAAGCTACTGACTGAATGAAAGGAGCTGGCATCTCACTCTCTTTGAATCTTCTTTATCATGCTAGGATTAACAGGAAAAAGCTAAAAATTTCAGAATTGCACCGTGCAATGTGGAGATATTACTGTTTGTGCATTTACAATATTCATTGATTTTTGCCATTGAAAAACATGTTTTTCATATACCAGAAATGTTTGAAGCTACTGACTGAATGAAAGGAGCTGGCATCTCACTCTCTTTGAATCTTCTTTATCATGCTAGGATTAGCAGGAAAAAGCAAAAAATTTCAGAATTGCACCTTGCAATGTGGAGATATTACTGTTTGTGCATTTACAATATTCATTGATTTTTGCCATTGAAAAACATGTTTTTCATATACCAGAAATGTTTGAAGCTACTGACTGAATGAAAGGAGCTGGCATCTCACTCTCTTTGAATCTTCTTTATCATGCTAGGATTAACAGGAAAAAGCAAAAAATTTCAGAATTGCACCTTGCAATGTGGAGATATTACTGTTTGTGCATTTACAATATTCATTGATTTTTGCCATTGAAAAACATGTTTTTCATATACCAGAAATGTTTGAAGCTACTGACTGAATGAAAGGAGCTGGCATCTCACTCTCTTTGAATCTTCTTTATCATGCTAGGATTAACAGGAAAAAGCTAAAAATTTCAGAATTGCACCGTGCAATGTGGAGATATTACTGTTTGTGCATTTACAATATTCATTGATTTTTGCCATTGAAAAACATGTTTTTCATATACCAGAAATGTTTGAAGCTACTGACTGAATGAAAGGAGCTGGCATCTCACTCTCTTTGAATCTTCTTTATCATGCTAGGATTAACAGGAAAAAGCTAAAAATTTCAGAATTGCACCGTGCAATGTGGAGATATTACTGTTTGTGCATTTACAATATTCATTGATTTTTGCCATTGAAAAACATGTTTTTCATATACCAGAAATGTTTGAAGCTACTGACTGAATGAAAGGAGCTGGCATCTCACTCTCTTTGAATCTTCTTTATCATGCTAGGATTAGCAGGAAAAAGCAAAAAATTTCAGAATTGCACCTTGCAATGTGGAGATATTACTGTTTGTGCATTTACAATATTCATTGATTTTTGCCATTGAAAAACATGTTTTTCATATACCAGAAATGTTTGAAGCTACTGACTGAATGAAAGGAGCTGGCATCTCACTCTCTTTGAATCTTCTTTATCATGCTAGGATTAACAGGAAAAAGCTAAAAATTTCAGAATTGCACCGTGCAATGTGGAGATATTACTGTTTGTGCATTTACAATATTCATTGATTTTTGCCATTGAAAAACAAGTTTTTCATATACCAGAAATGTTTGAAGCTTCTGACTGAATGAAAGGAGCTGGCATCTCACTCTCTTTGAATCTTCTTTATCATGCTAGGATTAGCAGGAAAAAGCAAAAAATTTCAGAATTGCACCTTGCAATGTGGAGATATTACTGTTTGTGCATTTACAATATTCATTGATTTTTGCCATTGAAAAACATGTTTTTCATATACCAGAAATGTTTGAAGCTACTGACTGAACGAAAGGAGCTGGCATCTCACTCTCTTTGAATCTTCTTTATCATGCTAGGATTAACAGGAAAAAGCTAAAAATTTCAGAATTGCACCGTGCAATGTGGAGATATTACTGTTTGTGCATTTACAATATTCATTGATTTTTGCCATTGAAAAACATGTTTTTCATATACCAGAAATGTTTGAAGCTACTGACTGAATGAAAGGAGCTGGCATCTCACTCTCTTTGAATCTTCTTTATCATGCTAGGATTAGCAGGAAATAGCAAAAAATTTCAGAATTGCACCTTGCAATGTGGAGATATTACTGTTTGTGCATTTACAATATTCATTGATTTTTGCCATTGAAAAACATGTTTTTCATATACCAGAAATGTTTGAAGCTACTGACTGAATGAAAGGAGCTGGCATCTCACTCTCTTTGAATCTTCTTTATCATGCTAGGATTAACAGGAAAAAGCTAAAAATTTCAGAATTGCACCGTGCAATGTGGAGATATTACTGTTTGTGCATTTACAATATTCATTGATTTTTGCCATTGAAAAACATGTTTTTCATATACCAGAAATGTTTGAAGCTACTGACTGAATGAAAGGAGCTGGCATCTCACTCTCTTTGAATCTTCTTTATCATGCTAGGATTAGCAGGAAAAAGCAAAAAATTTCAGAATTGCACCTTGCAATGTGGAGATATTACTGTTTGTGCATTTACAATATTCATTGATTTTTGCCATTGAAAAACATGTTTTTCATATACCAGAAATGTTTGAAGCTACTGACTGAATGAAAGGAGCTGGCATCTCACTCTCTTTGAATCTTCTTTATCATGCTAGGATTAACAGGAAAAAGCAAAAAATTTCAGAATTGCACCTTGCAATGTGGAGATATTACTGTTTGTGCATTTACAATATTCATTGATTTTTGCCATTGAAAAACATGTTTTTCATATACCAGAAATGTTTGAAGCTACTGACTGAATGAAAGGAGCTGGCATCTCACTCTCTTTGAATCTTCTTTATCATGCTAGGATTAACAGGAAAAAGCTAAAAATTTCAGAATTGCACCGTGCAATGTGGAGATATTACTGTTTGTGCATTTACAATATTCATTGATTTTTGCCATTGAAAAACATGTTTTTCATATACCAGAAATGTTTGAAGCTACTGACTGAATGAAAGGAGCTGGCATCTCACTCTCTTTGAATCTTCTTTATCATGCTAGGATTAACAGGAAAAAGCTAAAAATTTCAGAATTGCACCGGACAATGTGGAGATATTACTGTTTGTGCATTTACAATATTCATTGATTTTTGCCATTGAAAAACATGTTTTTCATATACCAGAAATGTTTGAAGCTACTGACTGAATGAAAGGAGCTGGCATCTCACTCTCTTTGAATCTTCTTTATCATGCTAGGATTAGCAGGAAAAAGCAAAAAATTTCAGAATTGCACCTTGCAATGTGGAGATATTACTGTTTGTGCATTTACAATATTCATTGATTTTTGCCATTGAAAAACATGTTTTTCATATACCAGAAATGTTTGAAGCTACTGACTGAATGAAAGGAGCTGGCATCTCACTCTCTTTGAATCTTCTTTATCATGCTAGGATTAAAAGGAAAAAGCAAAAAATTTCAGAATTGCACCTTGCAATGTGGAGATATTACTGTTTGTGCATTTACAATATTCATTGATTTTTGCCATTGAAAAACATGTTTTTCATATACCAGAAATGTTTGAAGCTACTGACTGAATGAAAGGAGCTGGCATCTCACTCTCTTTGAATCTTCTTTATCATGCTAGGATTAACAGGAAAAAGCTAAAAATTTCAGAATTGCACCGTGCAATGTGGAGATATTACTGTTTGTGCATTTACAATATTCATTGATTTTTGCCATTGAAAAACATGTTTTTCATATACCAGAAATGTTTGAAGCTACTGACTGAATGAAAGGAGCTGGCATCTCACTCTCTTTGAATCTTCTTTATCATGCTAGGATTAACAGGAAAAAGCTAAAAATTTCAGAATTGCACCGTGCAATGTGGAGATATTACTGTTTGTGCATTTACAATATTCATTGATTTTTGCCATTGAAAAACAAGTTTTTCATATACCAGAAATGTTTGAAGCTTCTGACTGAATGAAAGGAGCTGGCATCTCACTCTCTTTGAATCTTCTTTATCATGCTAGGATTAGCAGGAAAAAGCAAAAAATTTCAGAATTGCACCTTGCAATGTGGAGATATTACTGTTTGTGCATTTACAATATTCATTGATTTTTGCCATTGAAAAACATGTTTTTCATATACCAGAAATGTTTGAAGCTACTGACTGAATGAAAGGAGCTGGCATCTCACTCTCTTTGAATCTTCTTTATCATGCTAGGATTAACAGGAAAAAGCTAAAAATTTCAGAATTGCACCGTGCAATGTGGAGATATTACTGTTTGTGCATTTACAATATTCATTGATTTTTGCCATTGAAAAACATGTTTTTCATATACCAGAAATGTTTGAAGCTACTGACTGAATGAAAGGAGCTGGCATCTCACTCTCTTTGAATCTTCTTTATCATGCTAGGATTAGCAGGAAAAAGCAAAAAATTTCAGAATTGCACCTTGCAATGTGGAGATATTACTGTTTGTGCATTTACAATATTCATTGATTTTTGCCATTGAAAAACATGTTTTTCATATACCAGAAATGTTTGAAGCTACTGACTGAATGAAAGGAGCTGGCATCTCACTCTCTTTGAATCTTCTTTATCATGCTAGGATTAACAGGAAAAAGCAAAAAATTTCAGAATTGCACCTTGCAATGTGGAGATATTACTGTTTGTGCATTTACAATATTCATTGATTTTTGCCATTGAAAAACATGTTTTTCATATACCAGAAATGTTTGAAGCTACTGACTGAATGAAAGGAGCTGGCATCTCACTCTCTTTGAATCTTCTTTATCATGCTAGGATTAACAGGAAAAAGCTAAAAATTTCAGAATTGCACCGTGCAATGTGGAGATATTACTGTTTGTGCATTTACAATATTCATTGATTTTTGCCATTGAAAAACATGTTTTTCATATACCAGAAATGTTTGAAGCTACTGACTGAATGAAAGGAGCTGGCATCTCACTCTCTTTGAATCTTCTTTATCATGCTAGGATTAACAGGAAAAAGCAAAAAATTTCAGAATTGCACCTTGCAATGTGGAGATATTACTGTTTGTGCATTTACAATATTCATTGATTTTTGCCATTGAAAAACATGTTTTTCATATACCAGAAATGTTTGAAGCTACTGACTGAATGAAAGGAGCTGGCATCTCACTCTCTTTGAATCTTCTTTATCATGCTAGGATTAACAGGAAAAAGCTAAAAATTTCAGAATTGCACCGTGCAATGTGGAGATATTACTGTTTGTGCATTTACAATATTCATTGATTTTTGCCATTGAAAAACATGTTTTTCATATACCAGAAATGTTTGAAGCTACTGACTGAATGAAAGGAGCTGGCATCTCACTCTCTTTGAATCTTCTTTATCATGCTAGGATTAGCAGGAAAAAGCAAAAAATTTCAGAATTGCACCTTGCAATGTGGAGATATTACTGTTTGTGCATTTACAATATTCATTGATTTTTGCCATTGAAAAACATGTTTTTCATATACCAGAAATGTTTGAAGCTACTGACTGAATGAAAGGAGCTGGCATCTCACTCTCTTTGAATCTTCTTTATCATGCTAGGATTAACAGGAAAAAGCTAAAAATTTCAGAATTGCACCGTGCAATGTGGAGATATTACTGTTTGTGCATTTACAATATTCATTGATTTTTGCCATTGAAAAACATGTTTTTCATATACCAGAAATGTTTGAAGCTACTGACTGAATGAAAGGAGCTGGCATCTCACTCTCTTTGAATCTTCTTTATCATGCTAGGATTAGCAGGAAAAAGCAAAAAATTTCAGAATTGCACCTTGCAATGTGGAGATATTACTGTTTGTGCATTTACAATATTCATTGATTTTTGCCATTGAAAAACATGTTTTTCATATACCAGAAATGTTTGAAGCTACTGACTGAATGAAAGGAGCTGGCATCTCACTCTCTTTGAATCTTCTTTATCATGCTAGGATTAACAGGAAAAAGCAAAAAATTTCAGAATTGCACCTTGCAATGTGGAGATATTACTGTTTGTGCATTTACAATATTCATTGATTTTTGCCATTGAAAAACATGTTTTTCATATACCAGAAATGTTTGAAGCTACTGACTGAATGAAAGGAGCTGGCATCTCACTCTCTTTGAATCTTCTTTATCATGCTAGGATTAACAGGAAAAAGCTAAAAATTTCAGAATTGCACCGTGCAATGTGGAGATATTACTGTTTGTGCATTTACAATATTCATTGATTTTTGCCATTGAAAAACATGTTTTTCATATACCAGAAATGTTTGAAGCTAATGACTGAATGAAAGGAGCTGGCATCTCACTCTCTTTGAATCTTCTTTATCATGCTAGGATTAACAGGAAAAAGCTAAAAATTTCAGAATTGCACCGTGCAATGTGGAGATATTACTGTTTGTGCATTTACAGTATTCATTGATTTTTGCCATTGAAAAACATGTTTTTCATATACCAGAAATGTTTGAAGCTACTGACTGAATGAAAGGAGCTGGCATCTCACTCTCTTTGAATCTTCTTTATCATGCTAGGATTAGCAGGAAAAAGCAAAAAATTTCAGAATTGCACCTTGCAATGTGGAGATATTACTGTTTGTGCATTTACAATATTCATTGATTTTTGCCATTGAAAAACAAGTTTTTCATATACCAGAAATGTTTGAAGCTACTGACTGAATGAAAGGAGCTGGCATCTCACTCTCTTTGAATCTTCTTTATCATGCTAGGATTAACAGGAAAAAGCTAAAAATTTCAGAATTGCACCGTGCAATGTGGAGATATTACTGTTTGTGCATTTACAATATTCATTGATTTTTGCCATTGAAAAACATGTTTTTCATATACCAGAAATGTTTGAAGCTACTGACTGAATGAAAGGAGCTGGCATCTCACTCTCTTTGAATCTTCTTTATCATGCTAGGATTAGCAGGAAAAAGCAAAAAATTTCAGAATTGCACCTTGCAATGTGGAGATATTACTGTTTGTGCATTTACAATATTCATTGATTTTTGCCATTGAAAAACATGTTTTTCATATACCAGAAATGTTTGAAGCTACTGACTGAATGAAAGGAGCTGGCATCTCACTCTCTTTGAATCTTCTTTATCATGCTAGGATTAACAGGAAAAAGCAAAAAATTTCAGAATTGCACCTTGCAATGTGGAGATATTACTGTTTGTGCATTTACAATATTCATTGATTTTTGCCATTGAAAAACATGTTTTTCATATACCAGAAATGTTTGAAGCTACTGACTGAATGAAAGGAGCTGGCATCTCACTCTCTTTGAATCTTCTTTATCATGCTAGGATTAGCAGGAAAAAGCTAAAAATTTCAGAATTGCACCGTGCAATGTGGAGATATTACTGTTTGTGCATTTACAATATTCATTGATTTTTGCCATTGAAAAACATGTTTTTCATATACCAGAAATGTTTGAAGCTACTGACTGAATGAAAGGAGCTGGCATCTCACTCTCTTTGAATCTTCTTTATCATGCTAGGATTAGCAGGAAAAAGCAAAAAATTTCAGAATTGCACCTTGCAATGTGGAGATATTACTGTTTGTGCATTTACAATATTCATTGATTTTTGCCATTGAAAAACATGTTTTTCATATACCAGAAATGTTTGAAGCTACTGACTGAATGAAAGGAGCTGGCATCTCACTCTCTTTGAATCTTCTTTATCATGCTAGGATTAACAGGAAAAAGCTAAAAATTTCAGAATTGCACCGTGCAATGTGGAGATATTACTGTTTGTGCATTTACAATATTCATTGATTTTTGCCATTGAAAAACGTTTTTCATATACCAGAAATGTTTGAAGCTACTGACTGAATGAAAGGAGCTGGCATCTCACTCTCTTTGAATCTTCTTTATCATGCTAGGATTAGCAGGAAAAAGCAAAAAATTTCAGAATTGCACCTTGCAATGTGGAGATATTACCGTTTGTGCATTTACAATATTCATTGATTTTTGCCATTGAAAAACATGTTTTTCATATACCAGAAATGTTTGAAGCTACTGACTGAATGAAAGGAGCTGGCATCTCACTCTCTTTGAATCTTCTTTATCATGCTAGGATTAACAGGAAAAAGCTAAAAATTTCAGAATTGCACCTTGCAATGTGGAGATATTACTGTTTGTGCATTTACAATATTCATTGATTTTTGCCATTGAAAAACATGTTTTTCATATACCAGAAATGTTTGAAGCTACTGACTGAATGAAAGGAGCTGGCATCTCACTCTCTTTGAATCTTCTTTATCATGCTAGGATTAACAGGAAAAAGCTAAAAATTTCAGAATTGCACCGTGCAATGTGGAGATATTACTGTTTGTGCATTTACAATATTCATTGATTTTTGCCATTGAAAAACATCATGTTATTCATATACCAGAAATGATTGAAGCTACTGACTGAATGAAAGGAGCTGGCATCTCACTCTCTTTGAATCTTCTTTATCATGCTAAGAGGAGCAGGAAAAAGCAAAAAATTTCAGAATTGCACCTTGCAATGCGGAGAAATTACTGTTTGTGCATTTACAATATTCATTGATTTTTGCCATTGAAATACGTCCAGAAATGATTGAAGCTACTGACTGAATGAAAGGAGCTGGCATCTCACTCTCTTTGAATCTTCTTTATCATGCTAAGAGGAGCAGGAAAAAGCAAAAAATTTCAGAATTGCACCTTGCAATGCGGAGAAATTACTGTTTGTGCATTTACAATATTCATTGATTTTTGCCATTGAAAAACGTCCAGAAATGATTGAAGCTACTGACTGAATGAAAGGAGCTCTCATCTCACTCTCTTTGAATCTTTATCATGCTAAGAGGAGCAGGAAAAAGCAAAAAATTTCAGAATTGCACCTTGCAATGTGGAGATATTACTGTTTGTGCATTTACAATATTCATTGATTTTTGCCATTGAAAAACATGTTTTTCATATACCAGAAATGTTTGAAGCTACTGACTGAATGAAAGGAGCTGGCATCTCACTCTCTTTGAATCTTCTTTATCATGCTAGGATTAACAGGAAAAAGCTAAAAATTTCAGAATTGCACCGTGCAATGTGGAGATATTACTGTTTGTGCATTTACAATATTCATTGATTTTTGCCATTGAAAAACATGTTTTTCATATACCAGAAATGTTTGAAGCTACTGACTGAATGAAAGGAGCTGGCATCTCACTCTCTTTGAATCTTCTTTATCATGCTAGGATTAGCAGGAAAAAGCAAAAAATTTCAGAATTGCACCTTGCAATGTGGAGATATTACTGTTTGTGCATTTACAATATTCATTGATTTTTGCCATTGAAAAACATGTTTTTCATATACCAGAAATGTTTGAAGCTACTGACTGAATGAAAGGAGCTGGCATCTCACTCTCTTTGAATCTTCTTTATCATGCTAGGATTAACAGGAAAAAGCAAAAAATTTCAGAATTGCACCTTGCAATGTGGAGATATTACTGTTTGTGCATTTACAATATTCATTGATTTTTGCCATTGAAAAACATGTTTTTCATATACCAGAAATGTTTGAAGCTACTGACTGAATGAAAGGAGCTGGCATCTCACTCTCTTTGAATCTTCTTTATCATGCTAGGATTAACAGGAAAAAGCTAAAAATTTCAGAATTGCACCGTGCAATGTGGAGATATTACTGTTTGTGCATTTACAATATTCATTGATTTTTGCCATTGAAAAACATGTTTTTCATATACCAGAAATGTTTGAAGCTACTGACTGAATGAAAGGAGCTGGCATCTCACTCTCTTTGAATCTTCTTTATCATGCTAGGATTAGCAGGAAAAAGCAAAAAATTTCAGAATTGCACCTTGCAATGTGGAGATATTACTGTTTGTGCATTTACAATATTCATTGATTTTTGCCATTGAAAAACATGTTTTTCATATACCAGAAATGTTTGAAGCTACTGACTGAATGAAAGGAGCTGGCATCTCACTCTCTTTGAATCTTCTTTATCATGCTAGGATTAACAGGAAAAAGCTAAAAATTTCAGAATTGCACCGTGCAATGTGGAGATATTACTGTTTGTGCATTTACAATATTCATTGATTTTTGCCATTGAAAAACATGTTTTTCATATACCAGAAATGTTTGAAGCTACTGACTGAATGAAAGGAGCTGGCATCTCACTCTCTTTGAATCTTCTTTATCATGCTAGGATTAGCAGGAAAAAGCAAAAAATTTCAGAATTGCACCTTGCAATGTGGAGATATTACTGTTTGTGCATTTACAATATTCATTGATTTTTGCCATTGAAAAACATGTTTTTCATATACCAGAAATGTTTGAAGCTACTGACTGAATGAAAGGAGCTGGCATCTCACTCTCTTTGAATCTTCTTTATCATGCTAGGATTAACAGGAAAAAGCAAAAAATTTCAGAATTGCACCTTGCAATGTGGAGATATTACTGTTTGTGCATTTACAATATTCATTGATTTTTGCCATTGAAAAACATGTTTTTCATATACCAGAAATGTTTGAAGCTACTGACTGAATGAAAGGAGCTGGCATCTCACTCTCTTTGAATCTTCTTTATCATGCTAGGATTAACAGGAAAAAGCTAAAAATTTCAGAATTGCACCGTGCAATGTGGAGATATTACTGTTTGTGCATTTACAATATTCATTGATTTTTGCCATTGAAAAACATCATGTTATTCATATACCAGAAATGATTGAAGCTACTGACTGAATGAAAGGAGCTGGCATCTCACTCTCTTTGAATCTTCTTTATCATGCTAAGAGGAGCAGGAAAAAGCAAAAAATTTCAGAATTGCACCTTGCAATGCGGAGAAATTACTGTTTGTGCATTTACAATATTCATTGATTTTTGCCATTGAAATACGTCCAGAAATGATTGAAGCTACTGACTGAATGAAAGGAGCTGGCATCTCACTCTCTTTGAATCTTCTTTATCATGCTAAGAGGAGCAGGAAAAAGCAAAAAATTTCAGAATTGCACCTTGCAATGCGGAGAAATTACTGTTTGTGCATTTACAATATTCATTGATTTTTGCCATTGAAAAACGTCCAGAAATGATTGAAGCTACTGACTGAATGAAAGGAGCTCTCATCTCACTCTCTTTGAATCTTTATCATGCTAAGAGGAGCAGGAAAAAGCAAAAAATTTCAGAATTGCACCTTGCAATGTGGAGATATTACTGTTTGTGCATTTACAATATTCATTGATTTTTGCCATTGAAAAACATGTTTTTCATATACCAGAAATGTTTGAAGCTACTGACTGAATGAAAGGAGCTGGCATCTCACTCTCTTTGAATCTTCTTTATCATGCTAGGATTAACAGGAAAAAGCTAAAAATTTCAGAATTGCACCGTGCAATGTGGAGATATTACTGTTTGTGCATTTACAATATTCATTGATTTTTGCCATTGAAAAACATGTTTTTCATATACCAGAAATGTTTGAAGCTACTGACTGAATGAAAGGAGCTGGCATCTCACTCTCTTTGAATCTTCTTTATCATGCTAGGATTAGCAGGAAAAAGCAAAAAATTTCAGAATTGCACCTTGCAATGTGGAGATATTACTGTTTGTGCATTTACAATATTCATTGATTTTTGCCATTGAAAAACATGTTTTTCATATACCAGAAATGTTTGAAGCTACTGACTGAATGAAAGGAGCTGGCATCTCACTCTCTTTGAATCTTCTTTATCATGCTAGGATTAACAGGAAAAAGCAAAAAATTTCAGAATTGCACCTTGCAATGTGGAGATATTACTGTTTGTGCATTTACAATATTCATTGATTTTTGCCATTGAAAAACATGTTTTTCATATACCAGAAATGTTTGAAGCTACTGACTGAATGAAAGGAGCTGGCATCTCACTCTCTTTGAATCTTCTTTATCATGCTAGGATTAACAGGAAAAAGCTAAAAATTTCAGAATTGCACCGTGCAATGTGGAGATATTACTGTTTGTGCATTTACAATATTCATTGATTTTTGCCATTGAAAAACATGTTTTTCATATACCAGAAATGTTTGAAGCTACTGACTGAATGAAAGGAGCTGGCATCTCACTCTCTTTGAATCTTCTTTATCATGCTAGGATTAGCAGGAAAAAGCAAAAAATTTCAGAATTGCACCTTGCAATGTGGAGATATTACTGTTTGTGCATTTACAATATTCATTGATTTTTGCCATTGAAAAACATGTTTTTCATATACCAGAAATGTTTGAAGCTACTGACTGAATGAAAGGAGCTGGCATCTCACTCTCTTTGAATCTTCTTTATCATGCTAGGATTAACAGGAAAAAGCTAAAAATTTCAGAATTGCACCGTGCAATGTGGAGATATTACTGTTTGTGCATTTACAATATTCATTGATTTTTGCCATTGAAAAACATGTTTTTCATATACCAGAAATGTTTGAAGCTACTGACTGAATGAAAGGAGCTGGCATCTCACTCTCTTTGAATCTTCTTTATCATGCTAGGATTAGCAGGAAAAAGCAAAAAATTTCAGAATTGCACCTTGCAATGTGGAGATATTACTGTTTGTGCATTTACAATATTCATTGATTTTTGCCATTGAAAAACATGTTTTTCATATACCAGAAATGTTTGAAGCTACTGACTGAATGAAAGGAGCTGGCATCTCACTCTCTTTGAATCTTCTTTATCATGCTAGGATTAACAGGAAAAAGCAAAAAATTTCAGAATTGCACCTTGCAATGTGGAGATATTACTGTTTGTGCATTTACAATATTCATTGATTTTTGCCATTGAAAAACATGTTTTTCATATACCAGAAATGTTTGAAGCTACTGACTGAATGAAAGGAGCTGGCATCTCACTCTCTTTGAATCTTCTTTATCATGCTAGGATTAACAGGAAAAAGCTAAAAATTTCAGAATTGCACCGTGCAATGTGGAGATATTACTGTTTGTGCATTTACAATATTCATTGATTTTTGCCATTGAAAAACATGTTTTTCATATACCAGAAATGTTTGAAGCTACTGACTGAATGAAAGGAGCTGGCATCTCACTCTCTTTGAATCTTCTTTATCATGCTAGGATTAGCAGGAAAAAGCAAAAAATTTCAGAATTGCACCTTGCAATGTGGAGATATTACTGTTTGTGCATTTACAATATTCATTGATTTTTGCCATTGAAAAACATGTTTTTCATATACCAGAAATGTTTGAAGCTACTGACTGAATGAAAGGAGCTGGCATCTCACTCTCTTTGAATCTTCTTTATCATGCTAGGATTAGCAGGAAAAAGCAAAAAATTTCAGAATTGCACCTTGCAATGTGGAGATATTACTGTTTGTGCATTTACAATATTCATTGATTTTTGCCATTGAAAAACATGTTTTTCATATACCAGAAATGTTTGAAGCTACTGACTGAATGAAAGGAGCTGGCATCTCACTCTCTTTGAATCTTCTTTATCATGCTAGGATTAACAGGAAAAAGCTAAAAATTTCAGAATTGCACCGTGCAATGTGGAGATATTACTGTTTGTGCATTTACAATATTCATTGATTTTTGCCATTGAAAAACATGTTTTTCATATACCAGAAATGTTTGAAGCTACTGACTGAATGAAAGGAGCTGGCATCTCACTCTCTTTGAATCTTCTTTATCATGCTAGGATTAGCAGGAAAAAGCAAAAAATTTCAGAATTGCACCTTGCAATGTGGAGATATTACTGTTTGTGCATTTACAATATTCATTGATTTTTGCCATTGAAAAACATGTTTTTCATATACCAGAAATGTTTGAAGCTACTGACTGAATGAAAGGAGCTGGCATCTCACTCTCTTTGAATCTTCTTTATCATGCTAGGATTAACAGGAAAAAGCAAAAAATTTCAGAATTGCACCTTGCAATGTGGAGATATTACTGTTTGTGCATTTACAATATTCATTGATTTTTGCCATTGAAAAACATGTTTTTCATATACCAGAAATGTTTGAAGCTACTGACTGAATGAAAGGAGCTGGCATCTCACTCTCTTTGAATCTTCTTTATCATGCTAGGATTAACAGGAAAAAGCTAAAAATTTCAGAATTGCACCGTGCAATGTGGAGATATTACTGTTTGTGCATTTACAATATTCATTGATTTTTGCCATTGAAAAACATGTTTTTCATATACCAGAAATGTTTGAAGCTACTGACTGAATGAAAGGAGCTGGCATCTCACTCTCTTTGAATCTTCTTTATCATGCTAGGATTAGCAGGAAAAAGCAAAAAATTTCAGAATTGCACCTTGCAATGTGGAGATATTACTGTTTGTGCATTTACAATATTCATTGATTTTTGCCATTGAAAAACATGTTTTTCATATACCAGAAATGTTTGAAGCTACTGACTGAATGAAAGGAGCTGGCATCTCACTCTCTTTGAATCTTCTTTATCATGCTAGGATTAACAGGAAAAAGCTAAAAATTTCAGAATTGCACCGTGCAATGTGGAGATATTACTGTTTGTGCATTTACAATATTCATTGATTTTTGCCATTGAAAAACATGTTTTTCATATACCAGAAATGTTTGAAGCTACTGACTGAATGAAAGGAGCTGGCATCTCACTCTCTTTGAATCTTCTTTATCATGCTAGGATTAGCAGGAAAAAGCAAAAAATTTCAGAATTGCAACTTGCAATGTGGAGATATTACTGTTTGTGCATTTACAATATTCATTGATTTTTGCCATTGAAAAACATGTTTTTCATATACCAGAAATGTTTGAAGCTACTGACTGAATGAAAGGAGCTGGCATCTCACTCTCTTTGAATCTTCTTTATCATGCTAGGATTAACAGGAAAAAGCAAAAAATTTCAGAATTGCACCTTGCAATGTGGAGATATTACTGTTTGTGCATTTACAATATTCATTGATTTTTGCCATTGAAAAACATGTTTTTCATATACCAGAAATGTTTGAAGCTACTGACTGAATGAAAGGAGCTGGCATCTCACTCTCTTTGAATCTTCTTTATCATGCTAGGATTAACAGGAAAAAGCTAAAAATTTCAGAATTGCACCGTGCAATGTGGAGATATTACTGTTTGTGCATTTACAATATTCATTGATTTTTGCCATTGAAAAACATGTTTTTCATATACCAGAAATGTTTGAAGCTACTGACTGAATGAAAGGAGCTGGCATCTCACTCTCTTTGAATCTTCTTTATCATGCTAGGATTAGCAGGAAAAAGCAAAAAATTTCAGAATTGCACCTTGCAATGTGGAGATATTACTGTTTGTGCATTTACAATATTCATTGATTTTTGCCATTGAAAAACATGTTTTTCATATACCAGAAATGTTTGAAGCTACTGACTGAATGAAAGGAGCTGGCATCTCACTCTCTTTGAATCTTCTTTATCATGCTAGGATTAACAGGAAAAAGCTAAAAATTTCAGAATTGCACCGTGCAATGTGGAGATATTACTGTTTGTGCATTTACAATATTCATTGATTTTTGCCATTGAAAAACATGTTTTTCATATACCAGAAATGTTTGAAGCTACTGACTGAATGAAAGGAGCTGGCATCTCACTCTCTTTGAATCTTCTTTATCATGCTAGGATTAACAGGAAAAAGCTAAAAATTTCAGAATTGCACCGTGCAATGTGGAGATATTACTGTTTGTGCATTTACAATATTCATTGATTTTTGCCATTGAAAAACATCATGTTATTCATATACCAGAAATGATTGAAGCTACTGACTGAATGAAAGGAGCTGGCATCTCACTCTCTTTGAATCTTCTTTATCATGCTAAGAGGAGCAGGAAAAAGCAAAAAATTTCAGAATTGCACCTTGCAATGCGGAGAAATTACTGTTTGTGCATTTACAATATTCATTGATTTTTGCCATTGAAAAACGTCCAGAAATGATTGAAGCTACTGACTGAATGAAAGGAGCTGGCATCTCACTCTCTTTGAATCTTCTTTATCATGCTAAGAGGAGCAGGAAAAAGCAAAAAATTTCAGAATTGCACCTTGCAATGCGGAGAAATTACTGTTTGTGCATTTACAATATTCATTGATTTTTGCCATTGAAAAACGTCCAGAAATGATTGAAGCTACTGACTGAATGAAAGGAGCTCTCATCTCACTCTCTTTGAATCTTCTTTATCATGCTAAGAGGAGCAGGAAAAAGCAAAAAATTTCAGAATTGCACCTTGCAATGCGGAGAAATTACTGTTTGTGCATTTACAATATTCATTGATTTTTGCCATTGAAAAACATCATGTTATTCATATACCAGAAATGTTTGAAGCTACTGACTGAATGAAAGGAGCTGGCATCTCACTCTCTTTGAATCTTCTTTATCATGCTAAGAGGAGCAGGAAAAAGCAAAAAATTTCAGAATTGCACCTTCAATGCGGAGAAATTACTGTTTGTGCATTTACAATATTCATTGATTTTTGCCATTGAAAAACGTCCAGAAATGATTGTAGCTACTGATTGAATGAAAGGAGCTGGCATCTCACTCTCTTTGAATCTTCTTTATCATGCTAAGAGGAGCAGGAAAAAGCAAAAAATTTCAGAATTGCACCTTGCAATGCGGAGAAATTACTGTTTGTGCATTTACAATATTCATTAATTTTTGCCATTGAAAAACATCATGTTATTCATATACCAGAAATGATTGAAGCTACTGACTGAATGAAAGGAGCTGGCATCTCACTCTCTTTGAATCTTCTTTATCATACTAAGAGGAGCAGGAAAAAGCAAAAAATTTCAGAATTGCACCTTGCAATGCGGAGAAATTACTGTTTGTGCATTTACAATATTCATTGATTTTTGCCATTGAAATACGTCCAGAAATGATTGAAGCTACTGACTGAATGAAAGGAGCTGGCATCTCACTCTCTTTGAATCTTCTTTATCATGCTAAGAGGAGCAGGAAAAAGCAAAAAATTTCAGAATTGCACCTTGCAATGCGGAGAAATTACTGTTTGTGCATTTACAATATTCATTGATTTTTGCCATTGAAAAACGTCCAGAAATGATTGAAGCTACTGACTGAATGAAAGGAGCTCTCATCTCACTCTCTTTGAATCTTTATCATGCTAAGAGGAGCAGGAAAAAGCAAAAAATTTCAGAATTGCACCTTGCAATGTGGAGATATTACTGTTTGTGCATTTACAATATTCATTGATTTTTGCCATTGAAAAACATGTTTTTCATATACCAGAAATGTTTGAAGCTACTGACTGAATGAAAGGAGCTGGCATCTCACTCTCTTTGAATCTTCTTTATCATGCTAGGATTAACAGGAAAAAGCTAAAAATTTCAGAATTGCACCGTGCAATGTGGAGATATTACTGTTTGTGCATTTACAATATTCATTGATTTTTGCCATTGAAAAACATGTTTTTCATATACCAGAAATGTTTGAAGCTACTGACTGAATGAAAGGAGCTGGCATCTCACTCTCTTTGAATCTTCTTTATCATGCTAGGATTAGCAGGAAAAAGCAAAAAATTTCAGAATTGCACCTTGCAATGTGGAGATATTACTGTTTGTGCATTTACAATATTCATTGATTTTTGCCATTGAAAAACATGTTTTTCATATACCAGAAATGTTTGAAGCTACTGACTGAATGAAAGGAGCTGGCATCTCACTCTCTTTGAATCTTCTTTATCATGCTAGGATTAACAGGAAAAAGCAAAAAATTTCAGAATTGCACCTTGCAATGTGGAGATATTACTGTTTGTGCATTTACAATATTCATTGATTTTTGCCATTGAAAAACATGTTTTTCATATACCAGAAATGTTTGAAGCTACTGACTGAATGAAAGGAGCTGGCATCTCACTCTCTTTGAATCTTCTTTATCATGCTAGGATTAACAGGAAAAAGCTAAAAATTTCAGAATTGCACCGTGCAATGTGGAGATATTACTGTTTGTGCATTTACAATATTCATTGATTTTTGCCATTGAAAAACATGTTTTTCATATACCAGAAATGTTTGAAGCTACTGACTGAATGAAAGGAGCTGGCATCTCACTCTCTTTGAATCTTCTTTATCATGCTAGGATTAGCAGGAAAAAGCAAAAAATTTCAGAATTGCACCTTGCAATGTGGAGATATTACTGTTTGTGCATTTACAATATTCATTGATTTTTGCCATTGAAAAACATGTTTTTCATATACCAGAAATGTTTGAAGCTACTGACTGAATGAAAGGAGCTGGCATCTCACTCTCTTTGAATCTTCTTTATCATGCTAGGATTAACAGGAAAAAGCTAAAAATTTCAGAATTGCACCGTGCAATGTGGAGATATTACTGTTTGTGCATTTACAATATTCATTGATTTTTGCCATTGAAAAACATGTTTTTCATATACCAGAAATGTTTGAAGCTACTGACTGAATGAAAGGAGCTGGCATCTCACTCTCTTTGAATCTTCTTTATCATGCTAGGATTAGCAGGAAAAAGCAAAAAATTTCAGAATTGCACCTTGCAATGTGGAGATATTACTGTTTGTGCATTTACAATATTCATTGATTTTTGCCATTGAAAAACATGTTTTTCATATACCAGAAATGTTTGAAGCTACTGACTGAATGAAAGGAGCTGGCATCTCACTCTCTTTGAATCTTCTTTATCATGCTAGGATTAACAGGAAAAAGCAAAAAATTTCAGAATTGCACCTTGCAATGTGGAGATATTACTGTTTGTGCATTTACAATATTCATTGATTTTTGCCATTGAAAAACATGTTTTTCATATACCAGAAATGTTTGAAGCTACTGACTGAATGAAAGGAGCTGGCATCTCACTCTCTTTGAATCTTCTTTATCATGCTAGGATTAACAGGAAAAAGCTAAAAATTTCAGAATTGCACCGTGCAATGTGGAGATATTACTGTTTGTGCATTTACAATATTCATTGATTTTTGCCATTGAAAAACATGTTTTTCATATACCAGAAATGTTTGAAGCTACTGACTGAATGAAAGGAGCTGGCATCTCACTCTCTTTGAATCTTCTTTATCATGCTAGGATTAGCAGGAAAAAGCAAAAAATTTCAGAATTGCACCTTGCAATGTGGAGATATTACTGTTTGTGCATTTACAATATTCATTGATTTTTGCCATTGAAAAACATGTTTTTCATATACCAGAAATGTTTGAAGCTACTGACTGAATGAAAGGAGCTGGCATCTCACTCTCTTTGAATCTTCTTTATCATGCTAGGATTAGCAGGAAAAAGCAAAAAATTTCAGAATTGCACCTTGCAATGTGGAGATATTACTGTTTGTGCATTTACAATATTCATTGATTTTTGCCATTGAAAAACATGTTTTTCATATACCAGAAATGTTTGAAGCTACTGACTGAATGAAAGGAGCTGGCATCTCACTCTCTTTGAATCTTCTTTATCATGCTAGGATTAACAGGAAAAAGCTAAAAATTTCAGAATTGCACCGTGCAATGTGGAGATATTACTGTTTGTGCATTTACAATATTCATTGATTTTTGCCATTGAAAAACATGTTTTTCATATACCAGAAATGTTTGAAGCTACTGACTGAATGAAAGGAGCTGGCATCTCACTCTCTTTGAATCTTCTTTATCATGCTAGGATTAGCAGGAAAAAGCAAAAAATTTCAGAATTGCACCTTGCAATGTGGAGATATTACTGTTTGTGCATTTACAATATTCATTGATTTTTGCCATTGAAAAACATGTTTTTCATATACCAGAAATGTTTGAAGCTACTGACTGAATGAAAGGAGCTGGCATCTCACTCTCTTTGAATCTTCTTTATCATGCTAGGATTAACAGGAAAAAGCAAAAAATTTCAGAATTGCACCTTGCAATGTGGAGATATTACTGTTTGTGCATTTACAATATTCATTGATTTTTGCCATTGAAAAACATGTTTTTCATATACCAGAAATGTTTGAAGCTACTGACTGAATGAAAGGAGCTGGCATCTCACTCTCTTTGAATCTTCTTTATCATGCTAGGATTAACAGGAAAAAGCTAAAAATTTCAGAATTGCACCGTGCAATGTGGAGATATTACTGTTTGTGCATTTACAATATTCATTGATTTTTGCCATTGAAAAACATGTTTTTCATATACCAGAAATGTTTGAAGCTACTGACTGAATGAAAGGAGCTGGCATCTCACTCTCTTTGAATCTTCTTTATCATGCTAGGATTAGCAGGAAAAAGCAAAAAATTTCAGAATTGCACCTTGCAATGTGGAGATATTACTGTTTGTGCATTTACAATATTCATTGATTTTTGCCATTGAAAAACATGTTTTTCATATACCAGAAATGTTTGAAGCTACTGACTGAATGAAAGGAGCTGGCATCTCACTCTCTTTGAATCTTCTTTATCATGCTAGGATTAACAGGAAAAAGCTAAAAATTTCAGAATTGCACCGTGCAATGTGGAGATATTACTGTTTGTGCATTTACAATATTCATTGATTTTTGCCATTGAAAAACATGTTTTTCATATACCAGAAATGTTTGAAGCTACTGACTGAATGAAAGGAGCTGGCATCTCACTCTCTTTGAATCTTCTTTATCATGCTAGGATTAGCAGGAAAAAGCAAAAAATTTCAGAATTGCAACTTGCAATGTGGAGATATTACTGTTTGTGCATTTACAATATTCATTGATTTTTGCCATTGAAAAACATGTTTTTCATATACCAGAAATGTTTGAAGCTACTGACTGAATGAAAGGAGCTGGCATCTCACTCTCTTTGAATCTTCTTTATCATGCTAGGATTAACAGGAAAAAGCAAAAAATTTCAGAATTGCACCTTGCAATGTGGAGATATTACTGTTTGTGCATTTACAATATTCATTGATTTTTGCCATTGAAAAACATGTTTTTCATATACCAGAAATGTTTGAAGCTACTGACTGAATGAAAGGAGCTGGCATCTCACTCTCTTTGAATCTTCTTTATCATGCTAGGATTAACAGGAAAAAGCTAAAAATTTCAGAATTGCACCGTGCAATGTGGAGATATTACTGTTTGTGCATTTACAATATTCATTGATTTTTGCCATTGAAAAACATGTTTTTCATATACCAGAAATGTTTGAAGCTACTGACTGAATGAAAGGAGCTGGCATCTCACTCTCTTTGAATCTTCTTTATCATGCTAGGATTAGCAGGAAAAAGCAAAAAATTTCAGAATTGCACCTTGCAATGTGGAGATATTACTGTTTGTGCATTTACAATATTCATTGATTTTTGCCATTGAAAAACATGTTTTTCATATACCAGAAATGTTTGAAGCTACTGACTGAATGAAAGGAGCTGGCATCTCACTCTCTTTGAATCTTCTTTATCATGCTAGGATTAACAGGAAAAAGCTAAAAATTTCAGAATTGCACCGTGCAATGTGGAGATATTACTGTTTGTGCATTTACAATATTCATTGATTTTTGCCATTGAAAAACATGTTTTTCATATACCAGAAATGTTTGAAGCTACTGACTGAATGAAAGGAGCTGGCATCTCACTCTCTTTGAATCTTCTTTATCATGCTAGGATTAACAGGAAAAAGCTAAAAATTTCAGAATTGCACCGTGCAATGTGGAGATATTACTGTTTGTGCATTTACAATATTCATTGATTTTTGCCATTGAAAAACATCATGTTATTCATATACCAGAAATGATTGAAGCTACTGACTGAATGAAAGGAGCTGGCATCTCACTCTCTTTGAATCTTCTTTATCATGCTAAGAGGAGCAGGAAAAAGCAAAAAATTTCAGAATTGCACCTTGCAATGCGGAGAAATTACTGTTTGTGCATTTACAATATTCATTGATTTTTGCCATTGAAAAACGTCCAGAAATGATTGAAGCTACTGACTGAATGAAAGGAGCTGGCATCTCACTCTCTTTGAATCTTCTTTATCATGCTAAGAGGAGCAGGAAAAAGCAAAAAATTTCAGAATTGCACCTTGCAATGCGGAGAAATTACTGTTTGTGCATTTACAATATTCATTGATTTTTGCCATTGAAAAACGTCCAGAAATGATTGAAGCTACTGACTGAATGAAAGGAGCTCTCATCTCACTCTCTTTGAATCTTCTTTATCATGCTAAGAGGAGCAGGAAAAAGCAAAAAATTTCAGAATTGCACCTTGCAATGCGGAGAAATTACTGTTTGTGCATTTACAATATTCATTGATTTTTGCCATTGAAAAACATCATGTTATTCATATACCAGAAATGTTTGAAGCTACTGACTGAATGAAAGGAGCTGGCATCTCACTCTCTTTGAATCTTCTTTATCATGCTAAGAGGAGCAGGAAAAAGCAAAAAATTTCAGAATTGCACCTTCAATGCGGAGAAATTACTGTTTGTGCATTTACAATATTCATTGATTTTTGCCATTGAAAAACGTCCAGAAATGATTGTAGCTACTGATTGAATGAAAGGAGCTGGCATCTCACTCTCTTTGAATCTTCTTTATCATGCTAAGAGGAGCAGGAAAAAGCAAAAAATTTCAGAATTGCACCTTGCAATGCGGAGAAATTACTGTTTGTGCATTTACAATATTCATTAATTTTTGCCATTGAAAAACATCATGTTATTCATATACCAGAAATGATTGAAGCTACTGACTGAATGAAAGGAGCTGGCATCTCACTCTCTTTGAATCTTCTTTATCATACTAAGAGGAGCAGGAAAAAGCAAAAAATTTCAGAATTGCACCTTGCAATGCGGAGAAATTACTGTTTGTGCATTTACAATATTCATTGATTTTTGCCATTGAAAAACGTCCAGAAATGATTGAAGCTACTGACTGAATGAAAGGAGCTGGCATCTCACTCTCTTTGAATCTTCTTTATCATGCTAAGAGGAGCAGGAAAAAGCAAAAAATTTCAGAATTGCACCTTGCAATGCGGAGAAATTACTGTTTGTGCATTTACAATATTCATTGATTTTTGCCATTGAAAAACGTCCAGAAATGATTGAAGCTACTGACTGAATGAAAGGAGCTGGCATCTCACTCTCTTTGAATCTTCTTTATCATGCTAAGAGGAGCAGGAAAAAGCAAAAAATTTCAGAATTGCACCTTGCAATGCGGAGAAATTACTGTTTGTGCATTTACAATATTCATTGATTTTTGCCGCCACTGAAAAACATCATGTTATTCATATACCAGAAATGTTTGAAGCTACTGACTGAATGAAAGGAGCTGGCATCTCACTCTCTTTGAATCTTCTTTATCATGCTAAGAGGAGCAGGAAAAAGCAAAAAATTTCAGAATTGCACCTTGCAATGCGAAGAAATTACTGTTTGTGCATTTACAATATTCATTGATTTTTGCCATTGAAAAACATCATGTTATTCATATACCAGAAATGTTTGATGCTACTGACTGAATGAAAGGAGCTGGCATCTCACTCTCTTTGAATCTTCTTTATCATGCTAAGAGGAGCAGGAAAAAGCAAAAAATTTCAGAATTGCACCTTGCAATGCGGAGAAATTACTGTTTGTGCATTTACAATATTCATTGATTTTTGCCATTGAAAAACGTCCAGAAATGATTGAAGCTACTGACTGAATGAAAGGAGCTGGCATCTCACTCTCTTTGAATCTTCTTTATCATGCTAGGATTAACAGGAAAAAGCTAAAAATTTCAGAATTGCACCGTGCAATGTGGAGATATTACTGTTTGTGCATTTACAATATTCATTGATTTTTGCCATTGAAAAACATGTTTTTCATATACCAGAAATGTTTGAAGCTACTGACTGAATGAAAGGAGCTGGCATCTCACTCTCTTTGAATCTTCTTTATCATGCTAGGATTAGCAGGAAAAAGCAAAAAATTTCAGAATTGCACCTTGCAATGTGGAGATATTACTGTTTGTGCATTTACAATATTCATTGATTTTTGCCATTGAAAAACATGTTTTTCATATACCAGAAATGTTTGAAGCTACTGACTGAATGAAAGGAGCTGGCATCTCACTCTCTTTGAATCTTCTTTATCATGCTAGGATTAACAGGAAAAAGCAAAAAATTTCAGAATTGCACCTTGCAATGTGGAGATATTACTGTTTGTGCATTTACAATATTCATTGATTTTTGCCATTGAAAAACATGTTTTTCATATACCAGAAATGTTTGAAGCTACTGACTGAATGAAAGGAGCTGGCATCTCACTCTCTTTGAATCTTCTTTATCATGCTAGGATTAACAGGAAAAAGCTAAAAATTTCAGAATTGCACCGTGCAATGTGGAGATATTACTGTTTGTGCATTTACAATATTCATTGATTTTTGCCATTGAAAAACATGTTTTTCATATACCAGAAATGTTTGAAGCTAATGACTGAATGAAAGGAGCTGGCATCTCACTCTCTTTGAATCTTCTTTATCATGCTAGGATTAACAGGAAAAAGCTAAAAATTTCAGAATTGCACCGTGCAATGTGGAGATATTACTGTTTGTGCATTTACAATATTCATTGATTTTTGCCATTGAAAAACATGTTTTTCATATACCAGAAATGTTTGAAGCTACTGACTGAATGAAAGGAGCTGGCATCTCACTCTCTTTGAATCTTCTTTATCATGCTAGGATTAGCAGGAAAAAGCAAAAAATTTCAGAATTGCACCTTGCAATGTGGAGATATTACTGTTTGTGCATTTACAATATTCATTGATTTTTGCCATTGAAAAACATGTTTTTCATATACCAGAAATGTTTGAAGCTACTGACTGAATGAAAGGAGCTGGCATCTCACTCTCTTTGAATCTTCTTTATCATGCTAGGATTAACAGGAAAAAGCTAAAAATTTCAGAATTGCACCGTGCAATGTGGAGATTTTACTGTTTGTGCATTTACAATATTCATTGATTTTTGCCATTGAAAAACATGTTTTTCATATACCAGAAATGTTTGAAGCTACTGACTGAATGAAAGGAGCTGGCATCTCACTCTCTTTGAATCTTCTTTATCATGCTAGGATTAGCAGGAAAAAGCAAAAAATTTCAGAATTGCACCTTGCAATGTGGAGATATTACTGTTTGTGCATTTACAATATTCATTGATTTTTGCCATTGAAAAACATGTTTTTCATATACCAGAAATGTTTGAAGCTACTGACTGAATGAAAGGAGCTGGCATCTCACTCTCTTTGAATCTTCTTTATCATGCTAGGATTAACAGGAAAAAGCAAAAAATTTCAGAATTGCACCTTGCAATGTGGAGATATTACTGTTTGTGCATTTACAATATTCATTGATTTTTGCCATTGAAAAACATGTTTTTCATATACCAGAAATGTTTGAAGCTACTGACTGAATGAAAGGAGCTGGCATCTCACTCTCTTTGAATCTTTATCATGCTAGGATTAACAGGAAAAAGCTAAAAATTTCAGAATTGCACCGTGCAATGTGGAGATATTACTGTTTGTGCATTTACAATATTCATTGATTTTTGCCATTGAAAAACATGTTTTTCATATACCAGAAATGTTTGAAGCTACTGACTGAATGAAAGGAGCTGGCATCTCACTCTCTTTGAATCTTCTTTATCATGCTAGGATTAGCAGGAAAAAGCAAAAAATTTCAGAATTGCACCTTGCAATGTGGAGATATTACTGTTTGTGCATTTACAATATTCATTGATTTTTGCCATTGAAAAACATGTTTTTCATATACCAGAAATGTTTGAAGCTACTGACTGAATGAAAGGAGCTGGCATCTCACTCTCTTTGAATCTTCTTTATCATGCTAGGATTAACAGGAAAAAGCAAAAAATTTCAGAATTGCACCTTGCAATGTGGAGATATTACTGTTTGTGCATTTACAATATTCATTGATTTTTGCCATTGAAAAACATGTTTTTCATATACCAGAAATGTTTGAAGCTACTGACTGAATGAAAGGAGCTGGCATCTCACTCTCTTTGAATCTTCTTTATCATGCTAGGATTAACAGGAAAAAGCTAAAAATTTCAGAATTGCACCGTGCAATGTGGAGATATTACTGTTTGTGCATTTACAATATTCATTGATTTTTGCCATTGAAAAACATGTTTTTCATATACCAGAAATGTTTGAAGCTAATGACTGAATGAAAGGAGCTGGCATCTCACTCTCTTTGAATCTTCTTTATCATGCTAGGATTAGCAGGAAAAAGCAAAAAATTTCAGAATTGCACCTTGCAATGTGGAGATATTACTGTTTGTGCATTTACAATATTCATTGATTTTTGCCATTGAAAAACATGTTTTTCATATACCAGAAATGTTTGAAGCTACTGACTGAATGAAAGGAGCTGGCATCTCACTCTCTTTGAATCTTCTTTATCATGCTAGGATTAACAGGAAAAAGCTAAAAATTTCAGAATTGCACCGTGCAATGTGGAGATATTACTGTTTGTGCATTTACAATATTCATTGATTTTTGCCATTGAAAAACATGTTTTTCATATACCAGAAATGTTTGAAGCTACTGACTGAATGAAAGGAGCTGGCATCTCACTCTCTTTGAATCTTCTTTATCATGCTAGGATTAGCAGGAAAAAGCAAAAAATTTCAGAATTGCACCTTGCAATGTGGAGATATTACTGTTTGTGCATTTACAATATTCATTGATTTTTGCCATTGAAAAACATGTTTTTCATATACCAGAAATGTTTGAAGCTACTGACTGAATGAAAGGAGCTGGCATCTCACTCTCTTTGAATCTTCTTTATCATGCTAGGATTAACAGGAAAAAGCTAAAAATTTCAGAATTGCACCGTGCAATGTGGAGATATTACTGTTTGTGCATTTACAATATTCATTGATTTTTGCCATTGAAAAACATGTTTTTCATATACCAGAAATGTTTGAAGCTACTGACTGAATGAAAGGAGCTGGCATCTCACTCTCTTTGAATCTTCTTTATCATGCTAGGATTAGCAGGAAAAAGCAAAAAATTTCAGAATTGCACCTTGCAATGTGGAGATATTACTGTTTGTGCATTTACAATATTCATTGATTTTTGCCATTGAAAAACATGTTTTTCATATACCAGAAATGTTTGAAGCTACTGACTGAATGAAAGGAGCTGGCATCTCACTCTCTTTGAATCTTCTTTATCATGCTAGGATTAACAGGAAAAAGCAAAAAATTTCAGAATTGCACCTTGCAATGTGGAGATATTACTGTTTGTGCATTTACAATATTCATTGATTTTTGCCATTGAAAAACATGTTTTTCATATACCAGAAATGTTTGAAGCTACTGACTGAATGAAAGGAGCTGGCATCTCACTCTCTTTGAATCTTTATCATGCTAGGATTAACAGGAAAAAGCTAAAAATTTCAGAATTGCACCGTGCAATGTGGAGATATTACTGTTTGTGCATTTACAATATTCATTGATTTTTGCCATTGAAAAACATGTTTTTCATATACCAGAAATGTTTGAAGCTACTGACTGAATGAAAGGAGCTGGCATCTCACTCTCTTTGAATCTTCTTTATCATGCTAGGATTAGCAGGAAAAAGCAAAAAATTTCAGAATTGCACCTTGCAATGTGGAGATATTACTGTTTGTGCATTTACAATATTCATTGATTTTTGCCATTGAAAAACATGTTTTTCATATACCAGAAATGTTTGAAGCTACTGACTGAATGAAAGGAGCTGGCATCTCACTCTCTTTGAATCTTCTTTATCATGCTAGGATTAACAGGAAAAAGCAAAAAATTTCAGAATTGCACCTTGCAATGTGGAGATATTACTGTTTGTGCATTTACAATATTCATTGATTTTTGCCATTGAAAAACATGTTTTTCATATACCAGAAATGTTTGAAGCTACTGACTGAATGAAAGGAGCTGGCATCTCACTCTCTTTGAATCTTCTTTATCATGCTAGGATTAACAGGAAAAAGCTAAAAATTTCAGAATTGCACCGTGCAATGTGGAGATATTACTGTTTGTGCATTTACAATATTCATTGATTTTTGCCATTGAAAAACATGTTTTTCATATACCAGAAATGTTTGAAGCTAATGACTGAATGAAAGGAGCTGGCATCTCACTCTCTTTGAATCTTCTTTATCATGCTAGGATTAGCAGGAAAAAGCAAAAAATTTCAGAATTGCACCTTGCAATGTGGAGATATTACTGTTTGTGCATTTACAATATTCATTGATTTTTGCCATTGAAAAACATGTTTTTCATATACCAGAAATGTTTGAAGCTACTGACTGAATGAAAGGAGCTGGCATCTCACTCTCTTTGAATCTTCTTTATCATGCTAGGATTAACAGGAAAAAGCTAAAAATTTCAGAATTGCACCGTGCAATGTGGAGATATTACTGTTTGTGCATTTACAATATTCATTGATTTTTGCCATTGAAAAACATGTTTTTCATATACCAGAAATGTTTGAAGCTACTGACTGAATGAAAGGAGCTGGCATCTCACTCTCTTTGAATCTTCTTTATCATGCTAGGATTAGCAGGAAAAAGCAAAAAATTTCAGAATTGCACCTTGCAATGTGGAGATATTACTGTTTGTGCATTTACAATATTCATTGATTTTTGCCATTGAAAAACATGTTTTTCATATACCAGAAATGTTTGAAGCTACTGACTGAATGAAAGGAGCTGGCATCTCACTCTCTTTGAATCTTCTTTATCATGCTAGGATTAGCAGGAAAAAGCAAAAAATTTCAGAATTGCACCTTGCAATGTGGAGATATTACTGTTTGTGCATTTACAATATTCATTGATTTTTGCCATTGAAAAACATGTTTTTCATATACCAGAAATGTTTGAAGCTACTGACTGAATGAAAGGAGCTGGCATCTCACTCTCTTTGAATCTTCTTTATCATGCTAGGATTAACAGGAAAAAGCAAAAAATTTCAGAATTGCACCTTGCAATGTGGAGATATTACTGTTTGTGCATTTACAATATTCATTGATTTTTGCCATTGAAAAACATGTTTTTCATATACCAGAAATGTTTGAAGCTACTGACTGAATGAAAGGAGCTGGCATCTCACTCTCTTTGAATCTTCTTTATCATGCTAGGATTAACAGGAAAAAGCTAAAAATTTCAGAATTGCACCGTGCAATGTGGAGATATTACTGTTTGTGCATTTACAATATTCATTGATTTTTGCCATTGAAAAACATGTTTTTCATATACCAGAAATGTTTGAAGCTACTGACTGAATGAAAGGAGCTGGCATCTCACTCTCTTTGAATCTTCTTTATCATGCTAGGATTAGCAGGAAAAAGCAAAAAATTTCAGAATTGCACCTTGCTTGGTGGAGATATTACTGTTTGTGCATTTACAATATTCATTGATTTTTGCCATTGAAAAACATGTTTTTCATATACCAGAAATGTTTGAAGCTACTGACTGAATGAAAGGAGCTGGCATCTCACTCTCTTTGAATCTTCTTTATCATGCTAGGATTAACAGGAAAAAGCTAAAAATTTCAGAATTGCACCATGCAATGTGGAGATATTACTGTTTGTGCATTTACAATATTCATTGATTTTTGCCATTGAAAAACATGTTTTTCATATACCAGAAATGTTTGAAGCTACTGACTGAATGAAAGGAGCTGGCATCTCACTCTCTTTGAATCTTCTTTATCATGCTAGGATTAGCAGGAAAAAGCAAAAAATTTCAGAATTGCACCTTGCAATGTGGAGATATTACTGTTTGTGCATTTACAATATTCATTGATTTTTGCCATTGAAAAACATGTTTTTCATATACCAGAAATGTTTGAAGCTACTGACTGAATGAAAGGAGCTGGCATCTCACTCTCTTTGAATCTTCTTTATCATGCTAGGATTAACAGGAAAAAGCAAAAAATTTCAGAATTGCACCTTGCAATGTGGAGATATTACTGTTTGTGCATTTACAATATTCATTGATTTTTGCCATTGAAAAACATGTTTTTCATATACCAGAAATGTTTGAAGCTACTGACTGAATGAAAGGAGCTGGCATCTCACTCTCTTTGAATCTTCTTTATCATGCTAGGATTAGCAGGAAAAAGCAAAAAATTTCAGAATTGCACCTTGCAATGTGGAGATATTACTGTTTGTGCATTTACAATATTCATTGATTTTTGCCATTGAAAAACATGTTTTTCATATACCAGAAATGTTTGAAGCTACTGACTGAATGAAAGGAGCTGGCATCTCACTCTCTTTGAATCTTCTTTATCATGCTAGGATTAACAGGAAAAAGCTAAAAATTTCAGAATTGCACCGTGCAATGTGGAGATATTACTGTTTGTGCATTTACAATATTCATTGATTTTTGCCATTGAAAAACATGTTTTTCATATACCAGAAATGTTTGAAGCTACTGACTGAATGAAAGGAGCTGGCATCTCACTCTCTTTGAATCTTCTTTATCATGCTAGGATTAGCAGGAAAAAGCAAAAAATTTCAGAATTGCACCTTGCAATGTGGAGATATTACTGTTTGTGCATTTACAATATTCATTGATTTTTGCCATTGAAAAACATGTTTTTCATATACCAGAAATGTTTGAAGCTACTGACTGAATGAAAGGAGCTGGCATCTCACTCTCTTTGAATCTTCTTTATCATGCTAGGATTAACAGGAAAAAGCAAAAAATTTCAGAATTGCACCTTGCAATGTGGAGATATTACTGTTTGTGCATTTACAATATTCATTGATTTTTGCCATTGAAAAACATGTTTTTCATATACCAGAAATGTTTGAAGCTACTGACTGAATGAAAGGAGCTGGCATCTCACTCTCTTTGAATCTTCTTTATCATGCTAGGATTAACAGGAAAAAGCTAAAAATTTCAGAATTGCACCGTGCAATGTGGAGATATTACTGTTTGTGCATTTACAATATTCATTGATTTTTGCCATTGAAAAACATGTTTTTCATATACCAGAAATGTTTGAAGCTACTGACTGAATGAAAGGAGCTGGCATCTCACTCTCTTTGAATCTTCTTTATCATGCTAGGATTAACAGGAAAAAGCTAAAAATTTCAGAATTGCACCGTGCAATGTGGAGATATTACTGTTTGTGCATTTACAATATTCATTGATTTTTGCCATTGAAAAACATGTTTTTCATATACCAGAAATGTTTGAAGCTACTGACTGAATGAAAGGAGCTGGCATCTCACTCTCTTTGAATCTTCTTTATCATGCTAGGATTAGCAGGAAAAAGCAAAAAATTTCAGAATTGCACCTTGCAATGTGGAGATATTACTGTTTGTGCATTTACAATATTCATTGATTTTTGCCATTGAAAAACATGTTTTTCATATACCAGAAATGTTTGAAGCTACTGACTGAATGAAAGGAGCTGGCATCTCACTCTCTTTGAATCTTCTTTATCATGCTAGGATTAACAGGAAAAAGCAAAAAATTTCAGAATTGCACCTTGCAATGTGGAGATATTACTGTTTGTGCATTTACAATATTCATTGATTTTTGCCATTGAAAAACATGTTTTTCATATACCAGAAATGTTTGAAGCTACTGACTGAATGAAAGGAGCTGGCATCTCACTCTCTTTGAATCTTCTTTATCATGCTAGGATTAACAGGAAAAAGCTAAAAATTTCAGAATTGCACCGTGCAATGTGGAGATATTACTGTTTGTGCATTTACAATATTCATTGATTTTTGCCATTGAAAAACATGTTTTTCATATACCAGAAATGTTTGAAGCTACTGACTGAATGAAAGGAGCTGGCATCTCACTCTCTTTGAATCTTCTTTATCATGCTAGGATTAGCAGGAAAAAGCAAAAAATTTCAGAATTGCACCTTGCAATGTGGAGATATTACTGTTTGTGCATTTACAATATTCATTGATTTTTGCCATTGAAAAACATGTTTTTCATATACCAGAAATGTTTGAAGCTACTGACTGAATGAAAGGAGCTGGCATCTCACTCTCTTTGAATCTTCTTTATCATGCTAGGATTAACAGGAAAAAGCTAAAAATTTCAGAATTGCACCGTGCAATGTGGAGATATTACTGTTTGTGCATTTACAATATTCATTGATTTTTGCCATTGAAAAACATGTTTTTCATATACCAGAAATGTTTGAAGCTACTGACTGAATGAAAGGAGCTGGCATCTCACTCTCTTTGAATCTTCTTTATCATGCTAGGATTAGCAGGAAAAAGCAAAAAATTTCAGAATTGCACCTTGCAATGTGGAGATATTACTGTTTGTGCATTTACAATATTCATTGATTTTTGCCATTGAAAAACATGTTTTTCATATACCAGAAATGTTTGAAGCTACTGACTGAATGAAAGGAGCTGGCATCTCACTCTCTTTGAATCTTCTTTATCATGCTAGGATTAACAGGAAAAAGCAAAAAATTTCAGAATTGCACCTTGCAATGTGGAGATATTACTGTTTGTGCATTTACAATATTCATTGATTTTTGCCATTGAAAAACATGTTTTTCATATACCAGAAATGTTTGAAGCTACTGACTGAATGAAAGGAGCTGGCATCTCACTCTCTTTGAATCTTCTTTATCATGCTAGGATTAGCAGGAAAAAGCTAAAAATTTCAGAATTGCACCGTGCAATGTGGAGATATTACTGTTTGTGCATTTACAATATTCATTGATTTTTGCCATTGAAAAACATGTTTTTCATATACCAGAAATGTTTGAAGCTACTGACTGAATGAAAGGAGCTGGCATCTCACTCTCTTTGAATCTTCTTTATCATGCTAGGATTAGCAGGAAAAAGCAAAAAATTTCAGAATTGCACCTTGCAATGTGGAGATATTACTGTTTGTGCATTTACAATATTCATTGATTTTTGCCATTGAAAAACATGTTTTTCATATACCAGAAATGTTTGAAGCTACTGACTGAATGAAAGGAGCTGGCATCTCACTCTGAATCTTCTTTATCATGCTAGGATTAACAGGAAAAAGCTAAAAATTTCAGAATTGCACCGTGCAATGTGGAGATATTACTGTTTGTGCATTTACAATATTCATTGATTTTTGCCATTGAAAAACATGTTTTTCATATACCAGAAATGTTTGAAGCTACTGACTGAATGAAAGGAGCTGGCATCTCACTCTCTTTGAATCTTCTTTATCATGCTAGGATTAGCAGGAAAAAGCAAAAAATTTCAGAATTGCACCTTGCAATGTGGAGATATTACTGTTTGTGCATTTACAATATTCATTGATTTTTGCCATTGAAAAACATGTTTTTCATATACCAGAAATGTTTGAAGCTACTGACTGAATGAAAGGAGCTGGCATCTCACTCTCTTTGAATCTTCTTTATCATGCTAGGATTAACAGGAAAAAGCAAAAAATTTCAGAATTGCACCTTGCAATGTGGAGATATTACTGTTTGTGCATTTACAATATTCATTGATTTTTGCCATTGAAAAACATGTTTTTCATATACCAGAAATGTTTGAAGCTACTGACTGAATGAAAGGAGCTGGCATCTCACTCTCTTTGAATCTTCTTTATCATGCTAGGATTAGCAGGAAAAAGCAAAAAATTTCAGAATTGCACCTTGCAATGTGGAGATATTACTGTTTGTGCATTTACAATATTCATTGATTTTTGCCATTGAAAAACATGTTTTTCATATACCAGAAATGTTTGAAGCTACTGACTGAATGAAAGGAGCTGGCATCTCACTCTCTTTGAATCTTCTTTATCATGCTAGGATTAACAGGAAAAAGCTAAAAATTTCAGAATTGCACCGTGCAATGTGGAGATATTACTGTTTGTGCATTTACAATATTCATTGATTTTTGCCATTGAAAAACATGTTTTTCATATACCAGAAATGTTTGAAGCTACTGACTGAATGAAAGGAGCTGGCATCTCACTCTCTTTGAATCTTCTTTATCATGCTAGGATTAGCAGGAAAAAGCAAAAAATTTCAGAATTGCACCTTGCAATGTGGAGATATTACTGTTTGTGCATTTACAATATTCATTGATTTTTGCCATTGAAAAACATGTTTTTCATATACCAGAAATGTTTGAAGCTACTGACTGAATGAAAGGAGCTGGCATCTCACTCTCTTTGAATCTTCTTTATCATGCTAGGATTAACAGGAAAAAGCAAAAAATTTCAGAATTGCACCTTGCAATGTGGAGATATTACTGTTTGTGCATTTACAATATTCATTGATTTTTGCCATTGAAAAACATGTTTTTCATATACCAGAAATGTTTGAAGCTACTGACTGAATGAAAGGAGCTGGCATCTCACTCTCTTTGAATCTTCTTTATCATGCTAGGATTAACAGGAAAAAGCTAAAAATTTCAGAATTGCACCGTGCAATGTGGAGATATTACTGTTTGTGCATTTACAATATTCATTGATTTTTGCCATTGAAAAACATGTTTTTCATATACCAGAAATGTTTGAAGCTACTGACTGAATGAAAGGAGCTGGCATCTCACTCTCTTTGAATCTTCTTTATCATGCTAGGATTAGCAGGAAAAAGCAAAAAATTTCAGAATTGCACCTTGCAATGTGGAGATATTACTGTTTGTGCATTTACAATATTCATTGATTTTTGCCATTGAAAAACATGTTTTTCATATACCAGAAATGTTTGAAGCTACTGACTGAATGAAAGGAGCTGGCATCTCACTCTGAATCTTCTTTATCATGCTAGGATTAACAGGAAAAAGCTAAAAATTTCAGAATTGCACCGTGCAATGTGGAGATATTACTGTTTGTGCATTTACAATATTCATTGATTTTTGCCATTGAAAAACATGTTTTTCATATACCAGAAATGTTTGAAGCTACTGACTGAATGAAAGGAGCTGGCATCTCACTCTCTTTGAATCTTCTTTATCATGCTAGGATTAGCAGGAAAAAGCAAAAAATTTCAGAATTGCACCTTGCAATGTGGAGATATTACTGTTTGTGCATTTACAATATTCATTGATTTTTGCCATTGAAAAACATGTTTTTCATATACCAGAAATGTTTGAAGCTACTGACTGAATGAAAGGAGCTGGCATCTCACTCTCTTTGAATCTTCTTTATCATGCTAGGATTAACAGGAAAAAGCAAAAAATTTCAGAATTGCACCTTGCAATGTGGAGATATTACTGTTTGTGCATTTACAATATTCATTGATTTTTGCCATTGAAAAACATGTTTTTCATATACCAGAAATGTTTGAAGCTACTGACTGAATGAAAGGAGCTGGCATCTCACTCTCTTTGAATCTTCTTTATCATGCTAGGATTAACAGGAAAAAGCTAAAAATTTCAGAATTGCACCGTGCAATGTGGAGATATTACTGTTTGTGCATTTACAATATTCATTGATTTTTGCCATTGAAAAACATGTTTTTCATATACCAGAAATGTTTGAAGCTACTGACTGAATGAAAGGAGCTGGCATCTCACTCTCTTTGAATCTTCTTTATCATGCTAGGATTAGCAGGAAAAAGCAAAAAATTTCAGAATTGCACCTTGCAATGTGGAGATATTACTGTTTGTGCATTTACAATATTCATTGATTTTTGCCATTGAAAAACATGTTTTTCATATACCAGAAATGTTTGAAGCTACTGACTGAATGAAAGGAGCTGGCATCTCACTCTCTTTGAATCTTCTTTATCATGCTAGGATTAACAGGAAAAAGCAAAAAATTTCAGAATTGCACCTTGCAATGTGGAGATATTACTGTTTGTGCATTTACAATATTCATTGATTTTTGCCATTGAAAAACATGTTTTTCATATACCAGAAATGTTTGAAGCTACTGACTGAATGAAAGGAGCTGGCATCTCACTCTCTTTGAATCTTCTTTATCATGCTAGGATTAACAGGAAAAAGCTAAAAATTTCAGAATTGCACCGTGCAATGTGGAGATATTACTGTTTGTGCATTTACAATATTCATTGATTTTTGCCATTGAAAAACATGTTTTTCATATACCAGAAATGTTTGAAGCTACTGACTGAATGAAAGGAGCTGGCATCTCACTCTCTTTGAATCTTCTTTATCATGCTAGGATTAGCAGGAAAAAGCAAAAAATTTCAGAATTGCACCTTGCAATGTGGAGATATTACTGTTTGTGCATTTACAATATTCATTGATTTTTGCCATTGAAAAACATGTTTTTCATATACCAGAAATGTTTGAAGCTACTGACTGAATGAAAGGAGCTGGCATCTCACTCTCTTTGAATCTTCTTTATCATGCTAGGATTAACAGGAAAAAGCTAAAAATTTCAGAATTGCACCGTGCAATGTGGAGATATTACTGTTTGTGCATTTACAATATTCATTGATTTTTGCCATTGAAAAACATGTTTTTCATATACCAGAAATGTTTGAAGCTACTGACTGAATGAAAGGAGCTGGCATCTCACTCTCTTTGAATCTTCTTTATCATGCTAGGATTAACAGGAAAAAGCTAAAAATTTCAGAATTGCACTGTGCAATGTGGAGATATTACTGTTTGTGCATTTACAATATTCATTGATTTTTGCCATTGAAAAACATCATGTTATTCATATACCAGAAATGATTGAAGCTACTGACTGAATGAAAGGAGCTGGCATCTCACTCTCTTTGAATCTTCTTTATCATGCTAAGAGGAGCAGGAAAAAGCAAAAAATTTCAGAATTGCACCTTGCAATGCGGAGAAATTACTGTTTGTGCATTTACAATATTCATTGATTTTTGCCATTGAAAAACGTCCAGAAATGATTGAAGCTACTGACTGAATGAAAGGAGCTGGCATCTCACTCTCTTTGAATCTTCTTTATCATGCTAAGAGGAGCAGGAAAAAGCAAAAAATTTCAGAATTGCACCTTGCAATGCGGAGAAATTACTGTTTGTGCATTTACAATATTCATTGATTTTTGCCATTGAAAAACGTCCAGAAATGATTGAAGCTACTGACTGAATGAAAGGAGCTCTCATCTCACTCTCTTTGAATCTTCTTTATCATGCTAAGAGGAGCAGGAAAAAGCAAAAAATTTCAGAATTGCACCTTGCAATGCGGAGAAATTACTGTTTGTGCATTTACAATATTCATTGATTTTTGCCATTGAAAAACATCATGTTATTCATATACCAGAAATGTTTGAAGCTACTGACTGAATGAAAGGAGCTGGCATCTCACTCTCTTTGAATCTTCTTTATCATGCTAGGATTAACAGGAAAAAGCTAAAAATTTCAGAATTGCACCGTGCAATGTGGAGATATTACTGTTTGTGCATTTACAATATTCATTGATTTTTGCCATTGAAAAACATCATGTTATTCATATACCAGAAATGATTGAAGCTACTGACTGAATGAAAGGAGCTGGCATCTCACTCTCTTTGAATCTTCTTTATCATGCTAAGAGGAGCAGGAAAAAGCAAAAAATTTCAGAATTGCACCTTGCAATGCGGAGAAATTACTGTTTGTGCATTTACAATATTCATTGATTTTTGCCATTGAAAAACGTCCAGAAATGATTGAAGCTACTGACTGAATGAAAGGAGCTGGCATCTCACTCTCTTTGAATCTTCTTTATCATGCTAAGAGGAGCAGGAAAAAGCAAAAAATTTCAGAATTGCACCTTGCAATGCGGAGAAATTACTGTTTGTGCATTTACAATATTCATTGATTTTTGCCATTGAAAAACGTCCAGAAATGATTGAAGCTACTGACTGAATGAAAGGAGCTCTCATCTCACTCTCTTTGAATCTTCTTTATCATGCTAAGAGGAGCAGGAAAAAGCAAAAAATTTCAGAATTGCACCTTGCAATGCGGAGAAATTACTGTTTGTGCATTTACAATATTCATTGATTTTTGCCATTGAAAAACATCATGTTATTCATATACCAGAAATGTTTGAAGCTACTGACTGAATGAAAGGAGCTGGCATCTCACTCTCTTTGAATCTTCTTTATCATGCTAAGAGGAGCAGGAAAAAGCAAAAAATTTCAGAATTGCACCTTCAATGCGGAGAAATTACTGTTTGTGCATTTACAATATTCATTGATTTTTGCCATTGAAAAACGTCCAGAAATGATTGAAGCTACTGACTGAATGAAAGGAGCTGGCATCTCACTCTCTTTTAATCTTCTTTATCATGCTAAGAGGAGCAGGAAAAAGCAAAACATTTCAGAATTGCACCTTGCAATGCGGAGAAATTACTGTTTGTGCATTTACAATATTCATTAATTTTTGCCATTGAAAAACATCATGTTATTCATATACCAGAAATGATTGAAGCTACTGACTGAATGAAAGGAGCTGGCATCTCACTCTCTTTGAATCTTTATCATGCTAAGAGGAGCAGGAAAAAGCAAAAAATTTCAGAATTGCACCTTGCAATGCGGAGAAATTACTGTTTGTGCATTTACAATATTCATTGATTTTTGCCATTGAAAAACATCATGTTATTCATATACCAGAAATGTTTGAAGCTACTGACTGAATGAAAGGAGCTGGCATCTCACTCTCTTTGAATCTTCTTTATCATACTAAGAGGAGCAGGAAAAAGCAAAAAATTTCAGAATTGCACCTTGCAATGCGGAGAAATTACTGTTTGTGCATTTACAATATTCATTGATTTTTGCCATTGAAAAACGTCCAGAAATGATTGAAGCTACTGACTGAATGAAAGGAGCTGGCATCTCACTCTCTTTGAATCTTATTTATCATGCTAAGAGGAGCAGGAAAAAGCAAAAAATTTCAGAATTGCACCTTGCAATGCGGAGAAATTACTGTTTGTGCATTTACAATATTCATTGATTTTTGCCATTGAAAAACGTCCAGAAATGATTGAAGCTACTGACTGAATGAAAGGAGCTGGCATCTCACTCTCTTTGAATCTTCTTTATCATGCTAAGAGGAGCAGGAAAAAGCAAAAAATTTCAGAATTGCACCTTGCAATGCGGAGAAATTACTGTTTGTGCATTTACAATATTCATTGATTTTTGCCGCCATTGAAAAACATCATGTTATTCATATACCAGAAATGTTTGAAGCTACTGACTGAATGAAAGGAGCTGGCATCTCACTCTCTTTGAATCTTCTTTATCATGCTAAGAGGAGCAGGAAAAAGCAAAAAATTTCAGAATTGCACCTTGCAATGCGGAGAAATTACTGTTTGTGCATTTACAATATTCATTGATTTTTGCCATTGAAAAACGTCCAGAAATGATTGAAGCTACTGACTGAATGAAAGGAGCTCTCATCTCACTCTCTTTGAATCTTCTTTATCATGCTAAGAGGAGCAGGAAAAAGCAAAAAATTTCAGAATTGCACCTTGCAATGCGGAGAAATTACTGTTTGTGCATTTACAATATTCATTGATTTTTGCCATTGAAAAACATCATGTTATTCATATACCAGAAATGTTTGAAGCTACTGACTGAATGAAAGGAGCTGGCATCTCACTCTCTTTGAATCTTCTTTATCATGCTAAGAGGAGCAGGAAAAAGCAAAAAATTTCAGAATTGCACCTTCAATGCGGAGAAATTACTGTTTGTGCATTTACAATATTCATTGATTTTTGCCATTGAAAAACGTCCAGAAATGATTGAAGCTACTGACTGAATGAAAGGAGCTGGAATCTCACTCTCTTTGAATCTTCTTTATCATGCTAAGAGGAGCAGGAAAAAGCAAAAAATTTCAGAATTGCACCTTGCAATGCGGAGAAATTACTGTTTGTGCATTTACAATATTCATTAATTTTTGCCATTGAAAAACATCATGTTATTCATATACCAGAAATGATTGAAGCTACTGACTGAATGAAAGGAGCTGGCATCTCACTCTCTTTGAATCTTTATCATGCTAAGAGGAGCAGGAAAAAGCAAAAAATTTCAGAATTGCACCTTGCAATGCGGAGAAATTACTGTTTGTGCATTTACAATATTCATTGATTTTTGCCATTGAAAAACATCATGTTATTCATATACCAGAAATGTTTGAAGCTACTGACTGAATGAAAGGAGCTGGCATCTCACTCTCTTTGAATCTTTATCATGCTAAGAGGAGCAGGAAAAAGCAAAAAATTTCAGAATTGCACCTTGCAATGCGGAGAAATTACTGTTTGTGCATTTACAATATTCATTGATTTTTGCCATTGAAAAACGTCCAGAAATGATTGAAGCTACTGACTGAATGAAAGGAGCTGGCATCTCACTCTCTTTGAATCTTCTTTATCATGCTAAGAGGAGCAGGAAAAAGCAAAAAATTTCAGAATTGCACCTTGCAATGCGGAGAAATTACTGTTTGTGCATTTACAATATTCATTGATTTTTGCCATTGAAAAACGTCCAGAAATGATTGAAGCTACTGACTGAATGAAAGGAGCTGGCATCTCACTCTCTTTGAATCTTCTTTATCATGCTAAGAGGAGCAGGAAAAAGCAAAAAATTTCAGAATTGCACCTTGCAATGCGGAGAAATTACTGTTTGTGCATTTACAATATTCATTGATTTTTGCCGCCATTGAAAAACATCATGTTATTCATATACCAGAAATGTTTGAAGCTACTGACTGAATGAAAGGAGCTGGCATCTCACTCTCTTTGAATCTTCTTTATCATGCTAAGAGGAGCAGGAAAAAGCAAAAAATTTCAGAATTGCACCTTGCAATGCGAAGAAATTACTGTTTGTGCATTTACAATATTCATTGATTTTTGCCATTGAAAAACATCATGTTATTCATATACCAGAAATGTTTGATGCTACTGACTGAATGAAAGGAGCTGGCATCTCACTCTCTTTGAATCTTCTTTATCATGCTAAGAGGAGCAGGAAAAAGCAAAAAATTTCAGAATTGCACCTTGCAATGCGGAGAAATTACTGTTTGTGCATTTACAATATTCATTGATTTTTGCCATTGAAAAACGTCCAGAAATGATTGAAGCTACTGACTGAATGAAAGGAGCTGGCATCTCACTCTCTTTGAATCTTCTTTATCATGCTAAGTGGAGCAGGAAAAAGCAAAAAATTTCAGAATTGCACTTTGCAATGCGGAGAAATTACTGTTTGTGCATTTACAATATTCATTGATTTTTGCCATTGAAAAACATCCAGAAATGATTGAAGCTACTGACTGAATGAAAGGAGCTGGCATCTCACTCTCTTTGAATCTTCTTTATCATGCTAAGAGGAGCAGGAAAAAGCAAAAAATTTCAGAATTGCACCTTGCAATGCGGAGAAATTACTGTTCGTGCATTTACAATATTCATTGATTTTTGCCATTGAAAAACGTCCAGAAATGATTGAAGCTACTGACTGAATGAAAGGAGCTGGCATCTCAGTCTCTTTGAATCTTCTTTATCATGCTAAGAGGAGCAGGAAAAAGCAAAAAATTTCAGAATTGCACCTTGCAATGCGGAGAAATTACTGTTTGTGCATCTACAATATTCATTGATTTTTGCCGTTGAAAAACGTCCAGAAATGATTGAAGCTACTGACTGAATGAAAGGAGCTGGCATCTCACTCTCTTTGAGTCTTCTTTACCATGCTAAGAGGAGCAGGAAAAAGCAAAAAATTTCAGAATTGCACCTTGCAATGCGGAGAAATTACTGTTTGTGCATTTACAATATTCATTGATTTTTGCCATTGAAAAACGTCCAGAAATGATTGAAGCTACTGACTGAATGAAAGGAGCTGGCATCTCACTCTCTTTGAATCTTCTTTATCATGCTAAGAGGAGCAGGAAAAAGCAAAAAATTTCAGAATTGCACCTTGCAATGCGGAGAAATTACTGTTTGTGCATTTACAATATTCATTGATTTTTGCCATTGAAAAACATCATGTTATTCATATACCAGAAATGATTGAAGCTACTGACTGAATGAAAGGAGCTGGCATCTCACTCTCTTTGAATCTTCTTTATCATGCTAAGAGGAGCAGGAAAAAGCAAAAAATTTCAGAATTGCACCTTGCAATGCGGAGAAATTACTGTTTGTGCATTTACAATATTCATTGATTTTTGCCATTGAAAAACGTCCAGAAATGATTGAAGCTACTGACTGAATGAAAGGAGCTGGCATCTCACTCTCTTTGAATCTTCTTTATCATGCTAAGAGGAGCAGGAAAAAGCAAAAAATTTCAGAATTGCACCTTGCAATGCGGAGAAATTACTGTTTGTGCATTTACAATATTCATTGATTTTTGCCATTGAAAAACGTCCAGAAATGATTGAAGCTACTGACTGAATGAAAGGAGCTCTCATCTCACTCTCTTTGAATCTTCTTTATCATGCTAAGAGGAGCAGGAAAAAGCAAAAGATTTCAGAATTGCACCTTGCAATGCGGAGAAATTACTGTTTGTGCATTTACAATATTCATTGATTTTTGCCATTGAAAAACATCATGTTATTCATATACCAGAAATGTTTGAAGCTACTGACTGAATGAAAGGAGCTGGCATCTCACTCTCTTTGAATCTTCTTTATCATGCTAAGAGGAGCAGGAAAAAGCAAAAAATTTCAGAATTGCACCTTCAATGCGGAGAAATTACTGTTTGTGCATTTACAATATTCATTGATTTTTGCCATTGAAAAACGTCCAGAAATGATTAAAGCTACTGACTGAATGAAAGGAGCTGGCATCTCACTCTCTTTGAATCTTCTTTTTCATGCTAAGAGGAGCAGGAAAAAGCAAAAAATTTCAGAATTGCACCTTGCAATGCGGAGAAATTACTGTTTGTGCATTTACAATATTCATTAATTTTTGCCATTGAAAAACATCATGTTATTCATATACCAGAAATGATTGAAGCTACTGACTGAATGAAAGGAGCTGGCATCTCACTCTCTTTGAATCTTCTTTATCATGCTAAGAGGAGCAGGAAAAAGCAAAAAATTTCAGAATTGCACCTTGCAATGCGGAGAAATTACTGTTTGTGCATTTACAATATTCATTGATTTTTGCCATTGAAAAACATCATGTTATTCATATACCAGAAATGTTTGAAGCTACTGACTGAATGAAAGGAGCTGGCATCTCACTCTCTTTGAATCTTCTTTATCATACTAAGAGGAGCAGGAAAAAGCAAAAAATTTCAGAATTGCACCTTGCAATGCGGAGAAATTACTGTTTGTGCATTTACAATATTCATTGATTTTTGCCATTGAAAAACGTCCAGAAATGATTGAAGCTACTGACTGAATGAAAGGAGCTGGCATCTCACTCTCTTTGAATCTTCTTTATCATGCTAAGAGGAGCAGGAAAAAGCAAAAAATTTCAGAATTGCACCTTGCAATGCGGAGAAATTACTGTTTGTGCATTTACAATATTCATTGATTTTTGCCATTGAAAAACGTCCAGAAATGATTGAAGCTACTGACTGAATGAAAGGAGCTGGCATCTCACTCTCTTTGAATCTTCTTTATCATGCTAAGAGGAGCAGGAAAAAGCAAAAAATTTCAGAATTGCACCTTGCAATGCGGAGAAATTACTGTTTGTGCATTTACAATATTCATTGATTTTTGCCATTGAAAAACATCATGTTATTCATATACCAGAAATGTTTGAAGCTACTGACTGAATGAAAGGAGCTGGCATCTCACTCTCTTTGAATCTTCTTTATCATGCTAAGAGGAGCAGGAAAAAGCAAAAAATTTCAGAATTGCACCTTGCAATGCGAAGAAATTACTGTTTGTGCATTTACAATATTCATTGATTTTTGCCATTGAAAAACATCATGTTATTCATATACCAGAAATGTTTGAAGCTACTGACTGAATGAAAGGAGCTGGCAACTCACTCTCTTTGAATCTTCTTTATCATGCTAAGAGGAGCAGGAAAAAGCAAAAAATTTCAGAATTGCACCTTGCAATGCGGAGAAATTACTGTTTGTGCATTTACAATATTCATTGATTTTTGCCATTGAAAAACGTCCAGAAATGATTGAAGCTACTGACTGAATGAAAGGAGCTGGCATCTCACTCTCTTTGAATCTTCTTTATCATGCTAAGAGGAGCAGGAAAAAGCAAAAAATTTCAGAATTGCACCTTGCAATGCGGAGAAATTACTGTTTGTGCATTTACAATATTCATTGATTTTTGCCATTGAAAAACATCATGTTATTCATATACCAGAAATGATTGAAGCTACTGACTGAATGAAAGGAGCTGGCATCTCACTCTCTTTGAATCTTCTTTATCATGCTAAGAGGAGCAGGAAAAAGCAAAAAATTTCAGAATTGCACCTTGCAATGCGGAGAAATTACTGTTTGTGCATTTACAATATTCATTGATTTTTGCCATTGAAAAACGTCCAGAAATGATTGAAGCTACTGACTGAATGAAAGGAGCTGGCATCTCACTCTCTTTGAATCTTCTTTATCATGCTAAGAGGAGCAGGAAAAAGCAAAAAATTTCAGAATTGCACCTTGCAATGCGGAGAAATTACTGTTTGTGCATTTACAATATTCATTGATTTTTGGAATTGAAAAACGTCCAGAAATGATTGAAGCTACTGACTGAATGAAAGGAGCTGGCATCTCAGTCTCCTTGAATCTTCTTTATCATGCTAAGAGGAGCAGGAAAAAGCAAAAAATTTCAGAATTGCACCTTGCAATGCGGAGAAATTACTGTTTGTGCATCTACAATATTCATTGATTTTTGCCATTGAAAAACATCATGTTATTCATATACCAGAAATGTTTGAAGCTACTGACTGAATGAAAGGAGCTGGCATCTCACTCTATTTGAATCTTCTTTATCATGCTAAGAGGAGCAGGAAAAAGCAAAAAATTTCAGAATTGCACCTTGCAATGCGGAGAAATTACTGTTTGTGCATTTACAATATTCATTGATTTTTGCCATTGAAAAATGTCCAGAAATGATTGAAGCTACTGACTGAAAGGAGCTGGCATCTCACTCTCTTTGAATCTTCTTTATCATGCTAAGAGGAGCAGGAAAAAGCAAAAAATTTCAGAATTGCACCTTGCAATGCGGAGAAATTACTGTTTGTGCATTTACAATATTCATTGATTTTTGCCATTGAAAAACGTCCAGAAATGATTGAAGCTACTGACTGAATGAAAGGAGCTGGCATCTCACTCTCTTTGAATCTTCTTTATCATGCTAAGAGGAGCAGGAAAAAGCAAAAAAATTCAGAATTGCACCTTGCAATGCGGAGAAATTACTGTTTGTGCATTTACAATATTCATTGATTTTTGCCATTGAAAAACATCATGTTATTCATATACCAGAAATGATTGAAGCTACTGACTGAATGAAAGGAGCTGGCATCTCACGCTCTTTGAATCTTCTTTTTCATGCTAAGAGGAGCAGGAAAAAGCAAAACATTTCAGAATTGCACCTTGCAATGCGGAGAAATTACTGTTTGTGCATTTACAATATTCATTGATTTTTGCCATTGAAAAACGTCCAGAAATGATTGAAGCTACTGACTGAATGAAAGGAGCTGGCATCTCACTCTCTTTGAATATTCTTTATCATGCTAAGAGGAGCAGGAAAAAGCAAAAAATTTCAGAATTGCACCTTGCAATGCGGAGAAATTACTGCTTGTGCATTTACAATATTCATTGATTTTTGCCATTGAAAAACGTCCAGAAATGATTGAAGCTACTGACTGAATGAAAGGAGCTGGCATCTCACTCTCTTTGAATCTTCTTTATCATGCTAAGAGGAGCAGGAAAAAGCAAAACATTTCAGAATTGCACCATGCAATGCGGAGAAATTACTGTTTGTGCATTTACAATATTCATTGATTTTTGCCATTGAAAAACGTCCAGAAATGATTAAAGCTACTGACTGAATGAAAGGAGCTGGCATCTCACTCTCTTTGAATCTTCTTTATCATGCTAAGAGGAGCAGGAAAAAGCAAAAAATTTCAGAATTGCACCTTGCAATGCGGAGAAATTACTGTTTGTGCATTTACAATATTCATTGATTTTTGCTATTGAAAAACGTCCAGAAATGATTGAAGCTACTGACTGAATGAAAGGAGCTGGCATCTCACTCTCTTTGAATCTTCTTTATCATGCTAAGAGGAGCAGGAAAAAGCAAAAAATTTCAGAATTGCACCTTGCAATGCGGAGAAATTACTGTTTGTGCATTTACAATATTCATTGATTTTTGCCGTTGAAAAACGTCCAGAAATGATTGAAGCTACTGACTGAATGAAAGGAGCTGGCATCTCATTCTCTTTGAATCTTCTTTATCATGCTAAGAGGAGCAGGAAAAAGCAAAAAATTTCAGAATTGCACCTTGCAATGCGGAGAAATTACTGTTTGTGCATTTACAATATTCATTGATTTTTGCCATTGAAAAACGTCCAGAAATGATTGAAGCTACTGACTGAATGAAAGGAGCTGGCATCTCACTCTCTTTGAATCTTCTTTATCATGCTAAGAGGAGCAGGAAAAAGCAAAAAATTTCAGAATTGCACCTTGCAATGCGGAGAAATTACTGTTTGTGCATTTACAATATTCATTGATATTTGCCATTGAAAAACATCATGTTATTCATATTCCAGAAATGTTTGAAGCTACTGACTGAATGAAAGGAGCTGGCATCTCACTCTCTTTGAATCTTCTTTATCATGCTAAGAGGAGCAGGAAAAAGCAAAAAATTTCAGAATTGCACCTTGCAATGCGGAGAAATTACTGTTTGTGCATTTACAATATTCATTGATTTTTGCCATTGAAAAACGTCCAGAAATGATTGAAGCTACTGACTGAATTAAAGGAGCTGGCATCTCACTCTCTTTGAATCTTCTTTATCATGCTAAGAGGAGCAGGAAAAAGCAAAAAATTTCAGAATTGCACCTTGCAATGCGGAGAAATTACTGTTTGTGCATTTACAATATTCATTGATTTTTGCTATTGAAAAACGTCCAGAAATGATTGAAGCTACTGACTGAATGAAAGGAGCTGGCATCTCACTCTCTTTGAATCTTCTTTATCATGCTAAGAGGAGCAGGAAAAAGCAAAAAATTTCAGAATTGCACCTTGCAATGCGGAGAAATTACTGTTTGTGCATTTACAATATTCATTGATTTTTGCCGTTGAAAAACGTCCAAAAATGATTGAAGCTACTGACTGAATGAAAGGAGCTGGCATCTCATTCTCTTTGAATCTTCTTTATCATGCTAAGAGGAGCAGGAAAAAGCAAAAAATTTCAGAATTGCACCTTGCAATGCGGAGAAATTACTGTTTGTGCATTTACAATATTCATTGATTTTTGCCATTGAAAAACGTCCAGAAATGATTGAAGCTACTGACTGAATGAAAGGAGCTGGCATCTCACTCTCTTTGAATCTTCTTTATCATGCTAAGAGGAGCAGGAAAAAGCAAAAAATTTCAGAATTGCACCTTGCAATGCGGAGAAATTACTGTTTGTGCATTTACAATATTCATTGATTTTTGCCATTGAAAAACATCATGTTATTCATATTCCAGAAATGTTTGAAGCTACTGACTGAATGAAAGGAGCTGGCATCTCACTCTCTTTGAATCTTCTTTATCATGCTAAGAGGAGCAGGAAAAAGCAAAAAATTTCAGAATTGCACCTTGCAATGCGGAGAAATTACTGTTTGTGCATTTACAATATTCATTGATTTTTGCCATTGAAAAACGTCCAGAAATGATTGAAGCTACTGACTGAATTAAAGGAGCTGGCATCTCACTGTCTTTGAATCTTCTTTATCATGCTAAGAGGAGCAGGAAAAAGCAAAAAATTTCAGAATTGCACCTTGCAATGCGGAGAAATTACTGTTTGTGCATTTACAATATTCATTGATTTTTGCCATTGAAAAACATCATGTTATTCATATACCAGAAATGATTGAAGCTACTGACTGAATGAAAGGAGCTGGCATCTCACTCTCTTTGAATCTTCTTTATCATGCTAAGAGGAGCAGGAAAAAGCAAAAAATTTCAGAATTGCACCTTGCAATGCGGAGAAATTACTGTTTGTGCATTTACAATATTCATTGATTTTTGCCATTGAAAAACGTCCAGAAATGATTGAAGCTACTGACTGAATGAAAGGAGCTGGCATCTCACTCTCTTTGAATCTTCTTTATCATGCTAAGAGGAGCAGGAAAAAGCAAAAAATTTCAGAATTGCACCTTGCAATGCGGAGAAATTACTGTTTGTGCATTTACAATATTCATTGATTTTTGCCATTGAAAAACATCATGTTATTCATATACCAGAAATGATTGAAGCTACTGACTGAATGAAAGGAGCTGGCATCTCACTCTCTTTGAATCTTCTTTATCATGCTAAGAGGAGCAGAAAAAAGCAAAAAATTTCAGAATTGCACCTTGCAATGCGGAGAAATTACTGTTTGTGCATTTACAATATTCATTGATTTTTGCCATTGAAAAACGTCCAGAAATGATTGAAGCTACTGACTGAATGAAAGGAGCTGGCATCTCACTCTCTTTGAATCTTCTTTATCATGCTAAGAGGAGCAGGAAAAAGCAAAAAATTTCAGAATTGCACCTTGCAATGCGGAGAAATTACTGTTTGTGCATTTACAATATTCATTGATTTTTGCCATTGAAAAACATCCAGAAATGATTGAAGCTACTGACTGAATGAAAGGAGCTGGCATCTCACTCTCTTTGAATCTTCTTTATCATGCTAAGAGGAGCAGGAAAAAGCAAAAAATTTCAGAATTGCACCTTGCAATGCGGAGAAATTACTGTTTGTGCATTTACAATATTCATTTATTTTTGCCATTGAAAAACATCATGTTATTCATATACCAGAAATGATTGAAGCTACTGACTGAATGAAAGGAGCTGGCATCTCACTCTCTTTGAATCTTCTTTATCATGCTAAGAGGAGCAGGAAAAAGCAAAAAATTTCAGAATTGCACCTTGCAATGCGGAGAAATTACTGTTTGTGCATTTACAATATTCATTGATTTTTGCCATTGAAAAACGTCCAGAAATGATTGAAGCTACTGACTGAATGAAAGGAGCTGGCATCTCACTCTCTTTGAATCTTCTTTATCATGCTAAGAGGAGCAGGAAAAGGCAAAAAATTTCAGAATTGCACCTTGCAATGCGGAGAAATTACTGTTTGTGCATTTACAATATTCATTGATTTTTGCCATTGAAAAACATCATGTTATTCATATACCAGAAATGATTGAAGCTACTGACTGAATGAAAGGAGCTGGCATCTCACTCTCTTTGAATCTTCTTTATCATGCTAAGAGGAGCAGGAAAAAGCAAAAAATTTCAGAATTGCACCTTGCAATGCGGAGAAATTACTGTTTGTGCATTTACAATATTCATTGATTTTTGCCATTGAAAAACATCATGTTATTCATATACCAGAAATGATTGAAGCTACTGACTGAATGAAAGGAGCTGGCATCTCACTCTCTTTGAATCTTCTTTATCATGCTAAGAGGAGCAGGAAAAAGCAAAAAATTTCAGAATTGCACCTTGCAATGCGGAGAAATTACTGTTTGTGCATTTACAATATTCATTGATTTTTGCCATTGAAAAACGTCCAGAAATGATTGAAGCTACTGACTGAATTAAAGGAGCTGGCATCTCACTCTCTTTGAATCTTCTTTATCATGCTAAGAGGAGCAGGAAAAAGCAAAAAATTTCAGAATTGCACCTTGCAATGCGGAGAAATTACTGTTTGTGCATTTACAATATTCATTGATTTTTGCCGTTGAAAAACGTCCAGAAATGATTGAAGCTACTGACTGAATGAAAGGAGCTGGCATCTCATTCTCTTTGAATCTTCTTTATCATGCTAAGAGGAGCAGGAAAAAGCAAAAAATTTCAGAATTGCACCTTGCAATGCGGAGAAATTACTGTTTGTGCATTTACAATATTCATTGATTTTTGCCATTGAAAAACGTCCAGAAATGATTGAAGCTACTGACTGAATGAAAGGAGCTGGCATCTCACTCTCTTTGAATCTTCTTTATCATGCTAAGAGGAGCAGGAAAAAGCAAAAAATTTCAGAATTGCACCTTGCAATGCGGAGAAATTACTGTTTGTGCATTTACAATATTCATTGATTTTTGCCATTGAAAAACATCATGTTATTCATATTCCAGAAATGTTTGAAGCTACTGACTGAATGAAAGGAGCTGGCATCTCACTCTCTTTGAATCTTCTTTATCATGCTAAGAGGAGCAGGAAAAAGCAAAAAATTTCAGAATTGCACCTTGCAATGCGGAGAAATTACTGTTTGTGCATTTACAATATTCATTGATTTTTGCCATTGAAAAACGTCCAGAAATGATTGAAGCTACTGACTGAATGAAAGGAGCTGGCATCTCACTCTCTTTGAATCTTCTTTATCATGCTAAGAGGAGCAGGAAAAAGCAAAAAATTTCAGAATTGCACCTTGCAATGCGGAGAAATTACTGTTTGTGCATTTACAATATTCATTGATTTTTGCCATTGAAAAACGTCCAGAAATGATTGAAGCTACTGACTGAATGAAAGGAGCTGGCATCTCACTCTCTTTGAATCTTCTTTATCATGCTAAGAGGAGCAGGAAAAAGCAAAAAATTTCAGAATTGCACCTTGCAATGCGGAGAAATTACTGTTTGTGCATTTACAATATTCATTGATTTTTGCCATTGAAAAACATCATGTTATTCATATACCAGAAATGATTGAAGCTACTGACTGAATGAAAGGAGCTGGCATCTCACTCTCTTTGAATCTTCTTTATCATGCTAAGAGGAGCAGAAAAAAGCAAAAAATTTCAGAATTGCACCTTGCAATGCGGAGAAATTACTGTTTGTGCATTTACAATATTCATTGATTTTTGCCATTGAAAAACGTCCAGAAATGATTGAAGCTACTGACTGAATGAAAGGAGCTGGCATCTCACTCTCTTTGAATCTTCTTTATCATGCTAAGAGGAGCAGGAAAAAGCAAAAAATTTCAGAATTGCACCTTGCAATGCGGAGAAATTACTGTTTGTGCATTTACAATATTCATTGATTTTTGCCATTGAAAAACATCCAGAAATGATTGAAGCTACTGACTGAATGAAAGGAGCTGGCATCTCACTCTCTTTGAATCTTCTTTATCATGCTAAGAGGAGCAGGAAAAAGCAAAAAATTTCAGAATTGCACCTTGCAATGCGGAGAAATTACTGTTTGTGCATTTACAATATTCATTGATTTTTGCCATTGAAAAACGTCCAGAAATGATTGAAGCTACTGACTGAATGAAAGGAGCTGGCATCTCACTCTCTTTGAATCTTCTTTATCATGCTAAGAGGAGCAGGAAAAAGCAAAAAATTTCAGAATTGCACCTTGCAATGCGGAGAAATTACTGTTTGTGCATTTACAATATTCATTGATTTTTGCCATTGAAAAACATCATGTTATTCATATACCAGAAATGATTGAAGCTACTGACTGAATGAAAGGAGCTGGCATCTCACTCTCTTTGAATCTTCTTTATCATGCTAAGAGGAGCAGAAAAAAGCAAAAAATTTCAGAATTGCACCTTGCAATGCGGAGAAATTACTGTTTGTGCATTTACAATATTCATTGATTTTTGCCATTGAAAAACGTCCAGAAATGATTGAAGCTACTGACTGAATGAAAGGAGCTGGCATCTCACTCTCTTTGAATCTTCTTTATCATGCTAAGAGGAGCAGGAAAAAGCAAAAAATTTCAGAATTGCACCTTGCAATGCGGAGAAATTACTGTTTGTGCATTTACAATATTCATTGATTTTTGCCATTGAAAAACATCCAGAAATGATTGAAGCTACTGACTGAATGAAAGGAGCTGGCATCTCACTCTCTTTGAATCTTCTTTATCATGCTAAGAGGAGCAGGAAAAAGCAAAAAATTTCAGAATTGCACCTTGCAATGCGGAGAAATTACTGTTTGTGCATTTACAATATTCATTTATTTTTGCCATTGAAAAACATCATGTTATTCATATACCAGAAATGATTGAAGCTACTGACTGAATGAAAGGAGCTGGCATCTCACTCTCTTTGAATCTTCTTTATCATGCTAAGAGGAGCAGGAAAAAGCAAAAAATTTCAGAATTGCACCTTGCAATGCGGAGAAATTACTGTTTGTGCATTTACAATATTCATTGATTTTTGCCATTGAAAAACGTCCAGAAATGATTGAAGCTACTGACTGAATGAAAGGAGCTGGCATCTCACTCTCTTTGAATCTTCTTTATCATGCTAAGAGGAGCAGGAAAAGGCAAAAAATTTCAGAATTGCACCTTGCAATGCGGAGAAATTACTGTTTGTGCATTTACAATATTCATTGATTTTTGCCATTGAAAAACATCATGTTATTCATATACCAGAAATGATTGAAGCTACTAACTGAATGAAAGGAGCTGGCATCTCACTCTCTTTGAATCTTCTTTATCATGCTAAGAGGAGCAGGAAAAAGCAAAAAATTTCAGAATTGCACCTTGCAATGCGGAGAAATTACTGTTTGTGCATTTACAATATTCATTGATTTTTGCCATTGAAAAACATCATGTTATTCATATACCAGAAATGATTGAAGCTACTGACTGAATGAAAGGAGCTGGCATCTCACTCTCTTTGAATCTTCTTTATCATGCTAAGAGGAGCAGGAAAAAGCAAAAAATTTCAGAATTGCACCTTGCAATGCGGAGAAATTACTGTTTGTGCATTTACAATATTCATTGATTTTTGCCATTGAAAAACGTCCAGAAATGATTGAAGCTACTGACTGAATGAAAGGAGCTGGCATCTCACTCTCTTTGAATCTTCTTTATCATGCTAAGAGGAGCAGGAAAAAGCAAAAAATTTCAGAATTGCACCTTGCAATGCGGAGAAATTACTGTTTGTGCATTTACAATATTCATTGATTTTTGCCGTTGAAAAACGTCCAGAAATGATTGAAGCTACTGACTGAATGAAAGGAGCTGGCATCTCATTCTCTTTGAATCTTCTTTATCATGCTAAGAGGAGCAGGAAAAAGCAAAAAATTTCAGAATTGCACCTTGCAATGCGGAGAAATTACTGTTTGTGCATTTACAATATTCATTGATTTTTGCCATTGAAAAACGTCCAGAAATGATTGAAGCTACTGAATGAATGAAAGGAGCTGGCATCTCACTCTCTTTGAATCTTCTTTATCATGCTAAGAGGAGCAGGAAAAAGCAAAAAATTTCAGAATTGCACCTTGCAATGCGGAGAAATTACTGTTTGTGCATTTACAATATTCATTGATTTTTGCCATTGAAAAACATCATGTTATTCATATTCCAGAAATGTTTGAAGCTACTGACTGAATGAAAGGAGCTGGCATCTCACTCTCTTTGAATCTTCTTTATCATGCTAAGAGGAGCAGGAAAAAGCAAAAAATTTCAGAATTGCACCTTGCAATGCGGAGAAATTACTGTTTGTGCATTTACAATATTCATTGATTTTTGCCATTGAAAAACGTCCAGAAATGATTGAAGCTACTGACTGAATTAAAGGAGCTGGCATCTCACTGTCTTTGAATCTTCTTTATCATGCTAAGAGGAGCAGGAAAAAGCAAAAAATTTCAGAATTGCACCTTGCAATGCGGAGAAATTACTGTTTGTGCATTTACAATATTCATTGTTTTTTGCCATTGAAAAACATCATGTTATTCATATACCAAAAATGATTGAAGCTACTGACTGAATGAAAGGAGCTGGCATCTCACTCTCTTTGAATCTTCTTTATCATGCTAAGAGGAGCAGGAAAAAGCAAAAAATTTCAGAATTGCACCTTGCAATGCGGAGAAATTACTGTTTGTGCATTTACAATATTCATTGATTTTTGCCATTGAAAAACGTCCAGAAATGATTGAAGCTACTGACTGAATGAAAGGAGCTGGCATCTCACTCTCTTTGAATCTTCTTTATCATGCTAAGAGGAGCAGGAAAAAGCAAAAAATTTCAGAATTGCACCTTGCAATGCGGAGAAATTACTGTTTGTGCATTTACAATATTCATTGATTTTTGCCATTGAAAAACATCATGTTATTCATATACCAGAAATGATTGAAGCTACTGACTGAATGAAAGGAGCTGGCATCTCACTCTTTTTGAATCTTCTTTATCATGCTAAGAGGAGCAGAAAAAAGCAAAAAATTTCAGAATTGCACCTTGCAATGCGGAGAAATTACTGTTTGTGCATTTACAATATTCATTGATTTTTGCCATTGAAAAACGTCCAGAAATGATTGAAGCTACTGACTGAATGAAAGGAGCTGGCATCTCACTCTCTTTGAATCTTCTTTATCATGCTAAGAGGAGCAGGAAAAAGCAAAAAATTTCAGAATTGCACCTTGCAATGCGGAGAAATTACTGTTTGTGCATTTACAATATTCATTGATTTTTGCCATTGAAAAACATCCAGAAATGATTGAAGCTACTGACTGAATGAAAGGAGCTGGCATCTCACTCTCTTTGAATCTTCTTTATCATGCTAAGAGGAGCAGGAAAAAGCAAAAAATTTCAGAATTGCACCTTGCAATGCGGAGAAATTACTGTTTGTGCATTTACAATATTCATTTATTTTTGCCATTGAAAAACATCATGTTATTCATATACCAGAAATGATTGAAGCTACTGACTGAATGAAAGGAGCTGGCATCTCACTCTCTTTGAATCTTCTTTATCATGCTAAGAGGAGCAGGAAAAAGCAAAAAATTTCAGAATTGCACCTTGCAATGCGGAGAAATTACTGTTTGTGCATTTACAATATTCATTGATTTTTGCCATTGAAAAACGTCCAGAAATGATTGAAGCTACTGACTGAATGAAAGGAGCTGGCATCTCACTCTCTTTGAATCTTCTTTATCATGCTAAGAGGAGCAGGAAAAGGCAAAAAATTTCAGAATTGCACCTTGCAATGCGGAGAAATTACTGTTTGTGCATTTACAATATTCATTGATTTTTGCCATTGAAAAACATCATGTTATTCATATACCAGAAATGATTGAAGCTACTGACTGAATGAAAGGAGCTGGCATCTCACTCTCTTTGAATCTTCTTTATCATGCTAAGAGGAGCAGGAAAAAGCAAAAAATTTCAGAATTGCACCTTGCAATGCGGAGAAATTACTGTTTGTGCATTTACAATATTCATTTATTTTTGCCATTGAAAAACATCATGTTATTCATATACCAGAAATGATTGAAGCTACTGACTGAATGAAAGGAGCTGGCATCTCACTCTCTTTGAATCTTCTTTATCATGCTAAGAGGAGCAGGAAAAAGCAAAAAATTTCAGAATTGCACCTTGCAATGCGGAGAAATTACTGTTTGTGCATTTACAATATTCATTGATTTTTGCCATTGAAAAACGTCCAGAAATGATTGAAGCTACTGACTGAATGAAAGGAGCTGGCATCTCACTCTCTTTGAATCTTCTTTATCATGCTAAGAGGAGCAGGAAAAGGCAAAAAATTTCAGAATTGCACCTTGCAATGCGGAGAAATTACTGTTTGTGCATTTACAATATTCATTGATTTTTGCCATTGAAAAACATCATGTTATTCATATACCAGAAATGATTGAAGCTACTGACTGAATGAAAGGAGCTGGCATCTCACTCTCTTTGAATCTTCTTTATCATGCTAAGAGGAGCAGGAAAAAGCAAAAAATTTCAGAATTGCACCTTGCAATGCGGAGAAATTACTGTTTGTGCATTTACAATATTCATTGATTTTTGCCATTGAAAAACATCATGTTATTCATATACCAGAAATGATTGAAGCTACTGACTGAATGAAAGGAGCTGGCATCTCACTCTCTTTGAATCTTCTTTATCATGCTAAGAGGAGCAGGAAAAAGCAAAAAATTTCAGAATTGCACCTTGCAATGCGGAGAAATTACTGTTTGTGCATTTACAATATTCATTGATTTTTGCCATTGAAAAACGTCCAGAAATGATTGAAGCTACTGACTGAATGAAAGGAGCTGGCATCTCACTCTCTTTGAATCTTCTTTATCATGCTAAGAGGAGCAGGAAAAAGCAAAAAAATTCAGAATTGCACCTTGCAATGCGGAGAAATTACTGTTTGTGCATTTACAATATTCATTGATTTTTGCCATTGAAAAACATCATGTTATTCATATACCAGAAATGATTGAAGCTACTGACTGAATGAAAGGAGCTGGCATCTCACTCTCTTTGAATCTTCTTTTTCATGCTAAGAGGAGCAGGAAAAAGTAAAAAATTTCAGAATTGCACCTTGCAATGCGGAGAAATTACTGTTTGTGCATTTACAATATTCATTGATTTTTGCCATTGAAAAACGTCCAGAAATGATTGAAGCTACTGACTGAATGAAAGGAGCTGGCATCTCAGTCTCTTTGAATCTTCTTTATCATGCTAAGAGGAGCAGGAAAAAGCAAAAAATTTCAGAATTGCACCTTGCAATGCGGAGAAATTACTGCTTGTGCATTTACAATATTCATTGATTTTTGCCATTGAAAAACGTCCAGAAATGATTGAAGCTACTGACTGAATGAAAGGAGCTGGCATCTCACTCTCTTTGAATCTTCTTTATCATGCTAAGAGGAGCAGGAAAAAGCAAAAAATTTCAGAATTGCACCTTGCAATACGGAGAAATTACTGTTTGTGCATTTACAATATTCATTGATTTTTGCCATTGAAAAACGTCCAGAAATGATTGAAGCTACTGACTGAATGAAAGGCGCTGGCATCTCACTCTCTTTGAATCTTCTTTATCATGCTAAGAGGAGCAGGAAAAAGCAAAAAATTTCAGAATTGCACCTTGCAATGCGGAGAAATTACTGTTTGTGCATTTACAATATTCATTGATTTTTGCCATTGAAAAACGTCCAGAAATGATTGAAGCTACTGACTGAATGAAAGGAGCTGGCATCTCACTCTCTTTGAATCTTCTTTATCATGGTAAGAGGAGCAGGAAAAAGCAAAAAATTTCAGAATTGCACCTTGCAATGCGGAGAAATTACTGTTTGTGCATTTACAATATTCATTGATTTTTGCCGTTGAAAAACGTCCAGAAATGATTGAAGCTACTGACTGAATGAAAGGAGCTGGCATCTCACTCTCTTTGAATCTTCTTTATCATGCTAAGAGGAGCAGGAAAAAGCAAAAAATTTCAGAATTGCACCTTGCAATGCGGAGAAATTACTGTTTGTGCATTTACAATATTCATTGATTTTTGCCATTGAAAAACATCCAGAAATGATTGAAGCTACTGACTGAATGAAAGGAGCTGGCATCTCACTCTCTTTGAATCTTCTTTATCATGCTAAGAGGAGCAGGAAAAAGCAAAAAATTTCAGAATTGCACCTTGCAATGCGGAGAAATTACTGTTTGTGCATTTACAATATTCATTGATTTTTGCCATTGTTAAACATCATGTTATTCATATACCAGAAATGATTGAAGCTACTGACTGAATGAAAGGAGCTGGCATCTCACTCTCTTTGAATCTTCTTTATCATGCTAAGAGGAGCAGGAAAAAGCAAAAAATTTCAAAATTGCACCTTGCAATGCGGAGAAATTACTGTTTGTGCATTTACAATATTCATTGATTTTTGCCATTGAAAAACGTCCAGAAATGTTTGAAGCTACTGACTGAATGAAAGGAGCTGGCATCTCACTCTCTTTGAATCTTCTTTATCATGCTAAGAGGAGCAGGAAAAAGCAAAAAATTTCAGAATTGCACCTTGCAATGCGGAGAAATTACTGTTTGTGCATTTACAATATTCATTGATTTTTGCCATTGAAAAACATCATGTTATTCATATACCAGAAATGATTGAAGCTACTGGCTGAATGAAAGGAGCTGGCATCTCACTCTCTTTGAATCTTCTTTATCATGCTAAGAGGAGCAGGAAAAAGCAAAAAATTTCAGAATTGCACCTTGCAATGCGGAGAAATTACTGTTTGTGCATTTACAATATTCATTGATTTTTGCCATTGAAAAACGTCCAGAAATGATTGAAGCTACTGACTGAATGAAAGGAGCTGGCATCTCACTCTCTTTGAATCTTCTTTATCATGCTAAGAGGAGCAGGAAAAAGCAAAAAATTTCAGAATTGCACCTTGCAATGCGGAGAAATTACTGTTTGTGCATTTACAATATTCATTGATTTTTGCCATTGAAAAACATCATGTTATTCATATACCAGAAATGATTGAAGCTACTGACTGAATGAAAGGAGCTGGCATCTCACTCTCTTTGAATCTTCTTTTTCATGCTAAGAGGAGCAGGAAAAAGTAAAAAATTTCAGAATTGCACCTTGCAATGCGGAGAAATTACTGTTTGTGCATTTACAATATTCATTGATTTTTGCCATTGAAAAACGTCCAGAAATGATTGAAGCTACTGACTGAATGAAAGGAGCTGGCATCTCAGTCTCTTTGAATCTTCTTTATCATGCTAAGAGGAGCAGGAAAAAGCAAAAAATTTCAGAATTGCACCTTGCAATGCGGAGAAATTACTGCTTGTGCATTTACAATATTCATTGATTTTTGCCATTGAAAAACGTCCAGAAATGATTGAAGCTACTGACTGAATGAAAGGAGCTGGCATCTCACTCTCTTTGAATCTTCTTTATCATGCTAAGAGGAGCAGGAAAAAGCAAAAAATTTCAGAATTGCACCTTGCAATACGGAGAAATTACTGTTTGTGCATTTACAATATTCATTGATTTTTGCCATTGAAAAACGTCCAGAAATGATTGAAGCTACTGACTGAATGAAAGGAGCTGGCATCTCACTCTGTTTGAATCTTCTTTATCATGCTAAGAGGAGCAGGAAAAAGCAAAAAATTTCAGAATTGCACCTTGCAATGCGGAGAAATTACTGTTTGTGCATTTACAATATTCATTGATTTTTGCCATTGAAAAACGTCCAGAAATGATTGAAGCTACTGACTGAATGAAAGGAGCTGGCATCTCACTCTCTTTGAATCTTCTTTATCATGCTAAGAGGAGCAGGAAAAAGCAAAAAATTTCAGAATTGCACCTTGCAATGCGGAGAAATTACTGTTTGTGCATTTACAATATTCATTGATTTTTGCCGTTGAAAAACGTCCAGAAATGATTGAAGCTACTGACTGAATGAAAGGAGCTGGCATCTCACTCTCTTTGAATCTTCTTTATCATGCTAAGAGGAGCAGGAAAAGGCAAAAAATTTCAGAATTGCACCTTGCAATGCGGAGAAATTACTGTTTGTGCATTTACAATATTCATTGATTTTTGCCATTGAAAAACATCATGTTATTCATATACCAGAAATGATTGAAGCTACTGACTGAATGAAAGGAGCTGGCATCTCACTCTCTTTGAATCTTCTTTATCATGCTAAGAGGAGCAGGAAAAAGCAAAAAATTTCAGAATTGCACCTTGCAATGCGGAGAAATTACTGTTTGTGCATTTACAATATTCATTGATTTTTGCCATTGAAAAACATCATGTTATTCATATACCAGAAATGATTGAAGCTACTGACTGAATGAAAGGAGCTGGCATCTCACTCTCTTTGAATCTTCTTTATCATGCTAAGAGGAGCAGGAAAAAGCAAAAAATTTCAGAATTGCACCTTGCAATGCGGAGAAATTACTGTTTGTGCATTTACAATATTCATTGATTTTTGCCATTGAAAAACGTCCAGAAATGATTGAAGCTACTGACTGAATTAAAGGAGCTGGCATCTCACTCTCTTTGAATCTTCTTTATCATGCTAAGAGGAGCAGGAAAAAGCAAAAAATTTCAGAATTGCACCTTGCAATGCGGAGAAATTACTGTTTGTGCATTTACAATATTCATTGATTTTTGCCGTTGAAAAACGTCCAGAAATGATTGAAGCTACTGACTGAATGAAAGGAGCTGGCATCTCATTCTCTTTGAATCTTCTTTATCATGCTAAGAGGAGCAGGAAAAAGCAAAAAATTTCAGAATTGCACCTTGCAATGCGGAGAAATTACTGTTTGTGCATTTACAATATTCATTGATTTTTGCCATTGAAAAACGTCCAGAAATGATTGAAGCTACTGACTGAATGAAAGGAGCTGGCATCTCACTCTCTTTGAATCTTCTTTATCATGCTAAGAGGAGCAGGAAAAAGCAAAAAATTTCAGAATTGCACCTTGCAATGCGGAGAAATTACTGTTTGTGCATTTACAATATTCATTGATTTTTGCCATTGAAAAACATCATGTTATTCATATTCCAGAAATGTTTGAAGCTACTGACTGAATGAAAGGAGCTGGCATCTCACTCTCTTTGAATCTTCTTTATCATGCTAAGAGGAGCAGGAAAAAGCAAAAAATTTCAGAATTGCACCTTGCAATGCGGAGAAATTACTGTTTGTGCATTTACAATATTCATTGATTTTTGCCATTGAAAAACGTCCAGAAATGATTGAAGCTACTGACTGAATTAAAGGAGCTGGCATCTCACTGTCTTTGAATCTTCTTTATCATGCTAAGAGGAGCAGGAAAAAGCAAAAAATTTCAGAATTGCACCTTGCAATGCGGAGAAATTACTGTTTGTGCATTTACAATATTCATTGTTTTTTGCCATTGAAAAACATCATGTTATTCATATACCAGAAATGATTGAAGCTACTGACTGAATGAAAGGAGCTGGCATCTCACTCTCTTTGAATCTTCTTTATCATGCTAAGAGGAGCAGGAAAAAGCAAAAAATTTCAGAATTGCACCTTGCAATGCGGAGAAATTACTGTTTGTGCATTTACAATATTCATTGATTTTTGCCATTGAAAAACGTCCAGAAATGATTGAAGCTACTGACTGAATGAAAGGAGCTGGCATCTCACTCTCTTTGAATCTTCTTTATCATGCTAAGAGGAGCAGGAAAAAGCAAAAAATTTCAGAATTGCACCTTGCAATGCGGAGAAATTACTGTTTGTGCATTTACAATATTCATTGATTTTTGCCATTGAAAAACATCATGTTATTCATATACCAGAAATGATTGAAGCTACTGACTGAATGAAAGGAGCTGGCATCTCACTCTTTTTGAATCTTCTTTATCATGCTAAGAGGAGCAGAAAAAAGCAAAAAATTTCAGAATTGCACCTTGCAATGCGGAGAAATTACTGTTTGTGCATTTACAATATTCATTGATTTTTGCCATTGAAAAACATCCAGAAATGATTGAAGCTACTGACTGAATGAAAGGAGCTGGCATCTCACTCTCTTTGAATCTTCTTTATCATGCTAAGAGGAGCAGGAAAAAGCAAAAAATTTCAGAATTGCACCTTGCAATGCGGAGAAATTACTGTTTGTGCATTTACAATATTCATTGATTTTTGCCATTGAAAAACATCCAGAAATGATTGAAGCTACTGACTGAATGAAAGGAGCTGGCATCTCACTCTCTTTGAATCTTCTTTATCATGCTAAGAGGAGCAGGAAAAAGCAAAAAATTTCAGAATTGCACCTTGCAATGCGGAGAAATTACTGTTTGTGCATTTACAATATTCATTTATTTTTGCCATTGAAAAACATCATGTTATTCATATACCAGAAATGATTGAAGCTACTGACTGAATGAAAGGAGCTGGCATCTCACTCTCTTTGAATCTTCTTTATCATGCTAAGAGGAGCAGGAAAAAGCAAAAAATTTCAGAATTGCACCTTGCAATGCGGAGAAATTACTGTTTGTGCATTTACAATATTCATTGATTTTTGCCATTGAAAAACGTCCAGAAATGATTGAAGCTACTGACTGAATGAAAGGAGCTGGCATCTCACTCTCTTTGAATCTTCTTTATCATGCTAAGAGGAGCAGGAAAAAGCAAAAAATTTCAGAATTGCACCTTGCAATGCGGAGAAATTACTGTTTGTGCATTTACAATATTCATTGATTTTTGCCATTGAAAAACATCATGTTATTCATATACCAGAAATGTTTGAAGCTACTGACTGAATGAAAGGAGCTGGCATCTCACTCTCTTTGAATCTTCTTTATCATGCTAAGAGGAGCAGGAAAAAGCAAAAAATTTCAGAATTGCACCTTGCAATGCGGAGAAATTACTGTTTGTGCATTTACAATATTCATTGATTTTTGCCATTGAAAAACGTCCAGAAATGATTGAAGCTACTGACTGAATGAAAGGAGCTGGCATCTCACTCTCTTTGAATCTTCTTTATCATGCTAAGAGGAGCAGGAAAAGGCAAAAAATTTCAGAATTGCACCTTGCGATGCGGAGAAATTACTGTTTGTGCATTTACAATATTCATTGATTTTTGCCATTGAAAAACATCATGTTATTCATATACCAGAAATGATTGAAGCTACTGACTGAATGAAAGGAGCTGGCATCTCACTCTCTTTGAATCTTCTTTATCATGCTAAGAGGAGCAGGAAAAAGCAAAAAATTTCAGAATTGCACCTTGCAATGCGGAGAAATTACTGTTTGTGCATTTACAATATTCATTGATTTTTGCCATTGAAAAACATCATGTTATTCATATACCAGAAATGATTGAAGCTACTGACTGAATGAAAGGAGCTGGCATCTCACTCTCTTTGAATCTTCTTTATCATGCTAAGAGGAGCAGGAAAAAGCAAAAAATTTCAGAATTGCACCTTGCAATGCGGAGAAATTACTGTTTGTGCATTTACAATATTCATTGATTTTTGCCATTGAAAAACGTCCAGAAATGATTGAAGCTACTGACTGAATGAAAGGAGCTGGCATCTCACTCTCTTTGAATCTTTTTTATCATGCTAAGAGGAGCAGGAAAAAGCAAAAAAATTCAGAATTGCACCTTGCAATGCGGAGAAATTACTGTTTGTGCATTTACAATATTCATTGATTTTTGCCATTGAAAAACATCATGTTATTCATATACCAGAAATGATTGAAGCTACTGACTGAATGAAAGGAGCTGGCATCTCACTCTCTTTGAATCTTCTTTTTCATGCTAAGAGGAGCAGGAAAAAGTAAAAAATTTCAGAATTGCACCTTGCAATGCGGAGAAATTACTGTTTGTGCATTTACAATATTCATTGATTTTTGCCATTGAAAAACGTCCAGAAATGATTGAAGCTACTGACTGAATGAAAGGAGCTGGCATCTCAGTCTCTTTGAATCTTCTTTATCATGCTAAGAGGAGCAGGAAAAAGCAAAAAATTTCAGAATTGCACCTTGCAATGCGGAGAAATTACTGCTTGTGCATTTACAATATTCATTGATTTTTGCCATTGAAAAACGTCCAGAAATGATTGAAGCTACTGACTGAATGAAAGGAGCTGGCATCTCACTCTCTTTGAATCTTCTTTATCATGCTAAGAGGAGCAGGAAAAAGCAAAAAATTTCAGAATTGCACCTTGCAATACGGAGAAATTACTGTTTGTGCATTTACAATATTCATTGATTTTTGCCATTGAAAAACGTCCAGAAATGATTGAAGCTACTGACTGAATGAAAGGCGCTGGCATCTCACTCTCTTTGAATCTTCTTTATCATGCTAAGAGGAGCAGGAAAAAGCAAAAAATTTCAGAATTGCACCTTGCAATGCGGAGAAATTACTGTTTGTGCATTTACAATATTCATTGATTTTTGCCATTGAAAAACGTCCAGAAATGATTGAAGCTACTGACTGAATGAAAGGAGCTGGCATCTCACTCTCTTTGAATCTTCTTTATCATGCTAAGAGGAGCAGGAAAAAGCAAAAAATTTCAGAATTGCACCTTGCAATGCGGAGAAATTACTGTTTGTGCATTTACAATATTCATTGATTTTTGCCGTTGAAAAACGTCCAGAAATGATTGAAGCTACTGACTGAATGAAAGGAGCTGGCATCTCACTCTCTTTGAATCTTCTTTATCATGCTAAGAGGAGCAGGAAAAAGCAAAAAATTTCAAAATTGCACCTTGCAATGCGGAGAAATTACTGTTTGTGCATTTACAATATTCATTGATTTTTGCCATTGAAAAACGTCCAGAAATGTTTGAAGCTACTGACTGAATGAAAGGAGCTGGCATCTCACTCTCTTTGAATCTTCTTTATCATGCTAAGAGGAGCAGGAAAAAGCAAAAAATTTCAGAATTGCACCTTGCAATGCGGAGAAATTACTGTTTGTGCATTTACAATATTCATTGATTTTTGCCATTGAAAAACATCATGTTATTCATATACCAGAAATGATTGAAGCTACTGGCTGAATGAAAGGAGCTGGCATCTCACTCTCTTTGAATCTTCTTTATCATGCTAAGAGGAGCAGGAAAAAGCAAAAAATTTCAGAATTGCACCTTGCAATGCGGAGAAATTACTGTTTGTGCATTTACAATATTCATTGATTTTTGCCATTGAAAAACGTCCAGAAATGATTGAAGCTACTGACTGAATGAAAGGAGCTGGCATCTCACTCTCTTTGAATCTTCTTTATCATGCTAAGAGGAGCAGGAAAAAGCAAAAAATTTCAGAATTGCACCTTGCAATGCGGAGAAATTACTGTTTGTGCATTTACAATATTCATTGATTTTTGCCATTGAAAAACATCATGTTATTCATATACCAGAAATGATTGAAGCTACTGACTGAATGAAAGGAGCTGGCATCTCACTCTCTTTGAATCTTCTTTTTCATGCTAAGAGGAGCAGGAAAAAGTAAAAAATTTCAGAATTGCACCTTGCAATGCGGAGAAATTACTGTTTGTGCATTTACAATATTCATTGATTTTTGCCATTGAAAAACGTCCAGAAATGATTGAAGCTACTGACTGAATGAAAGGAGCTGGCATCTCAGTCTCTTTGAATCTTCTTTATCATGCTAAGAGGAGCAGGAAAAAGCAAAAAATTTCAGAATTGCACCTTGCAATGCGGAGAAATTACTGCTTGTGCATTTACAATATTCATTGATTTTTGCCATTGAAAAACGTCCAGAAATGATTGAAGCTACTGACTGAATGAAAGGAGCTGGCATCTCACTCTCTTTGAATCTTCTTTATCATGCTAAGAGGAGCAGGAAAAAGCAAAAAATTTCAGAATTGCACCTTGCAATACGGAGAAATTACTGTTTGTGCATTTACAATATTCATTGATTTTTGCCATTGAAAAACGTCCAGAAATGATTGAAGCTACTGACTGAATGAAAGGAGCTGGCATCTCACTCTGTTTGAATCTTCTTTATCATGCTAAGAGGAGCAGGAAAAAGCAAAAAATTTCAGAATTGCACCTTGCAATGCGGAGAAATTACTGTTTGTGCATTTACAATATTCATTGATTTTTGCCATTGAAAAACGTCCAGAAATGATTGAAGCTACTGACTGAATGAAAGGAGCTGGCATCTCACTCTCTTTGAATCTTCTTTATCATGCTAAGAGGAGCAGGAAAAAGCAAAAAATTTCAGAATTGCACCTTGCAATGCGGAGAAATTACTGTTTGTGCATTTACAATATTCATTGATTTTTGCCGTTGAAAAACGTCCAGAAATGATTGAAGCTACTGACTGAATGAAAGGAGCTGGCATCTCACTCTCTTTTAATCTTCTTTATCATGCTAAGAGGAGCAGGAAAAAGCAAAAAATTTCAGAATTGCACCTTGCAATGCGGAGAAATTACTGTTTGTGCATTTACAATATTCATTGATTTTTGCCATTGAAAAACATCCAGAAATGATTGAAGCTACTGACTGAATGAAAGGAGCTGGCATCTCACTCTCTTTGAATCTTCTTTATCATGCTAAGAGGAGCAGAAAAAAGCAAAAAATTTCAGAATTGCACCTTGCAATGCGGAGAAATTACTGTTTGTGCATTTACAATATTCATTGATTTTTGCCATTGTTAAACATCATGTTATTCATATACCAGAAATGATTGAAGCTACTGACTGAATGAAAGGAGCTGGCATCTCACTCTCTTTGAATCTTCTTTATCATGCTAAGAGGAGCAGGAAAAAGCAAAAAATTTCAGAATTGCACCTTGCAATGCGGAGAAATTACTGTTTGTGCATTTACAATATTCATTGATTTTTGCCATTGAAAAACGTCCAGAAATGTTTGAAGCTACTGACTGAATGAAAGGAGCTGGCATCTCACTCTCTTTGAATCTTCTTTATCATGCTAAGAGGAGCAGGAAAAAGCAAAAAATTTCAGAATTGCACCTTGCAATGCGGAGAAATTACTGTTTGTGCATTTACAATATTCATTGATTTTTGCCATTGAAAAACGTCCAGAAATGATTGAAGCTACTGACTGAATGAAAGGAGCTGGCATCTCACTCTCTTTGAATCTTCTTTATCATGCTAAGAGGAGCAGGAAAATGCAAAAAATTTCAGAATTGCTCCTTGCAATGCGGAGAAATTACTGTTTGTGCATTTACAATATTCATTGATTTTTGCCATTGAAAAACATCATGTTATTCATATACCAGAAATGTTTGAAGCTACTGACTGAATGAAAGGAGCTGGCATGTCACTCTCTTTGAATCTTCTTTATCATGCTAAAAGGAGCAGGAAAAAGCAAAAAATTTCAGAATTGCACCTTGCAATGCGGAGAAATTACTGTTTGTGCATTTACAATATTCATTGATTTTTGCCATTGAAAAACATCATGTTATTCATATACCAGAAATGATTGAAGCTACTGACTGAATGAAAGGAGCTGGCATCTCACTCTCTTTGAATCTTCTTTATCATGCTAAGAGGAGCAGGAAAAAGCAAAAAATTTCAGAATTGCACCTTGCAATGCGGAGAAATTACTGTTTGTGCATTTACAATATTCATTGATTTTTGCCATTGAAAAACGTCCAGAAATGATTGAAGCTACTGACTGAATGAAAGGAGCTGGCATCTCACTCTCTTTGAATCTTCTTTATCATGCTAAGAGGAGCAGGAAAAAGAAAAAATTTCAGAATTGCATCTTGCAATGCGGAGAAATTACTGTTTGTGCATTTACAATATTCATTGATTTTTGCCATTGAAAAACATCATGTTATTCATATACCAGAAATGTTTGAAGCTACTGACTGAATGAAAGGAGCTGGCATCTCACTCTCTTTGAATCTTCTTTATCATGCTAAGAGGAGCAGGAAAAAGCAAAAAATTTCAGAATTGCACCTTGCAATGCGGAGAAATTACTGTTTGTGCATTTACAATATTCATTGATTTTTGCCATTGAAAAACGTCCAGAAATGATTGAAGCTACTGACTGAATGAAAGGAGCTGGCATCTCACTCTCTTTGAATCTTCTTTATCATGCTAAGAGGAGCAGGAAAAGGCAAAAAATTTCAGAATTGCACCTTGCAATGCGGAGAAATTACTGTTTGTGCATTTACAATATTCATTGATTTTTGCCATTGAAAAACATCATGTTATTCATATACCAGAAATGTTTGAAGCTACTGACTGAATGAAAGGAGCTGGCATCTCACTCTCTTTGAATCTTCTTTATCATGCTAAGAGGAGCAGGAAAAAGCAAAAAATTTCAGAATTGCACCTTGCAATGCGAATAAATTACTGTTTGTGCATTTACAATATTCATTGATTTTTGCCATTGAAAAACATCATGTTATTCATATACCAGAAATGATTGAAGCTACTGACTGAATGAAAGGAGCTGGCATCTCACTCTCTTTGAATCTTCTTTATCATGCTAAGAGGAGCAGGAAAAAGCAAAAAATTTCAGAATTGCACCTCGCAATGCGGAGAAATTACTGTTTGTGCATTTACAATATTCATTGATTTTTGCCATTGAAAAACGTACAGAAATGATTGAAGCTACTGACTGAATGAAAGGAGCTGGCATCTCACTCTCTTTGAATCTTCTTTATCATGCTAAGAGGAGCAGGAAAAAGCAAAAAATTTCAGAATTGCACCTTGCAATGCGGAGAAATTGCTGTTTGTGCATTTACAAAATTCATTGATTTTTGCCATTGAAAAACATCATGTTATTCATATACCAGAAATGTTTGAAGCTACTGACTGAATGAAAGGAGCTGGCATCTCACTCTCTTTGAATCTTCTTTATCATGCTAAGAGGAGCAGGAAAAAGCAAAAAATTTCAGAATTGCACCTTGCAATGCGGAGAAATTACTGTTTGTGCATTTACAATATTCATTGATTTTTGCCATTGAAAAACGTCCAGAAATGATTGAAGCTACTGACTGAATGAAAGGAGCTGGCATCTCACTCTCTTTGAATCTTCTTTATCATGCTAAGAGGAGCAGGAAAAAGCAAAAAATTTCAGAATTGCACCTTGCAATGCGGAGAAATTACTGTTTGTGCATTTACAATATACATTGATTTTTGCCATTGAAAAACGTCCAGAAATGATTGAAGCTACTGACTGAATGAAAGGAGCTGGCATCTCACTCTCTTTGAATCTTCTTTATCATGCTAAGAGGAGCAGGAAAAAGCAAAAAATTTCAGAATTGCACCTTGCAATGCGGAGAAATTACTGTTTGTGCATTTACAATATACATTGATTTTTGCCATTGAAAAACGTCCAGAAATGATTGAAGCTACTGACTGAATGAAAGGAGCTGGCATCTCACTCTCTTTGAATCTTCTTTATCATGCTAAGAGGAGCAGGAAAAAGCAAAAAATTTCAGAATTGCACCTTGCAATGCGGAGAAATTACTGTTTGTGCATTTACAATATTCATTGATTTTTGCCATTGAAAAACGTCCAGAAATGATTGAAGCTACTGACTGAATGAAAGGAGCTGGCATCTCACTCTCTTTGAATCTTCTTTATCATGCTAAGAGGAGCAGGAAAAAGCAAAAAATTTCAGAATTGCACCTTGCAATGCGGAGAAATTACTGTTTGTGCATTTACAATATTCATTGATTTTTGCCATTGAAAAACGTCCAGAAATGATTGAACCTACCGACTGAATGAAAGGAGCTGGCATCTCACTCTCTTTGAATCTTCTTTATCATGCTAAGAGGAGCAGGAAAAAGCAAAAAATTTCAGAATTGCACCTTGCAATGCGGAGAAATTACTGTTTGTGCATTTACAATATTCATTGATTTTTGCCATTGAAAAACGTCCAGAAATGATTGAAGCTACTGACTGAATGAAAGGAGCTGGCATCTCACTCTCTTTGAATCTTCTTTATCATGCTAAGAGGAGCAGGAAAAAGCAAAAAATTTCAGAATTGCACCTTGCAATACGGAGAAATTACTGTTTGTGCATTTACAATATTCATTGATTTTTGCCATTGAAAAACGTCCAGAAATGATTGAAGCTACTGACTGAATGAAAGGAGCTGGCATCTCACTCTCTTTGAATCTTCTTTATCATGCTAAGAGGAGCAGGAAAAAGCAAAAAATTTCAGAATTGCACCTTGCAATGCGGAGAAATTACTGTTTGTGCATTTACAATATTCATTGATTTTTGCCATTGAAAAACGTCCAGAAATGATTGAAGCTACTGACTGAATGAAAGGAGCTGGCATCTCACTCTCTTTGAATCTTCTTTATCATGCTAAGAGGAGCAGGAAAAAGCAAAAAATTTCAGAATTGCACCTTGCAATGCGGAGAAATTACTGTTTGTGCATTTACAATATTCATTGATTTTTGCCGTTGAAAAACGTCCAGAAATGATTGAAGCTACTGACTGAATGAAAGGAGCTGGCATCTCACTCTCTTTGAATCTTCTTTATCATGCTAAGAGGAGCAGGAAAAAGCAAAAAATTTCAGAATTGCACCTTGCAATGCGGAGAAATTACTGTTTGTGCATTTACAATATTCATTGATTTTTGCCATTGAAAAACATCCAGAAATGATTGAAGCTACTGACTGAATGAAAGGAGCTGGCATCTCACTCTCTTTGAATCTTCTTTATCATGCTAAGAGGAGCAGGAAAAAGCAAAACATTTCAGAATTGCACCTTGCAATGCGGAGAAATTACTGTTTGTGCATTTACAATATTCATTGATTTTTGCCATTGTTAAACATCATGTTATTCATATACCAGAAATGATTGAAGCTACTGACTGAATGAAAGGAGCTGGCATCTCACTCTCTTTGAATCTTCTTTATCATGCTAAGAGGAGCAGGAAAAAGCAAAAAATTTCAAAATTGCACCTTGCAATGCGGAGAAATTACTGTTTGTGCATTTACAATATTCATTGATTTTTGCCATTGAAAAACGTCCAGAAATGTTTGAAGCTACTGACTGAATGAAAGGAGCTGGCATCTCACTCTCTTTGAATCTTCTTTATCATGCTAAGAGGAGCAGGAAAAAGCAAAAAATTTCAGAATTGCACCTTGCAATGCGGAGAAATTACTGTTTGTGCATTTACAATATTCATTGATTTTTGCCATTGAAAAACATCATGTTATTCATATACCAGAAATGATTGAAGCTACTGACTGAATGAAAGGAGCTGGCATCTCACTCTCTTTGAATCTTCTTTATCATGCTAATAGGAGCAGGAAAAAGCAAAAAATTTCAGAATTGCACCTTGCAATGCGGAGAAATTACTGTTTGTGCATTTACAATATTCATTGATTTTTGCCATTGAAAAACGTCCAGAAATGATTGAAGCTACTGACTGAATGAAAGGAGCTGGCATCTCACTCTCTTTGAATCTTCTTTATCATGCTAAGAGGAGCAGGAAAAAGCAAAAAATTTCAAAATTGCACCTTGCAATGCGGAGAAATTACTGTTTGTGCATTTACAATATTCATTGATTTTTGCCATTGAAAAACATCATGTTATTCATATACCAGAAATGATTGAAGCTACTGACTGAATGAAAGGAGCTGGCATCTCACTCTCTTTGAATCTTCTTTTTCATGCTAAGAGGAGCAGGAAAAAGTAAAAAATTTCAGAATTGCACCTTGCAATGCGGAGAAATTACTGTTTGTGCATTTACAATATTCATTGATTTTTGCCATTGAAAAACGTCCAGAAATGATTGAAGCTACTGACTGAATGAAAGGAGCTGGCATCTCAGTCTCTTTGAATCTTCTTTATCATGCTAAGAGGAGCAGGAAAAAGCAAAAAATTTCAGAATTGCACCTTGCAATGCGGAGAAATTACTGCTTGTGCATTTACAATATTCATTGATTTTTGCCATTGAAAAACGTCCAGAAATGATTGAAGCTACTGACTGAATGAAAGGAGCTGGCATCTCACTCTCTTTGAATCTTCTTTATCATGCTAAGAGGAGCAGGAAAAAGCAAAAAATTTCAGAATTGCACCTTGCAATACGGAGAAATTACTGTTTGTGCATTTACAATATTCATTGATTTTTGCCATTGAAAAACGTCCAGAAATGATTGAAGCTACTGACTGAATGAAAGGAGCTGGCATCTCACTCTGTTTGAATCTTCTTTATCATGCTAAGAGGAGCAGGAAAAAGCAAAAAATTTCAGAATTGCACCTTGCAATGCGGAGAAATTACTGTTTGTGCATTTACAATATTCATTGATTTTTGCCATTGAAAAACGTCCAGAAATGATTGAAGCTACTGACTGAATGAAAGGAGCTGGCATCTCACTCTCTTTGAATCTTCTTTATCATGCTAAGAGGAGCAGGAAAAAGCAAAAAATTTCAGAATTGCACCTTGCAATGCGGAGAAATTACTGTTTGTGCATTTACAATATTCATTGATTTTTGCCGTTGAAAAACGTCCAGAAATGATTGAAGCTACTGACTGAATGAAAGGAGCTGGCATCTCACTCTCTTTGAATCTTCTTTATCAGGCTAAGAGGAGCAGGAAAAAGCAAAAAATTTCAGAATTGCACCTTGCAATGCGGAGAAATTACTGTTTGTGCATTTACAATATTCATTGATTTTTGCCATTGAAAAACATCCAGAAATGATTGAAGCTACTGACTGAATGAAAGGAGCTGGCATCTCACTCTCTTTGAATCTTCTTTATCATGCTAAGAGGAGCAGGAAAAAGCAAAAAATTTCAGAATTGCACCTTGCAATGCGGAGAAATTACTGTTTGTGCATTTACAATATTCATTGATTTTTGCCATTGTTAAACATCATGTTATTCATATACCAGAAATGATTGAAGCTACTGACTGAATGAAAGGAGCTGGCATCTCACTCTCTTTGAATCTTCTTTATCATGCTAAGAGGAGCAGGAAAAAGCAAAAAATTTCAGAATTGCACCTTGCAATGCGGAGAAATTACTGTTTGTGCATTTACAATATTCATTGATTTTTGCCATTGAAAAACGTCCAGAAATGTTTGAAGCTACTGACTGAATGAAAGGAGCTGGCATCTCACTCTCTTTGAATCTTCTTTATCATGCTAAGAGGAGCAGGAAAAAGCAAAAAATTTCAGAATTGCACCTTGCAATGCGGAGAAATTACTGTTTGTGCATTTACAATATTCATTGATTTTTGCCATTGAAAAACGTCCAGAAATGATTGAAGCTACTGACTGAATGAAAGGAGCTGGCATCTCACTCTCTTTGAATCTTCTTTATCATGCTAAGAGGAGCAGGAAAATGCAAAAAATTTCAGAATTGCTCCTTGCAATGCGGAGAAATTACTGTTTGTGCATTTACAATATTCATTGATTTTTGCCATTGAAAAACATCATGTTATTCATATACCAGAAATGTTTGAAGCTACTGACTGAATGAAAGGAGCTGGCATGTCACTCTCTTTGAATCTTCTTTATCATGCTAAAAGGAGCAGGAAAAAGCAAAAAATTTCAGAATTGCACCTTGCAATGCGGAGAAATTACTGTTTGTGCATTTACAATATTCATTGATTTTTGCCATTGAAAAACGTCCAGAAATGATTGAAGCTACTGACTGAATGAAAGGAGCTGGCATCTCACTCTCTTTGAATCTTCTTTATCATGCTAAGAGGAGCAGGAAAAAGCAAAAAATTTCAGAATTGCACCTTGCAATGCGGAGAAATTACTGTTTGTGCATTTACAATATTCATTGATTTTTGCCATTGAAAAACATCATGTTATTCATATACCAGAAATGATTGAAGCTACTGACTGAATGAAAGGAGCTGGCATCTCACTCTCTTTGAATCTTCTTTATCATGCTAAGAGGAGCAGGAAAAAGCAAAAAATTTCAGAATTGCACCTTGCAATGCGGAGAAATTACTGTTTGTGCATTTACAATATTCATTGATTTTTGCCATTGAAAAACGTCCAGAAATGATTGAAGCTACTGACTGAATGAAAGGAGCTGGCATCTCACTCTCTTTGAATCTTCTTTATCATGCTAAGAGGAGCAGGAAAAAGCAAAAAATTTCAGAATTGCACCTTGCAATGCGGAGAAATTACTGTTTGTGCATTTACAATATTCATTGATTTTTGCCATTGAAAAACATCATGTTATTCATATACCAGAAATGTTTGAAGCTACTGACTGAATGAAAGGAGCTGGCATCTCACTCTCTTTGAATCTTCTTTATCATGCTAAGAGGAGCACGAAAAAGCAAAAAATTTCAGAATTGCACCTTGCAATGCGGAGAAATTACTGTTTGTGCATTTACAATATTCATTGATTTTTGCCATTGAAAAACGTCCAGAAATGATTGAAGCTACTGACTGAATGAAAGGAGCTGGCATCTCACTCTCTTTGAATCTTCTTTATCATGCTAAGAGGAGCAGGAAAAGGCAAAAAATTTCAGAATTGCACCTTGCAATGCGGAGAAATTACTGTTTGTGCATTTACAATATTCATTGATTTTTGCCATTGAAAAACATCATGTTATTCATATACCAGAAATGTTTGAAGCTACTGACTGAATGAAAGGAGCTGGCATCTCACTCTCTTTGAATCTTCTTTATCATGCTAAGAGGAGCAGGAAAAAGCAAAAAATTTCAGAATTGCACCTTGCAATGCGAATAAATTACTGTTTGTGCATTTACAATATTCATTGATTTTTGCCATTGAAAAACATCATGTTATTCATATACCAGAAATGATTGAAGCTACTGACTGAATGAAAGGAGCTGGCATCTCACTCTCTTTGAATCTTCTTTATCATGCTAAGAGGAGCAGGAAAAAGCAAAAAATTTCAGAATTGCACCTTGCAATGCGGAGAAATTACTGTTTGTGCATTTACAATATTCATTGATTTTTGCCATTGAAAAACATCATGTTATTCATATACCAGAAATGATTGAAGCTACTGACTGAATGAAAGGAGCTGGCATCTCACTCTCTTTGAATCTTCTTTATCATGCTAAGAGGAGCAGGAAAAAGCAAAAAATTTCAGAATTGCACCTCGCAATGCGGAGAAATTACTGTTTGTGCATTTACAATATTCATTGATTTTTGCCATTGAAAAACGTCCAGAAATGATTGAAGCTACTGACTGAATGAAAGGAGCTGGCATCTCACTCTCTTTGAATCTTCTTTATCATGCTAAGAGGAGCAGGAAAAAGCAAAAAATTTCAGAATTGCACCTTGCAATGCGGAGAAATTGCTGTTTGTGCATTTACAAAATTCATTGATTTTTGCCATTGAAAAACATCATGTTATTCATATACCAGAAATGTTTGAAGCTACTGACTGAATGAAAGGAGCTGGCATCTCACTCTCTTTGAATCTTCTTTATCATGCTAAGAGGAGCAGGAAAAAGCAAAAAATTTCAGAATTGCACCTTGCAATGCGGAGAAATTACTGTTTGTGCATTTACAATATTCATTGATTTTTGCCATTGAAAAACGTCCAGAAATGATTGAAGCTACTGACTGAATGAAAGGAGCTGGCATCTCACTCTCTTTGAATCTTCTTTATCATGCTAAGAGGAGCAGGAAAAAGCAAAAAATTTCAGAATTGCACCTTGCAATGCGGAGAAATTACTGTTTGTGCATTTACAATATACATTGATTTTTGCCATTGAAAAACGTCCAGAAATGATTGAAGCTACTGACTGAATGAAAGGAGCTGGCATCTCACTCTCTTTGAATCTTCTTTATCATGCTAAGAGGAGCAGGAAAAAGCAAAAAATTTCAGAATTGCACCTTGCAATGCGGAGAAATTACTGTTTGTGCATTTACAATATACATTGATTTTTGCCATTGAAAAACGTCCAGAAATGATTGAAGCTACTGACTGAATGAAAGGAGCTGGCATCTCACTCTCTTTGAATCTTCTTTATCATGCTAAGAGGAGCAGGAAAAAGCAAAAAATTTCAGAATTGCACCTTGCAATGCGGAGAAATTACTGTTTGTGCATTTACAATATTCATTGATTTTTGCCATTGAAAAACGTCCAGAAATGATTGAAGCTACTGACTGAATGAAAGGAGCTGGCATCTCACTCTCTTTGAATCTTCTTTATCATGCTAAGAGGAGCAGGAAAAAGCAAAAAATTTCAGAATTGCACCTTGCAATGCGGAGAAATTACTGTTTGTGCATTTACAATATTCATTGATTTTTGCCATTGAAAAACGTCCAGAAATGATTGAACCTACCGACTGAATGAAAGGAGCTGGCATCTCACTCTCTTTGAATCTTCTTTATCATGCTAAGAGGAGCAGGAAAAAGCAAAAAATTTCAGAATTGCACCTTGCAATGCGGAGAAATTACTGTTTGTGCATTTACAATATTCATTGATTTTTGCCATTGAAAAACGTCCAGAAATGATTGAAGCTACTGACTGAATGAAAGGAGCTGGCATCTCACTCTCTTTGAATCTTCTTTATCATGCTAAGAGGAGCAGGAAAATGCAAAAAATTTCAGAATTGCTCCTTGCAATGCGGAGAAATTACTGTTTGTGCATTTACAATATTCATTGATTTTTGCCATTGAAAAACATCATGTTATTCATATACCAGAAATGTTTGAAGCTACTGACTGAATGAAAGGAGCTGGCATGTCACTCTCTTTGAATCTTCTTTATCATGCTAAAAGGAGCAGGAAAAAGCAAAAAATTTCAGAATTGCACCTTGCAATGCGGAGAAATTACTGTTTGTGCATTTACAATATTCATTGATTTTTGCCATTGAAAAACGTCCAGAAATGATTGAAGCTACTGACTAAATGAAAGGAGCTGGCATCTCACTCTCTTTGAATCTTCTTTATCATGCTAAGAGGAGCAGGAAAAAGCAAAAAATTTCAGAATTGCACCTTGCAATGCGGAGAAATTACTGTTTGTGCATTTACAATATTCATTGATTTTTGCCATTGAAAAACATCATGTTATTCATATACCAGAAATGATTGAAGCTACTGACTGAATGAAAGGAGCTGGCATCTCACTCTCTTTGAATCTTCTTTATCATGCTAAGAGGAGCAGGAAAAAGCAAAAAATTTCAGAATTGCACCTTGCAATGCGGAGAAATTACTGTTTGTGCATTTACAATATTCATTGATTTTTGCCATTGAAAAACGTCCAGAAATGATTGAAGCTACTGACTGAATGAAAGGAGCTGGCATCTCACTCTCTTTGAATCTTCTTTATCATGCTAAGAGGAGCAGGAAAAAGCAAAAAATTTCAGAATTGCACCTTGCAATGCGGAGAAATTACTGTTTGTGCATTTACAATATTCATTGATTTTTGCCATTGAAAAACATCATGTTATTCATATACCAGAAATGTTTGAAGCTACTGACTGAATGAAAGGAGCTGGCATCTCACTCTCTTTGAATCTTCTTTATCATGCTAAGAGGAGCAGGAAAAAGCAAAAAATTTCAGAATTGCACCTTGCAATGCGGAGAAATTACTGTTTGTGCATTTACAATATTCATTGATTTTTGCCATTGAAAAACATCATGTTATTCATATACCAGAAATGTTTGAAGCTACTGACTGAATGAAAGGAGCTGGCATCTCACTCTCTTTGAATCTTCTTTATCATGCTAAGAGGAGCAGGAAAAAGCAAAAAATTTCAGAATTGCACCTTGCAATGCGAATAAATTACTGTTTGTGCATTTACAATATTCATTGATTTTTGCCATTGAAAAACATCATGTTATTCATATACCAGAAATGATTGAAGCTACTGACTGAATGAAAGGAGCTGGCATCTCACTCTCTTTGAATCTTCTTTATCATGCTAAGAGGAGCAGGAAAAAGCAAAAAATTTCAGAATTGCACCTTGCAATGCGGAGAAATTACTGTTTGTGCATTTACAATATTCATTGATTTTTGCCATTGAAAAACATCATGTTATTCATATACCAGAAATGATTGAAGCTACTGACTGAATGAAAGGAGCTGGCATCTCACTCTCTTTGAATCTTCTTTATCATGCTAAGAGGAGCAGGAAAAAGCAAAAAATTTCAGAATTGCACCTCGCAATGCGGAGAAATTACTGTTTGTGCATTTACAATATTCATTGATTTTTGCCATTGAAAAACGTCCAGAAATGATTGAAGCTACTGACTGAATGAAAGGAGCTGGCATCTCACTCTCTTTGAATCTTCTTTATCATGCTAAGAGGAGCAGGAAAAAGCAAAAAATTTCAGAATTGCACCTTGCAATGCGGAGAAATTGCTGTTTGTGCATTTACAAAATTCATTGATTTTTGCCATTGAAAAACATCATGTTATTCTTATACCAGAAATGTTTGAAGCTACTGACTGAATGAAAGGAGCTGGCATCTCACTCTCTTTGAATCTTCTTTATCATGCTAAGAGGAGCAGGAAAAAGCAAAAAATTTCAGAATTGCACCTTGCAATGCGGAGAAATTACTGTTTGTGCATTTACAATATTCATTGATTTTTGCCATTGAAAAACGTCCAGAAATGATTGAAGCTACTGACTGAATGAAAGGAGCTGGCATCTCACTCTCTTTGAATCTTCTTTATCATGCTAAGAGGAGCAGGAAAAAGCAAAAAATTTCAGAATTGCACCTTGCAATGCGGAGAAATTACTGTTTGTGCATTTACAATATACATTGATTTTTGCCATTGAAAAACGTCCAGAAATGATTGAAGCTACTGACTGAATGAAAGGAGCTGGCATCTCACTCTCTTTGAATCTTCTTTATCATGCTAAGAGGAGCAGGAAAAAGCAAAAAATTTCAGAATTGCACCTTGCAATGCGGAGAAATTACTGTTTGTGCATTTACAATATACATTGATTTTTGCCATTGAAAAACGTCCAGAAATGATTGAAGCTACTGACTGAATGAAAGGAGCTGGCATCTCACTCTCTTTGAATCTTCTTTATCATGCTAAGAGGAGCAGGAAAAAGCAAAAAATTTCAGAATTGCACCTTGCAATGCGGAGAAATTACTGTTTGTGCATTTACAATATTCATTGATTTTTGCCATTGAAAAACGTCCAGAAATGATTGAAGCTACTGACTGAATGAAAGGAGCTGGCATCTCACTCTCTTTGAATCTTCTTTATCATGCTAAGAGGAGCAGGAAAAAGCAAAAAATTTCAGAATTGCACCTTGCAATGCGGAGAAATTACTGTTTGTGCATTTACAATATTCATTGATTTTTGCCATTGAAAAACGTCCAGAAATGATTGAACCTACCGACTGAATGAAAGGAGCTGGCATCTCACTCTCTTTGAATCTTCTTTATCATGCTAAGAGGAGCAGGAAAAAGCAAAAAATTTCAGAATTGCACCTTGCAATGCGGAGAAATTACTGTTTGTGCATTTACAATATTCATTGATTTTTGCCATTGAAAAACGTCCAGAAATGATTGAAGCTACTGACTGAATGAAAGGAGCTGGCATCTCACTCTCTTTGAATCTTCTTTATCATGCTAAGAGGAGCAGGAAAAAGCAAAAAATTTCAGAATTGCACCTTGCAATGCGGAGAAATTACTGTTTGTGCATTTACAATATTCATTGATTTTTGCCATTGAAAAACATCATGTTATTCATATACCAGAAATGTTTGAAGCTACTGACTGAATGAAAGGAGCTGGCATGTCACTCTCTTTGAATCTTCTTTATCATGCTAAGAGGAGCAGGAAAAAGCAAAAAATTTCAGAATTGCACCTTGCAATGCGGAGAAATTACTGTTTGTGCATGTACAATATTCATTGATTTTTGCCATTGAAAAACGTCCAGAAATGATTGAAGCTACTGACTGAATGAAAGGAGCTGGCATCTCACTCTCTTTGAATCTTCTTTATCATGCTAAGAGGAGCAGGAAAAAGCAAAAAATTTCAGAATTGCACCTTGCAATGCGGAGAAATTACTGTTTGTGCATTTACAATATTCATTGATTTTTGCCATTGAAAAACATCATGTTATTCATATACCAGAAATGATTGAAGCTACTGACTGAATGAAAGGAGCTGGCATCTCACTCTCTTTGAATCTTCTTTATCATGCTAAGAGGAGCAGGAAAAAGCAAAAAATTTCAGAATTGCACCTTGCAATGCGGAGAAATTACTGTTTGTGCATTTACAATATTCATTGATTTTTGCCATTGAAAAACGTCCAGAAATGATTGAAGCTACTGACTGAATGAAAGGAGCTGGCATCTCACTCTCTTTGAATCTTCTTTATCATGCTAAGAGGAGCAGGAAAAAGCAAAAAATTTCAGAATTGCACCTTGCAATGCGGAGAAATTACTGTTTGTGCATTTACAATATTCATTGATTTTTGCCATTGAAAAACGTCCAGAAATGATTGAAGCTACTGACTGAATGAAAGGAGCTGGCATCTCACTCTCTTTGAATCTTCTTTATCATGCTAAGAGGAGCAGGAAAAAGCAAAAAATTTCAGAATTGCACCTTGCAATGCGGAGAAATTACTGTTTGTGCATTTACAATATACATTGATTTTTGCCATTGAAAAACGTCCAGAAATGATTGAAGCTACTGACTGAATGAAAGGAGCTGGCATCTCACTCTCTTTGAATCTTCTTTATCATGCTAAGAGGAGCAGGAAAAAGCAAAAAATTTCAGAATTGCACCTTGCAATGCGGAGAAATTACTGTTTGTGCATTTACAATATACATTGATTTTTGCCATTGAAAAACGTCCAGAAATGATTGAAGCTACTGACTGAATGAAAGGAGCTGGCATCTCACTCTCTTTGAATATTCTTTATCATGCTAAGAGGAGCAGGAAAAAGCAAAAAATTTCAGAATTGCACCTTGCAATGCGGAGAAATTACTGTTTGTGCATTTACAATATTCATTGATTTTTGCCATTGAAAAACGTCCAGAAATGATTGAAGCTACTGACTGAATGAAAGGAGCTGGCATCTCACTCTCTTTGAATCTTCTTTATCATGCTAAGAGGAGCAGGAAAAAGCAAAAAATTTCAGAATTGCACCTTGCAATGCGGAGAAATTACTGTTTGTGCATTTACAATATTCATTGATTTTTGCCATTGAAAAACGTCCAGAAATGATTGAACCTACCGACTGAATGAAAGGAGCTGGCATCTCACTCTCTTTGAATCTTCTTTATCATGCTAAGAGGAGCAGGAAAAAGCAAAAAATTTCAGAATTGCACCTTGCAATGCGGAGAAATTACTGTTTGTGCATTTACAATATTCATTGATTTTTGCCATTGAAAAACGTCCAGAAATGATTGAAGCTACTGACTGAATGAAAGGAGCTGGCATCTCACTCTCTTTGAATCTTCTTTATCATGCTAAGAGGAACAGGAAAAAGCAAAAAATTTCAGAATTGCACCTTGCAATGCGGAGAAATTACTGTTTGTGCATTTACAATATTCATTGATTTTTGCCATTGAAAAACATCATGTTATTCATATACCAGAAATGTTTGAAGCTACTGACTGAATGAAAGGAGCTGGCATGTCACTCTCTTTGAATCTTCTTTATCATGCTAAGAGGAGCAGGAAAAAGCAAAAAATTTCAGAATTGCACCTTGCAATGCGGAGAAATTACTGTTTGTGCATTTACAATATTCATTGATTTTTGCCATTGAAAAACGTCCAGAAATGATTGAAGCTACTGACTGAATGAAAGGAGCTGGCATCTCACTCTCTTTGAATCTTCTTTATCATGCTAAGAGGAGCAGGAAAAAGCAAAAAATTTCAGAATTGCACCTTGCAATGCGGAGAAATTACTGTTTGTGCATTTACAATATTCATTGATTTTTGCCATTGAAAAACATCATGTTATTCATATACCAGAAATGATTGAAGCTACTGACTGAATGAAAGGAGCTGGCATCTCACTCTCTTTGAATCTTCTTTATCATGCTAAGAGGAGCAGGAAAAAGCAAAAAATTTCAGAATTGCACCTTGCATTGCGGAGAAATTACTGTTTGTGCATTTACAATATTCATTGATTTTTGCCATTGAAAAACGTCCAGAAATGATTGAAGCTACTGACTGAATGAAAGGAGCTGGCATCTCACTCTCTTTGAATCTTCTTTATCATGCTAAGAGGAGCAGGAAAAAGCAAAAAATTTCAGAATTGCACCTTGCAATGCGGAGAAATTACTGTTTGTGCATTTACAATATTCATTGATTTTTGCCATTGAAAAACATCATGTTATTCATATACCAGAAATGTTTGAAGCTACTGACTGAATGAAAGGAGCTGGAATCTCACTCTCTTTGAATCTTCTTTATCATGCTAAGAGGAGCAGGAAAAAGCAAAAAATTTCAGAATTGCACCTTGCAATGCGGAGAAATTACTGTTTGTGCATTTACAATATTCATTGATTTTTGCCATTGAAAAACGTCCAGAAATGATTGAAGCTACTGACTGAATGAAAGGAGCTGGCATCTCACTCTCTTTGAATCTTCTTTATCATGCTAAGAGGAGCAGGAAAAGGCAAAAAATTTCAGAATTGCACCTTGCAATGCGGAGAAATTACTGTTTGTGCATTTACAATATTCATTGATTTTTGCCATTGAAAAACATCATGTTATTCATATACCAGAAATGTTTGAAGCTACTGACTGAATGAAAGGAGCTGGCATCTCACTCTCTTTGAATCTTCTTTATCATGCTAAGAGGAGCAGGAAAAACCAAAAAATTTCAGAATTGCACCTTGCAATGCGAATAAATTACTGTTTGTGCATTTACAATATTCATTGATTTTTGCCATTGAAAAACATCATGTTATTCATATACCAGAAATGATTGAAGCTACTGACTGAATGAAAGGAGCTGGCATCTCACTCTCTTTGAATCTTCTTTATCATGCTAAGAGGAGCAGGAAAAAGCAAAACATTTCAGAATTGCACCTTGCAATGCGGAGAAATTACTGTTTGTGCATTTACAATATTCATTGATTTTTGCCTTTGAAAAACATCATGTTATTCACATACCAGAAATGATTGAAGCTACTGACTGAATGAAAGGAGCTGGCATCTCACTCTCTTTGAATCTTCTTTATCATGCTAAGAGGAGCAGGAAAAAGCAAAAAATTTCAGAATTGCACCTCGCAATGCGGAGAAATTACTGTTTGTGCATTTACAATATTCATTGATTTTTGCCATTGAAAAACGTCCAGAAATGATTGAAGCTACTGACTGAATGAAAGGAGCTGGCATCTCACTCTCTTTGAATCTTCTTTATCATGCTAAGAGGAGCAGGAAAAAGCAAAAAATTTCAGAATTGCACCTTGCAATGCGGAGAAATTGCTGTTTGTGCATTTACAAAATTCATTGATTTTTGCCATTGAAAAACATCATGTTATTCATATACCAGAAATGTTTGAAGCTACTGACTGAATGAAAGGAGCTGGCATCTCACTCTCTTTGAATCTTCTTTATCATGCTAAGAGGAGCAGGAAAAAGCAAAAAATTTCAGAATTGCGCCTTGCAATGCGGAGAAATTACTGTTTGTGCATTTACAATATTCATTGATTTTTGCCATTGAAAAACGTCCAGAAATGATTGAAGCTACTGACTGAATGAAAGGAGCTGGCATCTCACTCTCTTTGAATCTTCTTTATCATGCTAAGAGGAGCAGGAAAAAGCAAAAAATTTCAGAATTGCACCTTGCAATGCGGAGAAATTACTGTTTGTGCATTTACAATATACATTGATTTTTGCCATTGAAAAACGTCCAGAAATGATTGAAGCTACTGACTGAATGAAAGGAGCTGGCATCTCACTCTCTTTGAATCTTCTTTATCATGCTAAGAGGAGCAGGAAAAAGCAAAAAATTTCAGAATTGCACCTTGCAATGCGGAGAAATTACTGTTTGTGCATTTACAATATTCATTGATTTTTGCCGTTGAAAAAAGTCCAGAAATGATTGAAGCTACTGACTGAATGAAAGGAGCTGGCATCTCACTCTCTTTGAATCTTCTTTATCATGCTAAGAGGAGCAGGAAAAAGCAAAAAATTTCAGAATTGCACCTTGCAATGCGGAGAAATTACTGTTTGTGCATTCACAATATTCATTGATTTTTGCCATTGAAAAACATCATGTTATTCATATACCAGAAATGATTGAAGCTACTGACTGAATGAAAGGAGCTGGCATCTCACTCTCTTTGAATCTTCTTTATCATGCTAAGAGGAGCAGGAAAAAGCAAGAAATTTCAGAATTGCACCTTGCAATGCGGAGAAATTACTGTTTGTGCATTTACAATATTCATTGATTTTTGCCATTGAAAAACATCATGTTATTCATATACCAGAAATGTTTGAAGCTACTGACTGAATGAAAGGAGCTGGCATCTCACTCTCTTTGAATCTTCTTTATCATGCTAAGAGGAGCAGGAAAAAGCAAAAAATTTCAGAATTGCACCTTGCAATGTGGAGAAATTACTGTTTGTGCATTCACAATATTCATTGATTTTTGCCATTGAAAAACATCATGTTATTCATATACCAGAAATGATTGAAGCTACTGACTGAATGAAAGGAGCTGGCATCTCACTCTCTTTGAATCTTCTTTATCATGCTAAGAGGAGCAGGAAAAAGCAAAAAATTTCAGACTTGCACCTTGCAATGCGGAGAAATTACTGTTTGTGCATTTACAATATTCATTGATTTTTGCCATTGAAAAACATCATGTTATTCATATACCAGAAATGTTTGAAGCTACTGACTGAATGAAAGGAGCTGGCATCTCACTCTCTTTGAATCTTCTTTATCATGCTAAGAGGAGCAGGAAAAAGCAAAAAATTTCAGAATTGCACCTTGCAATGCGGAGAAATTACTTTTTGTGCATTTACAATATTCATTGATTTTTGCCATTGAAAAACGTCCAGAAATGATTGAAGCTACTGACTGAATGAAAGGAGCTGGCATCTCACTCTCTTTGAATCTTCTTTATCATGCTAAGAGGAGCAGGAAAAAGCAAAAAATTTCAGAATAGCACCTTGCAATGCGGAGAAATTACGGTTTGTGCATTTACAATATTCATTGATTTTTGCCATTGAAAAACGTCCAGAAATGATTGAAGCTACTGACTGAATGAAAGGAGCTGGCATCTCACTCTCTTTGAATCTTCTTTATCATGCTAAGAGGAGCAGGAAAAAGCAAAAAATTTCAGAATTGCACCTTGCAATGCGAAGAAATTACTGTTTGTGCATTTACAATATTCATTGATTTTTGCCATTGAAAAACATGTAATTCATATACCAGAAATGTTTGAAGCTACTGACTGAATGAAAGGAGCTGGCACCTTACTCTCTTTGAATCTTCTTTATCATGCTAAGAGGAGCGGGAAAAAGCAAAAAATTTCAGAATTGCACCTTGCAATGCGGAGAAATTACTGTTTGTGCATTTACAATATTCATTGATTTTTGCCATTGAAAAACGTCCAGAAATGATTGAAGGTACTGACTGAATGAAAGGAGCTGGCATCTCACTCTCTTTGAATCTTCTTTATCATGCTAAGAGGAGCAGGAAAAAGCAAAATATTTCAGAATTGCACCTTGCAATGCGGAGAAATTACTGTTTGTGCATTTACAATATTCATTGATTTTTGCCATTGAAAAACGTCCAGAAATGATTGAAGCTACTGACTGAATGAAAGGAGCTGGCATCTCACTCTCTTTGAATCTTCTTTATCATGCTAAGAGGAGCAGGAAAAAGCAAAAAATTTCAGAATTGCACCTTGCAATGCGGAGAAATTACAGTTTGTGCATTTACAATATTCATTGATTTTTGCCATTGAGAAACGTCCAGAAATGATTGAAGCTACTGACTGAATGAAAGGAGCTGGCATCTCACTCTCTTTGAATCTTCTTTATCATGCTAAGAGGAACAGGAAAAAGCAAAAAATTTCAGAATTGCACCTTGCAATGCGGAGAAATTACTGTTTGTGCATTTACAATATTCATTGATTTTTGCCATTGAAAAACATCATGTTATTTATATACCAGAAATGTTTGAAGCTACTGACTGAATGAAAGGAGCTGGCATCTCACTCTCTTTGAATCTTCTTTATCATGCTAAGAGGAGCAGGAAAAAGCAAAAAATTTCAGAATTGCACCTTGCAATGTGGAGAAATTACTGTTTGTGCATTTACAATATTCATTGATTTTTACCATTGAAAAACGTCCAGAAATGATTGAAGCTACTGACTGAATGAAAGTAGCTGGCATCTCACTCTCTTTGAATTTTCTTTATCATGCTAAGAGGAGCAGGAAAAAGCAAAAAATTTCAGACTTGCACCTTGCAATGCGGAGAAATTACTGTTTGTGCATTTACAATATTCATTGATTTTTGCCATTGAAAAACATCATGTTATTCATATACCAGAAATGTTTGAAGCTACTGACTGAATGAAAGGAGCTGGCATCTCACTCTCTTTGAATCTTCTTTATCATGCTAAGAGGAGCAGGAAAAAGCAAAAAATTTCAGAATTGCACCTTGCAATGCGGAGAAATTACTGTTTGTGCATTTACAATATTCATTGATTTTTGCCATTGAAAAACATCATGTTATTCATATACAAGAAATGTTTGAAGCTACTGACTGAATGAAAGGAGCTGGCATCTCAATCTCTTTGAATCTTCTTTATCATGCTAAGAGGAGCAGGAAAAAGCAAAAAATTTCAGAATTGCACCTTGCAATGTGGAGAAATTACTGTTTGTGCATTTACAATATTCATTGATTTTTACCATTGAAAAACGTCCAGAAATGATTGAAGCTACTGACTGAATGAAAGTAGCTGGCATCTCACTCTCTTTGAATCTTCTTTATCATGCTAAGAGGAGCAGGAAAAAGCAAAAAATTTCAGACTTACACCTTGCAATGCGGAGAAATTACTATTTGTGCATTTACAATATTCATTGATTTTTGCCATTGAAAAACATCATGTTATTCATATACCAGAAATGTTTGAAGCTACTGACTGAATGAAAGGAGCTGGCATCTCACTCTCTTTGAATCTTCTTTATCATGCTAAGAGGAGCAGGAAAAAGCAAAAAATTTCAGAATTGCACCTTGCAATGCGGAGAAATTACTGTTTGTGCATTTACAATATTCATTGATTTTTGCCATTGAAAAACATCATGTTATTCATATACCAGAAATGTTTGAAGCTACTGACTGAATGAAAGGAGCTGACATCTCACTCTCTTTGAATCTTCTTTATCATGCTAAGAGGAGCAGGAAAAAGCAAAAAATTTCAGAATTGCACCTTGCAATGCGGAGAAATTACTGTTTGTGCATTTACAATATTCATTGATTTTTGCCATTGAAAAATGTCCAGAAATGATTGAAGCTACTGACTGAATGAAAGGAGCTGGCATCTCACTCTCTTTGAATCATGCTAAGAGGAGCAGGAAAAAGCAAAAAATTTCAGAATTGCACCTTGCAATGCGGAGAAATTACTGTTTGTGCATTTACAATATTCATTGATTTTTGCCTTTGAAAAACATCATGTTATTCATATACCAGAAATGTTTGAAGCTACTGACTGAATGAAAGGAGCTGGCATCTCACTCTCTTTGAATCTTCTTTATCATGCTAAGAGGAGCAGGAAAAAGCAAAAAATTTTAGAATTGCACCTTGCAATGTGGAGAAATTACTGTTTGTGCATTTACAATATTCATTGATTTTTACCATTGAAAAACGTCCAGAAATGATTGAAGCTACTGACTGAATGAAAGTAGCTGGCATCTCACTCTCTTTGAATCTTCTTTATCATGCTAAGAGGAGCAGGAAAAAGCAAAAAATTTCAGACTTGCACCTTGCAATGCGGAGAAATTACTGTTTGTGCATTTACAATATTCATTGATTTTTGCCATTGAAAAACATCATGTTATTCATATACCAGAAATGTTTGAAGCTACTGACTGAATGAAAGGAGCTGGCATCTCACTCTCTTTGAATCTTCTTTATCATGCTAAGAGGAGCAGGAAAAAGCAAAAAATTTCAGAATTGCACCTTGCAATGCGGAGAAATTACTGTTTGTGCATTTACAATATTCATTGATTTTTGCCATTGAAAAACGTCCAGAAATGATTGAAGCTACTGACTGAATGAAAGGAGCTGGCATCTCACTCTCTTTGAATCTTCTTTATCATGCTAAGAGGAGCAGGAAAAAGCAAAAAATTTCAGAATTGCACCTTGCAATGCGGAGAAATTACTGTTTGTGCATTTACAATATTCATTGATTTTTGCCATTGAAAAACATCATGTTATTCATATACCAGAAATGTTTGAAGCTACTGACTGAATGAAAGGAGCTGGCATCTCACTCTCTTTGAATCTTCTTTATCATGCTAAGAGGAGCAGGAAAAAGCAAAAAATTTCAGAATTGCACCTTGCAATGCGGAGAAATTACTGTTTGTGCATTTACAATATTCATTGATTTTTGCCATTGAAAAACATCATGTTATTCATATACAAGAAATGTTTGAAGCTACTGACTGAATGAAAGGAGCTGGCATCTCAATCTCTTTGAATCTTCTTTATCATGCTAAGAGGAGCAGGAAAAAGCAAAAAATTTCAGAATTGCACCTTGCAATGTGGAGAAATTACTGTTTGTGCATTTACAATATTCATTGATTTTTACCATTGAAAAACGTCCAGAAATGATTGAAGCTACTGACTGAATGAAAGTAGCTGGCATCTCACTCTCTTTGAATCTTCTTTATCATGCTAAGAGGAGCAGGAAAAAGCAAAAAATTTCAGACTTACACCTTGCAATGCGGAGAAATTACTATTTGTGCATTTACAATATTCATTGATTTTTGCCATTGAAAAACATCATGTTATTCATATACCAGAAATGTTTGAAGCTACTGACTGAATGAAAGGAGCTGGCATCTCACTCTCTTTGAAACTTCTTTATCATGCTAAGAGGAGCAGGAAAAAGCAAAAAATTTCAGAATTGCACCTTGCAATGCGGAGAAATTACTGTTTGTGCATTTACAATATTCATTGATTTTTGCCATTGAAAAACATCATGTTATTCATATACCAGAAATGTTTGAAGCTACTGACTGAATGAAAGGAGCTGACATCTCACTCTCTTTGAATCTTCTTTATCATGCTAAGAGGAGCAGGAAAAAGCAAAAAATTTCAGAATTGCACCTTGCAATGCGGAGAAATTACTGTTTGTGCATTTACAATATTCATTGATTTTTGCCATTGAAAAATGTCCAGAAATGATTGAAGCTACTGACTGAATGAAAGGAGCTGGCATCTCACTCTCTTTGAATCATGCTAAGAGGAGCAGGAAAAAGCAAAAAATTTCAGAATTGCACCTTGCAATGCGGAGAAATTACTGTTTGTGCATTTACAATATTCATTGATTTTTGCCATTGAAAAACATCATGTTATTCATATACCAGAAATGTTTGAAGCTACTGACTGAATGAAAGGAGCTGGCATCTCACTCTCTTTGAATCTTCTTTATCATGCTAAGAGGAGCAGGAAAAAGCAAAAAATTTTAGAATTGCACCTTGCAATGTGGAGAAATTACTGTTTGTGCATTTACAATATTCATTGATTTTTACCATTGAAAAACGTCCAGAAATGATTGAAGCTACTGACTGAATGAAAGTAGCTGGCATCTCACTCTCTTTGAATCTTCTTTATCATGCTAAGAGGAGCAGGAAAAAGCAAAAAATTTCAGACTTGCACCTTGCAATGCGGAGAAATTACTGTTTGTGCATTTACAATATTCATTGATTTTTGCCATTGAAAAACATCATGTTATTCATATACCAGAAATGTTTGAAGCTACTGACTGAATGAAAGGAGCTGGCATCTCACTCTCTTTGAATCTTCTTTATCATGCTAAGAGGAGCAGGAAAAAGCAAAAAATTTCAGAATTGCACCTTGCAATGCGGAGAAATTACTGTTTGTGCATTTACAATATTCATTGATTTTTGCCATTGAAAAACGTCCAGAAATGATTGAAGCTACTGACTGAATGAAAGGAGCTGGCATCTCACTCTCTTTGAATCTTCTTTATCATGCTAAGAGGAGCAGGAAAAAGCAAAAAATTTCAGAATTGCACCTTGCAATGCGGAGAAATTACTGTTTGTGCATTTACAATATTCATTGATTTTTGCCATTGAAAAACGTCCAGAAATGATTGAAGCTACTGACTGAATGAAAGGAGCTGGCATCTCACTCTCTTTGAATCTTCTTTATCATGCTAAGAGGAGCAGGAAAAAGCAAAAAATTTCAGAATTGCACCTTGCAATGCGGAGAAATTACTGTTTGTGCATTTACAATATTCATTGATTTTTGCCATTGAAAAACATGTTATTCATATACCAGAAATGTTTGAAGCTACTGACTGAATGAAAGGAGCTGGCACCTCACTCTCTTTGAATCTTCTTTATCATGCTAAGAGGAGCGGGAAAAAGCAAAAAATTTCAGAATTGCACCTTGCAATGCGGAAAAATTACTGTTTGTGCATTTACAATATTCATTGATTTTTGCCATTGAAAAACGTCCAGAAATGATTGAAGGTACTGACTGAATGAAAGGAGCTGGCATCTCACTCTCTTTGAATCTTCTTTATCATGCTAAGAGGAGCAGGAAAAAGCAAAAAATTTCAGAATTGCACCTTGCAATGCGGAGAAATTACTGTTTGTGCATTTACAATATTCATTGATTTTTGCCATTGAAAAACGTCCAGAAATGATTGAAGCTACTGACTGAATGAAAGGAGCTGGCATCTCACTCTCTTTGAATCTTCTTTATCATGCTAAGAGGAGCAGGAAAAAGCAAAAAATTTCAGAATTGCACCTTGCAATGCGGAGAAATTACAGTTTGTGCATTTACAATATTCATTGATTTTTGCCATTGAAAAACGTCCAGAAATGATTGAAGCTACTGACTGAATGAAAGGAGCTGGCATCTCACTCTCTTTGAATCTTCTTTATCATGCTAAGAGGAGCAGGAAAAAGCAAAAAATTTCAGAATTGCACCTTGCAATGCGGAGAAATTACTGTTTGTGCATTTACAATATTCATTGATTTTTGCCATTGAAAAACATCATGTTATTCATATACCAGAAATGTTTGAAGCTACTGACTGAATGAAAGGAGCTGGCATCTCACTCTCTTTGAATCTTCTTTATCATGCTAAGAGGAGCAGGAAAAAGCAAAAAATTTCAGAATTGCACCTTGCAATGTGGAGAAATTACTGTTTGTGCATTTACAATATTCATTGATTTTTACCATTGAAAAACGTCCAGAAATGATTGAAGCTACTGACTGAATGAAAGTAGCTGGCATCTCACTCTCTTTGAATCTTCTTTATCATGCTAAGAGGAGCAGGAAAAAGCAAAAAATTTCAGACTTGCACCTTGCAATGCGGAGAAATTACTGTTTGTGCATTTACAATATTCATTGATTTTTGCCTTTGAAAAACATCATGTTATTCATATACCAGAAATGTTTGAAGCTACTGACTGAATGAAAGGAGCTGGCATCTCACTCTCTTTGAATCTTCTTTATCATGCTAAGAGGAGCAGGAAAAAGCAAAAAATTTCAGAATTGCACCTTGCAATGCGGAGAAATTACTGTTTGTGCATTTACAATATTCATTGATCTTTGCCATTGAAAAACATCATGTTATTCATATACCAGAAATGTTTGAAGCTACTGACTGAATGAAAGGAGCTGGCATCTCAATCTCTTTGAATCTTCTTTATCATGCTAAGAGGAGCAGGATAAAGCAAAAAATTTCAGAATTGCACCTTGCAATGTGGAGAAATTACTGTTTGTGCATTTACAATATTCATTGATTTTTACCATTGAAAAACGTCCAGAAATGATTGAAGCTACTGACTGAATGAAAGTAGCTGGCATCTCACTCTCTTTGAATCTTCTTTATCATGCTAAGAGGAGCAGGAAAAAGCAAAAAATTTCAGACTTGCACCCTGCAATGCGGAGAAATTACTGTTTGTGCATTTACAATATTCATTGATTTTTGCCATTGAAAAACATCATGTTATTCATATACCAGAAATGTTTGAAGCTACTGACTGAATGAAAGGAGCTGGCATCTCACTCTCTTTGAATCTTCTTTATCATGCTAAGAGGAGCAGGAAAAAGCAAAAAATTTCAGACTTGCACCTTGCAATGCGGAGAAATTACTGTTTGTGCATTTACAATATTCATTGATTTTTGCCATTGAAAAACATCATGTTATTCATATACCAAAAATGTTTGAAGCTACTGACTGAATGAAAGGAACTGGCATCTCACTCTCTTTGAATCTTCTTTATCATGCTAAGAGGAGCAGGAAAAAGCAAAAAATTTCAGAATTGCACCTTGCAATGCGGAGAAATTACTGTTTGTGCATTTACAATATTCATTGATTTTTGCCATTGAAAAACGTCCAGAAATGATTGAAGGTACTGACTGAATGAAAGGAGCTGGCATCTCACTCTCTTTGAATCTTCTTTATCATTCTAAGAGGAGCAGGAAAAAGCAAAAAATTTCAGAATTGCACCTTGCAATGCGGAGAAATTACTGTTTGTGCATTTACAATATTCATTGATTTTTGCCATTGAAAAACGTCCAGAAATGATTGAAGCTACTGACTCAATGAATGGAGCTGGCATCTCACTCTCTTTGAATCTTCTTTATCATGCTAAGAGGAGCAGGAAAAAGCAAAAAATTTCAGAATTGCACCTTGCAATGCGGAGAAATTACAGTTTGTGCATTTACAATATTCATTGATTTTTGCCATTGAAAAACGTCCAGAAATGATTGAAGCTACTGACTGAATGAAAGGAGCTGGCATCTCACTCTCTTTGAATCTTCTTTATCATGCTAAGAGGAGCAGGAAAAAGCAAAAAATTTCAGAATTGCACCTTGCAATGCGGAGAAATTACTGTTTGTGCATTTACAATATTCGTTGATTTTTGCCATTGAAAAACGTCCAGAAATGATTGAAGCTACTGACTGAATGAAAGGAGCTGGCATCTCACTCTCTTTGAATCTTCTTTATCATGCTAAGAGGAGCAGGAAAAAGCAAAAAATTTCAGAATTGCACCTTGCAATGCGGAGAAATTACAGTTTGTGCATTTACAATATTCATTGATTTTTGCCATTGAAAAACGTCCAGAAATGATTGAAGCTACTGACTGAATGAAAGGAGCTGGCATCTCACTCTCTTTGAATCTTCTTTATCATGCTAAGAGGAGCAGGAAAAAGCAAAAAATTTCAGAATTGCACCTTGCAATGCGGAGAAATTACTGTTTGTGCATTTACAATATTCATTGATTTTTGCCATTGAAAAACATGTTATTCATATACCAGAAATGTTTGAAGCTCCTGACTGAATGAAAGGAGCTGGCACCTCACTCTCTTTGAATCTTCTTTATCATGCTAAGAGGAGCAGGAAAAAGCAAAAAATTTCAGAATTGCACCTTGCAATGCGGAGAAATTACTGTTTGTGCATTTACAATATTCATTGATTTTTGCCATTGAAAAACGTCCAGAAATGATTGAAGCTACTGACTGAATGAAAGGAGCTGGCATCTCACTCTCTTTGAATCTTCTTTATCATGCTAAGAGGAGCAGGAAAAAGCAAAAAATTTCAGAATTGCACCTTGCAATGCGGAGAAATTACTGTTTGTGCATTTACAATATTCATTGATTTTTGCCATTGAAAAATGTCCAGAAATGATTGAAGCTACTGACTGAATGAAAGGAGCTGGCATCTCACTCTCTTTGAATCTTCTTTATCATGCTAAGAGGAGCAGGAAAAAGCAAAAAATTTCAGAATTGCGCCTTGCAATGCGGAGAAATTACTGTTTGTGCATTTACAAAATTCATTGATTTTTGCCATTGAAAAACATCATGTTATTCATATACCAGAAATGATTGAAGCTACTGACTGAAGGAAAGGAGCTGGCATCTCACTCTCTTTGAATCTTCTTTATCATGCTAAGAGGAGCAGGAGAAAGCAAAAAATTTCAGAATTGCACCTTGCAATGCGGAGAAATTACTGTTTGTGCATTTACAATATTCATTGATTTTTGCCATTGAAAAACGTCCAGAAATGATTGAAGCTACTGACTGAATGAAAGGAGCTGGCATCTCACTCTCTTTGAATCTTCTTTATCATGCTAAGAGGAGCAGGAAAAAGCCAAAAATTTCAGAATTGCACCTTGCAATGCGGAGAAATTACTGTTTGTGCATTTACAATATTCATTGATTTTTGCTATTGAAAAACATCATGTTATTCATATACCAGAAATGATTGAAGCTACTGACTGAATGAAAGGAGCTGGCATCTCACTCTCTTTGAATCTTCTTTATCATGCTAAGAGGAGCAGGAAAAAGCAAAAAATTTCAGAATTGCACCTTGCAATGCGGAGAAATTGCAGTTTGTGCATTTACAATATTCATTGATTTTTGCCATTGAAAAACGTCCAGAAATGATTGAAGCTACTGACTGAATGAAAGGAGCTGGCATCTCACTCTCTTTGAATCTTCTTTATCATGCTAAGAGGAGCAGGAAAAAGCAAAAAATTTCAGAATTGCACCTTGCAATGCGGAGAAATTACTGTTTGTGCATTTACAATATTCATTGATTTTTGCCATTGAAAAACATCATGTTATTCATATACCAGAAATGATTGAAGCTACTGACTGAATGAAAGGAGCTGGCATCTCACTCTCTTTGAATCTTCTTTATCATGCTAAGAGGAGCAGGAAAAAGCAAAAAATTTCAGAATTGCACCTTGCAATGCGGAGAAATTGCAGTTTGTGCATTTACAATATTCATTGATTTTTGCCATTGAAAAACGTCCAGAAATGATTGAAGCTACTGACTGAATGAAAGGAGCTGGCATCTCACTCTCTTTGAATCTTCTTTATCATGCTAAGAGGAGCAGGAAAAAGCAAAAAATTTCAGAATTGCACCTTGCAATGCGGAGAAATTACTGTTTGTGCATTTACAATATTCATTGATTTTTGCCATTGAAAAACGTCCAGAAATGATTGAAGCTACTGACTGAATGAAAGGAGCTGGCATCTCACTCTCTTTGAATCTTCTTTATCATGCTAAGAGGAGCAGGAAAAAGCAAAAAATTTCAGAATTGCGCCTTGCAATGCGGAGAAATTACTGTTTGTGCATTTACAAAATTCATTGATTTTTGCCATTGAAAAACATCATGTTATTCATATACCAGAAATGATTGAAGCTACTGACTGAAGGAAAGGATCTGGCATCTCACTCTCTTTGAATCTTCTTTGTCATGCTAAGAGGAGCAGGAAAAAGCAAAAAATTTCAGAATTGCACCTTGCAATGCGGAGAAATTACTGTTTGTGCATTTACAATATTCATTGATTTTTGCCATTGAAAAACGTCCAGAAATGATTGAAGCTACTGACTGAATGAAAGGAGCTGGCATCTCACTCTCTTTGAATCTTCTTTATCATGCTAAGAGGAGCAGGAAAAAGCAAAACATTTCAGAATTGCACCTTGCAATGCGGAGAAATTACTGTTTGTGCATTTACAATATTCATTGATTTTTGCGATTGAAAAACATCATGTTATTCATATACCAGAAATGATTGAAGCTACTGACTGAATGAAAGGAGCTGGCATCTCACTCTCTTTGAATCTTCTTTATCATGCTAAGAGGAGCAGGAAAAAGTAAAAAATTTCAGAATTGCACCTTGCAATGCGGAGAAATTACTGTTTGTGCATTTACAATATTCAATGATTTTTGCCATTGAAAAACGTCCAGAAATGATTGAAGCTACTGACTGAATGAAAGGAGCTGGCATCTCACTCTCTTTGAATCTTCTTTATCATGCTAAGAGGAGCAGGAAAAAGCAAAAAATTTCAGAATTGCACCTTGCAATGCGGAGAAATTACTGTTTGTGCATTTACAATATTCATTGATTTTTGCCATTGAAAAACGTCCAGAAATGATTGAAGCTACTGACTGAATGAAAGGAGCTGGCATCTCACTCTCTTTGAATCTTCTTTATCATGCTAAGAGGAGCAGGAAAAAGCAAAAAATTTCAGAATTGCACCTTGCAATGCGGAGAAATTACTGTTTGTGCATTTACAATATTCATTGATTTTTGCCATTGAAAAATGTCCAGAAATGATTGAAGCTACTGACTGAATGAAAGGAGCTGGCATCTCACTCTCTTTGAATCTTCTTTATCATGCTAAGAGGAGCAGGAAAAAGCAAAAAATTTCAGAATTGCGCCTTGCAATGCGGAGAAATTACTGTTTGTGCATTTACAAAATTCATTGATTTTTGCCATTGAAAAACATCATGTTATTCATATACCAGAAATGATTGAAGCTACTGACTGAAGGTAAGGATCTGGCATCTCACTCTCTTTGAATCTTCTTTGTCATGCTAAGAGGAGCAGGAAAAAGCAAAAAATTTCAGAATTGCACCTTGCAATGCGGAGAAATTACTGTTTGTGCATTTACAATATTCATTGATTTTTGCCATTGAAAAACGTCCAGAAATGATTGAAGCTACTGACTGAATGAAAGGAGCTGGCATCTCACTCTCTTTGAATCTTCTTTATCATGCTAAGAGGAGCAGGAAAAAGCAAAACATTTCAGAATTGCACCTTGCAATGCGGAGAAATTACTGTTTGTGCATTTACAATATTCATTGATTTTTGCGATTGAAAAACATCATGTTATTCATATACCAGAAATGATTGAAGCTACTGACTGAATGAAAGGAGCTGGCATCTCACTCTCTTTGAATCTTCTTTATCATGCTAAGAGGAGCAGGAAAAAGTAAAAAATTTCAGAATTGCACCTTGCAATGCGGAGAAATTACTGTTTGTGCATTTACAATATTCAATGATTTTTGCCATTGAAAAACGTCCAGAAATGATTGAAGCTACTGACTGAATGAAAGGAGCTGGCATCTCACTCTCTTTGAATCTTCTTTATCATGCTAAGAGGAGCAGGAAAAAGCAAAAAATTTCAGAATTGCACCTTGCAATGCGGAGAAATTACTGTTTGTGCATTTACAATATTCATTGATTTTTGCCATTGAAAAACATCATGTTATTCATATACCAGAAATGATTGAAGCTACTGACTGAATGAAAGGAGCTGGCATCTCACTCTCTTTGAATCTTCTTTATCATGCTAAGAGGAGCAGGAAAAAGCAAAAAATTTCAGAATTGCACCTTGCAATGCGGAGAAATTGCAGTTTGTGCATTTACAATATTCATTGATTTTTGCCATTGAAAAACGTCCAGAAATGATTGAAGCTACTGACTGAATGAAAGGAGCTGGCATCTCACTCTCTTTGAATCTTCTTTATCATGCTAAGAGGAGCAGGAAAAAGCAAAAAATTTCAGAATTGCACCTTGCAATGCGGAGAAATTACTGTTTGTGCATTTACAATATTCATTGATTTTTGCCATTGAAAAACGTCCAGAAATGATTGAAGCTACTGACTGAATGAAAGGAGCTGGCATCTCACTCTCTTTGAATCTTCTTTATCATGCTAAGAGGAGCAGGAAAAAGCAAAAAATTTCAGAATTGCACCTTGCAATGCGGAGAAATTACTGTTTGTGCATTTACAATATTCATTGATTTTTGCCATTGAAAAATGTCCAGAAATGATTGAAGCTACTGACTGAATGAAAGGAGCTGGCATCTCACTCTCTTTGAATCTTCTTTATCATGCTAAGAGGAGCAGGAAAAAGCAAAAAATTTCAGAATTGCGCCTTGCAATGCGGAGAAATTACTGTTTGTGCATTTACAAAATTCATTGATTTTTGCCATTGAAAAACATCATGTTATTCATATACCAGAAATGATTGAAGCTACTGACTGAAGGAAAGGATCTGGCATCTCACTCTCTTTGAATCTTCTTTGTCATGCTAAGAGGAGCAGGAAAAAGCAAAAAATTTCAGAATTGCACCTTGCAATGCGGAGAAATTACTGTTTGTGCATTTACAATATTCATTGATTTTTGCCATTGAAAAACGTCCAGAAATGATTGAAGCTACTGACTGAATGAAAGGAGCTGGCATCTCACTCTCTTTGAATCTTCTTTATCATGCTAAGAGGAGCAGGAAAAAGCAAAACATTTCAGAATTGCACCTTGCAATGCGGAGAAATTACTGTTTGTGCATTTACAATATTCATTGATTTTTGCGATTGAAAAACATCATGTTATTCATATACCAGAAATGATTGAAGCTACTGACTGAATGAAAGGAGCTGGCATCTCACTCTCTTTGAATCTTCTTTATCATGCTAAGAGGAGCAGGAAAAAGTAAAAAATTTCAGAATTGCACCTTGCAATGCGGAGAAATTACTGTTTGTGCATTTACAATATTCAATGATTTTTGCCATTGAAAAACGTCCAGAAATGATTGAAGCTACTGACTGAATGAAAGGAGCTGGCATCTCACTCTCTTTGAATCTTCTTTATCATGCTAAGAGGAGCAGGAAAAAGCAAAAAATTTCAGAATTGCACCTTGCAATGCGGAGAAATTACTGTTTGTGCATTTACAATATTCATTGATTTTTGCCATTGAAAAACGTCCAGAAATGATTGAAGCTACTGACTGAATGAAAGGAGCTGGCATCTCACTCTCTTTGAATCTTCTTTATCATGCTAAGAGGAGCAGGAAAAAGCAAAAAATTTCAGAATTGCACCTTGCAATGCGGAGAAATTACTGTTTGTGCATTTACAATATTCATTGATTTTTGCCATTGAAAAACATCATGTTATTCATATACCAGAAATGATTGAAGCTACTGACTGAATGAAAGGAGCTGGCATCTCACTCTCTTTGAATCTTCTTTATCATGCTAAGAGGAGCAGGAAAAAGTAAAAAATTTCAGAATTGCACCTTGCAATGCGGAGAAATTACTGTTTGTGCATTTATAATATTCAATGATTTTTGCCATTGAAAAACGTCCAGAAATGATTGAAGCTACTGACTGAACGAAAGGAGCTGGCATCTCACTCTCTTTGAATCTTCTTTATCATGCTAAGAGGAGCAGGAAAAAGCAAAAAATTTCAGAATTGCACCTTGCAATGCGGAGAAATTACTGTTTGTGCATTTACAATATTCATTGATTTTTGCCATTGAAAAACATCATGTTATTCATATACCAGAAATGTTTGAAGCTACTGACTGAATGAAAGGAGCTGGCATCTCACTCTCTTTGAATCTTCTTTATCATGCTAAGAAGAGCAGGAAAAAGCAAAAAATTTCAGAATTGCACCTTGCAATGCGGAGAAATTACTGTTTGTGCATTTACAATATTCAATGATTTTTGCCATTGAAAAACGTCCAGGAATGATTGAAGCTACTGACTGAATGAAAGGAGCTGGCATCTCACTCTCTTTGAATCTTGTTTATCATGCTAAGAGGAGCAGGAAAAAGCAAAAAATTTCAGAATTGCACCTTGCAATGCGGAGAAATTACTGTTTGTGCATTTACAATATTCATTGATTTTTGCCATTGAAAAACGTCCAGAAATGATTGAAGCTACTGACTGAATGAAAGGAGCTGGCATCTCACTCTCTTTGAATCTTCTTTATCATGCTAAGAGGAGCAGGAAAAAGCAAAAAATTTCAGAATTGCACCTTGCAATGCGGAGAAATTACTGTTTGTGCATTTACAATATTCATTGATTTTTGCTATTGAAAAACATCATGTTATTCATATACCAGAAATGATTGAAGCTACTGACTGAATGAAAGGAGCTGGCATCTCACTCTCTTTGAATCTTCTTTATCATGCTAAGAGGAGCAGGAAAAAGCAAAAAATTTCAGAATTGCACCTTGCAATGCGGAGAAATTATAGTTTGTGCATTTACAATATTCATTGATTTTTGCCATTGAAAAACGTCCAGAAATGATTGAAGCTACTGACTGAATGAAAGGAGCTGGCATCTCACTCTCTTTGAATCTTCTTTATCATGCTAAGAGGAGCAGGAAAAAGCAAAAAATTTCAGAATTGCACCTTGCAATGCGGAGAAATTACTGTTTGTGCATTTACAATATTCATTGATTTTTGCCATTGAAAAACGTCCAGAAATGATTGAAGCTACTGACTGAATGAAAGGAGCTGGCATCTCACTCTCTTTGAATCTTCTTTATCATGCTAAGAGGAGCAGGAAAAAGCAAAAAATTTCAGAATTGCACCTTGCAATGCGGAGAAATTACTGTTTGTGCATTTACAATATTCATTGATTTTTGCTATTGAAAAACATCATGTTATTCATATACCAGAAATGATTGAAGCTACTGACTGAATGAAAGGAGCTGGCATCTCACTCTCTTTGAATCTTCTTTATCATGCTAAGAGGAGCAGGAAAAAGCAAAAAATTTCAGAATTGCACCTTGCAATGCGGAGAAATTACAGTTTGTGCATTTACAATATTCATTGATTTTTGCCATTGAAAAGCGTCCAGAAATGATTGAAGCTACTGACTGAATGAAAGGAGCTGGCATCTCACTCTCTTTGAATCTTCTTTATCATGCTAAGAGGAGCAGGAAAAAGCAAAAAATTTCAGAATTGCACCTTGCAATGCGGAGAAATTACTGTTTGTGCATTTACAATATTCATTGATTTTTGCCATTGAAAAATGTCCAGAAATGATTGAAGCTACTGACTGAATGAAAGGAGCTGGCATCTCACTCTCTTTGAATCTTCTTTATCATGCTAAGAGGAGCAGGAAAAAGCAAAAAATTTCAGAATTGCGCCTTGCAATGCGGAGAAATTACTGTTTGTGCATTTACAAAATTCATTGATTTTTGCCATTGAAAAACATCATGTTATTCATATACCAGAAATGATTGAAGCTACTGACTGAAGGAAAGGAGCTGGCATCTCACTCTCTTTGAATCTTCTTTATCATGCTAAGAGGAGCAGGAAAAAGCAAAAAATTTCAGAATTGCACCTTGCAATGCGGAGAAATTACTGTTTGTGCATTTACAATATTCATTGATTTTTGCCATTGAAAAACGTCCAGAAATGATTGAAGCTACTGACTGAATGAAAGGAGCTGGCATCTCACTCTCTTTGAATCTTCTTTATCATGCTAAGAGGAGCAGGAAAAAGCAAAAAATTTCAGAATTGCACCTTGCAATGCGGAGAAATTACTGTTTGTGCATTTACAATATTCATTGATTTTTGCGATTGAAAAACATCATGTTATTCATATACCAGAAATGATTGAAGCTACTGACTGAATGAAAGGAGCTGGCATCTCATTCTCTTTGAATCTTCTTTATCATGCTAAGAGGAGCAGGAAAAAGTAAAAAATTTCAGAATTGCACCTTGCAATGCGGAGAAATTACTGTTTGTGCATTTACAATATTCAATGATTTTTGCCATTGAAAAACGTCCAGAAATGATTGAAGCTACTGACTGAATGAAAGGAGCTGGCATCTCACTCTCTTTGAATCTTGTTTATCATGCTAAGAGGAGCAGGAAAAAGCAAAACATTTCAGAATTGCACCTTGCAATGCGGAGAAATTACTGTTTGTGCATTTACAATATTCATTGATTTTTGCCATTGAAAAACGTCCAGAAATGATTGAAGCTACTGACTGAATGAAAGGAGCTGGCATCTCACTCTCTTTGAATCTTCTTTATCATGCTAAGAGGAGCAGGAAAAAGCCAAAAATTTCAGAATTGCACCTTGCAGTGCGGAGAAATTACTGTTTGTGCATTTACAATATTCATTGATTTTTGCTATTGAAAAACATCATGTTATTCATATACCAGAAATGATTGAAGCTACTGACTGAATGAAAGGAGCTGGCATCTCACTCTCTTTGAATCTTCTTTATCATGCTAAGAGGAGCAGGAAAAAGCAAAAAATTTCAGAATTGCACCTAGCAATGCGGAGAAATTGCAGTTTGTGCATTTACAATATTCATTGATTTTTGCCATTGAAAAACGTCCAGAAATGATTGAAGCTACTGACTGAATGAAAGGAGCTGGCATCTCACTCTCTTTGAATCTTCTTTATCATGCTAAGAGGAGCAGGAAAAAGCAAAAAATTTCAGAATTGCACCTTGCAATGCGGAGAAATTACTGTTTGTGCATTTACAATATTCATTGATTTTTGCCATTGAAAAACATCATGTTATTCATATACCAGAAATGATTGAAGCTACTGACTGAATGAAAGGAGCTGGCATCTCACTCTCTTTGAATCTTCTTTATCATGCTAAGAGGAGCAGGAAAAAGCAAAAAATTTCAGAATTGCACCTTGCAATGCGGAGAAATTGCAGTTTGTGCATTTACAATATTCATTGATCTTTGCCATTGAAAAACGTCCAGAAATGATTGAAGCTACTGACTGAATGAAAGGAGCTGGCATCTCACTCTCTTTGAATCTTCTTTATCATGCTAAGAGGAGCAGGAAAAAGCAAAAAATTTCAGAATTGCACCTTGCAATGCGGAGAAATTACTGTTTGTGCATTTACAATATTCATTGATTTTTGCCATTGAAAAACGTCCAGAAATGATTGAAGCTACTGACTGAATGAAAGGAGCTGGCATCTCACTCTCTTTGAATCTTCTTTATCATGCTAAGAGGAGCAGGAAAAAGCAAAAAATTTCAGAATTGCACCTTGCAATGCGGAGAAATTACTGTTTGTGCATTTACAATATTCATTGATTTTTGCCATTGAAAAATGTCCAGAAATGATTGAAGCTACTGACTGAATGAAAGGAGCTGGCATCTCACTCTCTTTGAATCTTCTTTATCATGCTAAGAGGAGCAGGAAAAAGCAAAAAATTTCAGAATTGCGCCTTGCAATGCGGAGAAATTACTGTTTGTGCATTTACAAAATTCATTGATTTTTGCCATTGAAAAACATCATGTTATTCATATACCAGAAATGATTGAAGCTACTGACTGAAGGAAAGGATCTGGCATCTCACTCTCTTTGAATCTTCTTTGTCATGCTAAGAGGAGCAGGAAAAAGCAAAAAATTTCAGAATTGCACCTTGCAATGCGGAGAAATTACTGTTTGTGCATTTACAATATTCATTGATTTTTGCCATTGAAAAACGTCCAGAAATGATTGAAGCTACTGACTGAATGAAAGGAGCTGGCATCTCACTCTCTTTGAATCTTCTTTATCATGCTAAGAGGAGCAGGAAAAAGCAAAACATTTCAGAATTGCACCTTGCAATGCGGAGAAATTACTGTTTGTGCATTTACAATATTCATTGATTTTTGCGATTGAAAAACATCATGTTATTCATATACCAGAAATGATTGAAGCTACTGACTGAATGAAAGGAGCTGGCATCTCACTCTCTTTGAATCTTCTTTATCATGCTAAGAGGAGCAGGAAAAAGTAAAAAATTTCAGAATTGCACCTTGCAATGCGGAGAAATTACTGTTTGTGCATTTACAATATTCAATGATTTTTGCCATTGAAAAACGTCCAGAAATGATTGAAGCTACTGACTGAATGAAAGGAGCTGGCATCTCACTCTCTTTGAATCTTCTTTATCATGCTAAGAGGAGCAGGAAAAAGCAAAAAATTTCAGAATTGCACCTTGCAATGCGGAGAAATTACTGTTTGTGCATTTACAATATTCATTGATTTTTGCCATTGAAAAACGTCCAGAAATGATTGAAGCTACTGACTGAATGAAAGGAGCTGGCATCTCACTCTCTTTGAATCTTCTTTATCATGCTAAGAGGAGCAGGAAAAAGCAAAAAATTTCAGAATTGCACCTTGCAATGCGGAGAAATTACTGTTTGTGCATTTACAATATTCATTGATTTTTGCCATTGAAAAACATCATGTTATTCATATACCAGAAATGATTGAAGCTACTGACTGAATGAAAGGAGCTGGCATCTCACTCTCTTTGAATCTTCTTTATCATGCTAAGAGGAGCAGGAAAAAGTAAAAAATTTCAGAATTGCACCTTGCAATGCGGAGAAATTACTGTTTGTGCATTTATAATATTCAATGATTTTTGCCATTGAAAAACGTCCAGAAATGATTGAAGCTACTGACTGAACGAAAGGAGCTGGCATCTCACTCTCTTTGAATCTTCTTTATCATGCTAAGAGGAGCAGGAAAAAGCAAAAAATTTCAGAATTGCACCTTGCAATGCGGAGAAATTACTGTTTGTGCATTTACAATATTCATTGATTTTTGCCATTGAAAAACATCATGTTATTCATATACCAGAAATGTTTGAAGCTACTGACTGAATGAAAGGAGCTGGCATCTCACTCTCTTTGAATCTTCTTTATCATGCTAAGAAGAGCAGGAAAAAGCAAAAAATTTCAGAATTGCACCTTGCAATGCGGAGAAATTACTGTTTGTGCATTTACAATATTCAATGATTTTTGCCATTGAAAAACGTCCAGGAATGATTGAAGCTACTGACTGAATGAAAGGAGCTGGCATCTCACTCTCTTTGAATCTTGTTTATCATGCTAAGAGGAGCAGGAAAAAGCAAAAAATTTCAGAATTGCACCTTGCAATGCGGAGAAATTACTGTTTGTGCATTTACAATATTCATTGATTTTTGCCATTGAAAAACGTCCAGAAATGATTGAAGCTACTGACTGAATGAAAGGAGCTGGCATCTCACTCTCTTTGAATCTTCTTTATCATGCTAAGAGGAGCAGGAAAAAGCAAAAAATTTCAGAATTGCACCTTGCAATGCGGAGAAATTACTGTTTGTGCATTTACAATATTCATTGATTTTTGCTATTGAAAAACATCATGTTATTCATATACCAGAAATGATTGAAGCTACTGACTGAATGAAAGGAGCTGGCATCTCACTCTCTTTGAATCTTCTTTATCATGCTAAGAGGAGCAGGAAAAAGCAAAAAATTTCAGAATTGCACCTTGCAATGCGGAGAAATTATAGTTTGTGCATTTACAATATTCATTGATTTTTGCCATTGAAAAACGTCCAGAAATGATTGAAGCTACTGACTGAATGAAAGGAGCTGGCATCTCACTCTCTTTGAATCTTCTTTATCATGCTAAGAGGAGCAGGAAAAAGCAAAAAATTTCAGAATTGCACCTTGCAATGCGGAGAAATTACTGTTTGTGCATTTACAATATTCATTGATTTTTGCCATTGAAAAACGTCCAGAAATGATTGAAGCTACTGACTGAATGAAAGGAGCTGGCATCTCACTCTCTTTGAATCTTCTTTATCATGCTAAGAGGAGCAGGAAAAAGCAAAAAATTTCAGAATTGCACCTTGCAATGCGGAGAAATTACTGTTTGTGCATTTACAATATTCATTGATTTTTGCTATTGAAAAACATCATGTTATTCATATACCAGAAATGATTGAAGCTACTGACTGAATGAAAGGAGCTGGCATCTCACTCTCTTTGAATCTTCTTTATCATGCTAAGAGGAGCAGGAAAAAGCAAAAAATTTCAGAATTGCACCTTGCAATGCGGAGAAATTACAGTTTGTGCATTTACAATATTCATTGATTTTTGCCATTGAAAAGCGTCCAGAAATGATTGAAGCTACTGACTGAATGAAAGGAGCTGGCATCTCACTCTCTTTGAATCTTCTTTATCATGCTAAGAGGAGCAGGAAAAAGCAAAAAATTTCAGAATTGCACCTTGCAATGCGGAGAAATTACTGTTTGTGCATTTACAATATTCATTGATTTTTGCCATTGAAAAATGTCCAGAAATGATTGAAGCTACTGACTGAATGAAAGGAGCTGGCATCTCACTCTCTTTGAATCTTCTTTATCATGCTAAGAGGAGCAGGAAAAAGCAAAAAATTTCAGAATTGCGCCTTGCAATGCGGAGAAATTACTGTTTGTGCATTTACAAAATTCATTGATTTTTGCCATTGAAAAACATCATGTTATTCATATACCAGAAATGATTGAAGCTACTGACTGAAGGAAAGGAGCTGGCATCTCACTCTCTTTGAATCTTCTTTATCATGCTAAGAGGAGCAGGAAAAAGCAAAAAATTTCAGAATTGCACCTTGCAATGCGGAGAAATTACTGTTTGTGCATTTACAATATTCATTGATTTTTGCCATTGAAAAACGTCCAGAAATGATTGAAGCTACTGACTGAATGAAAGGAGCTGGCATCTCACTCTCTTTGAATCTTCTTTATCATGCTAAGAGGAGCAGGAAAAAGCAAAAAATTTCAGAATTGCACCTTGCAATGCGGAGAAATTACTGTTTGTGCATTTACAATATTCATTGATTTTTGCGATTGAAAAACATCATGTTATTCATATACCAGAAATGATTGAAGCTACTGACTGAATGAAAGGAGCTGGCATCTCATTCTCTTTGAATCTTCTTTATCATGCTAAGAGGAGCAGGAAAAAGTAAAAAATTTCAGAATTGCACCTTGCAATGCGGAGAAATTACTGTTTGTGCATTTACAATATTCAATGATTTTTGCCATTGAAAAACGTCCAGAAATGATTGAAGCTACTGACTGAATGAAAGGAGCTGGCATCTCACTCTCTTTGAATCTTGTTTATCATGCTAAGAGGAGCAGGAAAAAGCAAAACATTTCAGAATTGCACCTTGCAATGCGGAGAAATTACTGTTTGTGCATTTACAATATTCATTGATTTTTGCCATTGAAAAACGTCCAGAAATGATTGAAGCTACTGACTGAATGAAAGGAGCTGGCATCTCACTCTCTTTGAATCTTCTTTATCATGCTAAGAGGAGCAGGAAAAAGCCAAAAATTTCAGAATTGCACCTTGCAGTGCGGAGAAATTACTGTTTGTGCATTTACAATATTCATTGATTTTTGCTATTGAAAAACATCATGTTATTCATATACCAGAAATGATTGAAGCTACTGACTGAATGAAAGGAGCTGGCATCTCACTCTCTTTGAATCTTCTTTATCATGCTAAGAGGAGCAGGAAAAAGCAAAAAATTTCAGAATTGCACCTAGCAATGCGGAGAAATTGCAGTTTGTGCATTTACAATATTCATTGATTTTTGCCATTGAAAAACGTCCAGAAATGATTGAAGCTACTGACTGAATGAAAGGAGCTGGCATCTCACTCTCTTTGAATCTTCTTTATCATGCTAAGAGGAGCAGGAAAAAGCAAAAAATTTCAGAATTGCACCTTGCAATGCGGAGAAATTACTGTTTGTGCATTTACAATATTCATTGATTTTTGCCATTGAAAAACATCATGTTATTCATATACCAGAAATGATTGAAGCTACTGACTGAATGAAAGGAGCTGGCATCTCACTCTCTTTGAATCTTCTTTATCATGCTAAGAGGAGCAGGAAAAAGCAAAAAATTTCAGAATTGCACCTTGCAATGCGGAGAAATTGCAGTTTGTGCATTTACAATATTCATTGATCTTTGCCATTGAAAAACGTCCAGAAATGATTGAAGCTACTGACTGAATGAAAGGAGCTGGCATCTCACTCTCTTTGAATCTTCTTTATCATGCTAAGAGGAGCAGGAAAAAGCAAAAAATTTCAGAATTGCACCTTGCAATGCGGAGAAATTACTGTTTGTGCATTTACAATATTCATTGATTTTTGCCATTGAAAAACGTCCAGAAATGATTGAAGCTACTGACTGAATGAAAGGAGCTGGCATCTCACTCTCTTTGAATCTTCTTTATCATGCTAAGAGGAGCAGGAAAAAGCAAAAAATTTCAGAATTGCACCTTGCAATGCGGAGAAATTACTGTTTGTGCATTTACAATATTCATTGATTTTTGCCATTGAAAAATGTCCAGAAATGATTGAAGCTACTGACTGAATGAAAGGAGCTGGCATCTCACTCTCTTTGAATCTTCTTTATCATGCTAAGAGGAGCAGGAAAAAGCAAAAAATTTCAGAATTGCGCCTTGCAATGCGGAGAAATTACTGTTTGTGCATTTACAAAATTCATTGATTTTTGCCATTGAAAAACATCATGTTATTCATATACCAGAAATGATTGAAGCTACTGACTGAAGGAAAGGATCTGGCATCTCACTCTCTTTGAATCTTCTTTGTCATGCTAAGAGGAGCAGGAAAAAGTAAAAAATTTCAGAATTGCACCTTGCAATGCGGAGAAATTACTGTTTGTGCATTTACAATATTCATTGATTTTTGCCATTGAAAAACGTCCAGAAATGATTGAAGCTACTGACTGAATGAAAGGAGCTGGCATCTCACTCTCTTTGAATCTTCTTTATCATGCTAAGAGGAGCAGGAAAAAGCAAAACATTTCAGAATTGCACCTTGCAATGCGGAGAAATTACTGTTTGTGCATTTACAATATTCATTGATTTTTGCGATTGAAAAACATCATGTTATTCATATACCAGAAATGATTGAAGCTACTGACTGAATGAAAGGAGCTGGCATCTCACTCTCTTTGAATCTTCTTTATCATGCTAAGAGGAGCAGGAAAAAGTAAAAAATTTCAGAATTGCACCTTGCAATGCGGAGAAATTACTGTTTGTGCATTTACAATATTCAATGATTTTTGCCATTGAAAAACGTCCAGAAATGATTGAAGCTACTGACTGAATGAAAGGAGCTGGCATCTCACTCTCTTTGAATCTTCTTTATCATGCTAAGAGGAGCAGGAAAAAGCAAAAAATTTCAGAATTGCACCTTGCAATGCGGAGAAATTACTGTTTGTGCATTTACAATATTCATTGATTTTTGCCATTGAAAAACGTCCAGAAATGATTGAAGCTACTGACTGAATGAAAGGAGCTGGCATCTCACTCTCTTTGAATCTTCTTTATCATGCTAAGAGGAGCAGGAAAAAGCAAAAAATTTCAGAATTGCACCTTGCAATGCGGAGAAATTACTGTTTGTGCATTTACAATATTCATTGATTTTTGCCATTGAAAAATGTCCAGAAATGATTGAAGCTACTGACTGAATGAAAGGAGCTGGCATCTCACTCTCTTTGAATCTTCTTTATCATGCTAAGAGGAGCAGGAAAAAGCAAAAAATTTCAGAATTGCGCCTTGCAATGCGGAGAAATTACTGTTTGTGCATTTACAAAATTCATTGATTTTTGCCATTGAAAAACATCATGTTATTCATATTCCAGAAATGATTGAAGCTACTGACTGAAGGAAAGGATCTGGCATCTCACTCTCTTTGAATCTTCTTTGTCATGCTAAGAGGAGCAGGAAAAAGCAAAAAATTTCAGAATTGCACCTTGCAATGCGGAGAAATTACTGTTTGTGCATTTACAATATTCATTGATTTTTGCCATTGAAAAACGTCCAGAAATGATTGAAGCTACTGACTGAATGAAAGGAGCTGGCATCTCACTCTCTTTGAATCTTCTTTATCATGCTAAGAGGAGCAGGAAAAAGCAAAACATTTCAGAATTGCACCTTGCAATGCGGAGAAATTACTGTTTGTGCATTTACAATATTCATTGATTTTTGCGATTGAAAAACATCATGTTATTCATATACCAGAAATGATTGAAGCTACTGACTGAATGAAAGGAGCTGGCATCTCACTCTCTTTGAATCTTCTTTATCATGCTAAGAGGAGCAGGAAAAAGTAAAAAATTTCAGAATTGCACCTTGCAATGCGGAGAAATTACTGTTTGTGCATTTACAATATTCAATGATTTTTGCCATTGAAAAACGTCCAGAAATGATTGAAGCTACTGACTGAATGAAAGGAGCTGGCATCTCACTCTCTTTGAATCTTCTTTATCATGCTAAGAGGAGCAGGAAAAAGCAAAAAATTTCAGAATTGCACCTTGCAATGCGGAGAAATTACTGTTTGTGCATTTACAATATTCATTGATTTTTGCCATTGAAAAACATCATGTTATTCATATACCAGAAATGATTGAAGCTACTGACTGAATGAAAGGAGCTGGCATCTCACTCTCTTTGAATCTTCTTTATCATGCTAAGAGGAGCAGGAAAAAGCAAAAAATTTCAGAATTGCACCTTGCAATGCGGAGAAATTGCAGTTTGTGCATTTACAATATTCATTGATTTTTGCCATTGAAAAACGTCCAGAAATGATTGAAGCTACTGACTGAATGAAAGGAGCTGGCATCTCACTCTCTTTGAATCTTCTTTATCATGCTAAGAGGAGCAGGAAAAAGCAAAAAATTTCAGAATTGCACCTTGCAATGCGGAGAAATTACTGTTTGTGCATTTACAATATTCATTGATTTTTGCCATTGAAAAACGTCCAGAAATGATTGAAGCTACTGACTGAATGAAAGGAGCTGGCATCTCACTCTCTTTGAATCTTCTTTATCATGCTAAGAGGAGCAGGAAAAAGCAAAAAATTTCAGAATTGCACCTTGCAATGCGGAGAAATTACTGTTTGTGCATTTACAATATTCATTGATTTTTGCCATTGAAAAATGTCCAGAAATGATTGAAGCTACTGACTGAATGAAAGGAGCTGGCATCTCACTCTCTTTGAATCTTCTTTATCATGCTAAGAGGAGCAGGAAAAAGCAAAAAATTTCAGAATTGCGCCTTGCAATGCGGAGAAATTACTGTTTGTGCATTTACAAAATTCATTGATTTTTGCCATTGAAAAACATCATGTTATTCATATACCAGAAATGATTGAAGCTACTGACTGAAGGAAAGGATCTGGCATCTCACTCTCTTTGAATCTTCTTTGTCATGCTAAGAGGAGCAGGAAAAAGCAAAAAATTTCAGAATTGCACCTTGCAATGCGGAGAAATTACTGTTTGTGCATTTACAATATTCATTGATTTTTGCCATTGAAAAACGTCCAGAAATGATTGAAGCTACTGACTGAATGAAAGGAGCTGGCATCTCACTCTCTTTGAATCTTCTTTATCATGCTAAGAGGAGCAGGAAAAAGCAAAACATTTCAGAATTGCACCTTGCAATGCGGAGAAATTACTGTTTGTGCATTTACAATATTCATTGATTTTTGCGATTGAAAAACATCATGTTATTCATATACCAGAAATGATTGAAGCTACTGACTGAATGAAAGGAGCTGGCATCTCACTCTCTTTGAATCTTCTTTATCATGCTAAGAGGAGCAGGAAAAAGTAAAAAATTTCAGAATTGCACCTTGCAATGCGGAGAAATTACTGTTTGTGCATTTACAATATTCAATGATTTTTGCCATTGAAAAACGTCCAGAAATGATTGAAGCTACTGACTGAATGAAAGGAGCTGGCATCTCACTCTCTTTGAATCTTCTTTATCATGCTAAGAGGAGCAGGAAAAAGCAAAAAATTTCAGAATTGCACCTTGCAATGCGGAGAAATTACTGTTTGTGCATTTACAATATTCATTGATTTTTGCCATTGAAAAACGTCCAGAAATGATTGAAGCTACTGACTGAATGAAAGGAGCTGGCATCTCACTCTCTTTGAATCTTCTTTATCATGCTAAGAGGAGCAGGAAAAAGCAAAAAATTTCAGAATTGCACCTTGCAATGCGGAGAAATTACTGTTTGTGCATTTACAATATTCAATGATTTTTGCCATTGAAAAACGTCCAGAAATGATTGAAGCTACTGACTGAATGAAAGGAGCTGGCATCTCACTCTCTTTGAATCTTGTTTATCATGCTAAGAGGAGCAGGAAAAAGCAAAATATTTCAGAATTGCACCTTGCAATGCGGAGAAATTACTGTTTGTGCATTTACAATATTCATTGATTTTTGCCATTGAAAAACGTCCAGAAATGATTGAAGCTACTGACTGAATGAAAGGAGCTGGCATCTCAATCTCTTTGAATCTTCTTTATCATGCTAAGAGGAGCAGGAAAAAGCAAAAAATTTCAGAATTGCACCTTGCAATGCGGAGAAATTACTGTTTGTGCATTTACAATATTCATTGATTTTTGCTATTGAAAAACATCATGTTATTCATATACCAGAAATGATTGAAGCTACTGACTGAATGAAAGGAGCTGGCATCTCACTCTCTTTGAATCTTCTTTATCATGCTAAGAGGAGCAGGAAAAAGCAAAAAATTTCAGAATTGCACCTTGCAATGCGGAGAAATTATAGTTTGTGCATTTACAATATTCATTGATTTTTGCCATTGAAAAACGTCCAGAAATGATTGAAGCTACTGACTGAATGAAAGGAGCTGGCATCTCACTCTCTTTGAATCTTCTTTATCATGCTAAGAGGAGCAGGAAAAAGCAAAAAATTTCAGAATTGCGCCTTGCAATGCGGAGAAATTACTGTTTGTGCATTTACAAAATTCATTGATTTTTGCCATTGAAAAATATCATGTTATTCATATACCAGAAATGATTGATGTTTTTCAATGGCAAAAATCAATGAATATTGTAAATGCACAAACAGTAATTTCTCCGCATTGCAAGGTGCAATTCTGAAATTTTTTGCTTTTTCCTGCTAATCCTAGCATGATAAAGAAGATTCAAAGAGAGTGAGATGCCAGCTCCTTTCATTCAGTCAGTAGCTTCAAACATTTCTGGACGTTTTTCAATGGCAAAAATCAATGAATATTGTAAATGCACAAACAGTAATATCTCCACATTGCAAGGTGCAATTCTGAAATTTTTTGCTTTTTCCTGTTAATCCTAGCATGATAAAGAAGATTTAAAGAGAGTGAGAGGCCAGCTCCTTTCATTCAGTCAGTAGCTTCAAACATTTCTGGTATATGAAAAACATGTTTTTCAATGGCAAAAATCAATGAATATTGTAAATGCACAAACAGTAATATCTCCACATTGCAAGGTGCAATTCTGAAATTTTTTGCTTATTCCTGCTAATCCTAGCATGATAAAGAAGATTCAAAGAGAGTGAGATGCCAGCTCCTTTCATTCAGTCAGTAGCTTCAAACATTTCTGGTATATGAAAAACATGTTTTTCAATGGCAAAAATCAATGAATATTGTAAATGCACAAACAGTAATATCTCCACATTGCAAGGTGCAATTCTGAAATTTTTTGCTTTTTCCTGCTAATCCTAGCATGATAAAGAAGATTCAAAGAGAGTGAGATGCCAGCTCCTTTCATTCAGTCAGTAGCTTCAAACATTTCTGGACGTTTTTCAATGGCAAAAATCAATGAATATTGTAAATGCACAAACAGTAATATCTCCACATTGCAAGGTGCAATTCTGAAATTTTTTGCTTTTTCCTGCTAATCCTAGCATGATAAAGAAGATTCAAAGAGAGTGAGATGCCAGCTCCTTTCATTCAGTCAGTAGCTTCAAACATTTCTGGACGTTTTTCAATGGCAAAAATCAATGAATATTGTAAATGCACAAACAGTAATATCTCCACATTGCAAGGTGCAATTCTGAAATTTTTTGCTTTTTCCTGTTAATCCTAGCATGATAAAGAAGATTCAAAGAGAGTGAGATGCCAGCTCCTTTCATTCAGTCAGTAGCTTCAAACATTTCTGGTATATGAAAAACATGTTTTTCAATGGCAAAAATCAATGAATATTGTAAATGCACAAACAGTAATATCTCCACATTGCAAGGTGCAATTCTGAAATTTTTTGTTTTTTCCTGTTAATCCTAGCATGATAAAGAAGATTCAAAGAGAGTGAGATGCCAGCTCCTTTCATTCAGTCAGTAGCTTCAAACATTTCTGGTATATGAAAAACATGTTTTTCAATGGCAAAAATCAATGAATATTGTAAATGCACAAACAGTAATATCTCCACATTGCAAGGTGCAATTCTGAAATTTTTTGCTTTTTCCTGCTAATCCTAGCATGATAAAGAAGATTCAAAGAGAGTGAGATGCCAGCTCCTTTCATTCAGTCAGTAGCTTCAAACATTTCTGGTATATGAAAAACATGTTTTTCAATGGCAAAAATCAATGAATATTGTAAATGCACAAACAGTAATATCTCCACATTGCAAGGTGCAATTCTGAAATTTTTTGCTTTTTCCTGCTAATCCTAGCATGATAAAGAAGATTCAAAGAGAGTGAGATGCCAGCTCCTTTCATTCAGTCAGTAGCTTCAAACATTTCTGGTATATGAAAAACATGTTTTTCAATGGCAAAAATCAATGAATATTGTAAATGCACAAACAGTAATATCTCCACATTGCAAGGTGCAATTCTGAAATTTTTTGCTTTTTCCTGCTAATCCTAGCATGATAAAGAAGATTCAAAGAGAGTGAGATGCCAGCTCCTTTCATTCAGTCAGTAGCTTCAAACATTTCTGGTATATGAAAAACATGTTTTTCAATGGCAAAAATCAATGAATATTGTAAATGCACAAACAGTAATATCTCCACATTGCAAGGTGCAATTATGAAATTTTTAGCTTTTTCCTGTTAATCCTAGCATGATAAAGAAGATTCAAAGAGAGTGAGATGCCAGCTCCTTTCATTCAGTCAGTAGCTTCAAACATTTCTGGACGTTTTTCAATGGCAAAAATCAATGAATATTGTAAATGCACAAACAGTAATATCTCCACATTGCAAGGTGCAATTCTGAAATTTTTTGCTTTTTCCTGTTAATCCTAGCATGATAAAGAAGATTCAAAGAGACTGAGATACCAGCTCCTTTCATTCAGTCAGTAGCTTCAAACATTTCTGGTATATGAAAAACATGTTTTTCAATGGCAAAAATCAATGAATATTGTAAATGCACAAACAGTAATATCTCCACATTGCAAGGTGCAATTCTGAAATTTTTTGCTTTTTCCTGCTAATCCTAGCATGATAAAGAAGATTCAAAGAGAGTGAGATGCCAGCTAATTTCATTCAGTCAGTAGCTTCAAACATTTCTGGACGTTTTTCAATGGCAAAAATCAATGAATATTGTAAATGCACAAACAGTAATATCTCCACATTGCAAGGTGCAATTCTGAAATTTTTTGCTTTTTCCTGCTAATCCTAGCATGATAAAGAAGATTCAAAGAGAGTGAGATGCCAGCTCCTTTCATTCAGTCAGTAGCTTCAAACATTTCTTGTATATGAAAAACATGTTTTTCAATGGCAAAAATCAATGAATATTGTAAATGCATAAACAGTAATATCTCCACATTGCAAGGTGCAATTCTGAAATTTTTTGCTTTTTCCTGCTAATCCTAGCATGATAAAGAAGATTCAAAGAGAGTGAGATACCAGCTCCTTTCATTCAGTCAGTAGCTTCAAACATTTCTGGACGTTTTTCAATGGCAAAAATCAATGAATATTGTAAATGCACAAACAGTAATATCTCCACATTGCAAGGTGCAATTCTGAAATTTTTTGCTTTTTCCTGTTAATCCTAGCATGATAAAGAAGATTCAAAGAGAGTGAGATGCCAGCTCCTTTCATTCAAGTCAGTAGCTTCAAACATTTCTGGTATATGAAAAACATGTTTTTCAATGGCAAAAATCAATGAATATTGTAAATGCACAAACAGTAATATCTCCACATTGCAAGGTGCAATTCTGAAATTTTTTGCTTTTTCCTGTTTATCCTAGCATGATAAAGAAGATTCAAAGAGAGTGAGATGCCAGCTCCTTTCATTCAGTCAGTAGCTTCAAACATTTCTGGTATATGAAAAACATGTTTTTCAATGGCAAAAATCAATGAATATTGTAAATGCACAAACAGTAATATCTCCACATTGCAAGGTGCAATTCTGAAATTTTTTTGCTTTTTCCTGCTAATCCTAGCATGATAAAGAAGATTCAAAGAGAGTGAGATGCCAGCTCCTTTCATTCAGTCAGTAGCTTCAAACATTTCTGGACGTTTTTCAATGGCAAAATCAATGAATATTGTAAATGCACAAACAGTAATATCTCCACATTGCAAGGTGCAATTCTGAAATTTTTTGCTTTTTCCTGTTAATCCTAGCATGATAAAGAAGATTCAAAGACAGTGAGATGCCAGCTCCTTTCATTCAGTCAGTAGCTTCAAACATTTCTGGTATATGAAAAACATGTTTTTCAATGGCAAAAATCAATGAATATTGTAAATGCACAAACAGTAATATCTCCACATTGCAAGGTGCAATTCTGAAATTTTTTGCTTTTTCCTGCTAATCCTAGCATGATAAAGAAGATTCAAAGAGAGTGAGATGCCAGCTCCTTTCATTCCGTCAGTAGCTTCAAACATTTCTGGTATATGAAAAACATGTTTTTCAATGGCAAAAATCAATGAATATTGTAAATGCACAAACAGTAATATCTCCACATTGCAAGGTGCAATTCTGAAATTTTTTGCTTTTTCCTGCTTATCCTAGCATGATAAAGAAGATTCAAAGAGAGTGAGATGCCAGCTCCTTTCATTCAGTCAGTAGCTTCAAACATTTCTGGACGTTTTTCATTTTCAAAATCAATGAATATTGTAAATGCACAAACAGTAATATCTCCACATTGCAAGGTGCAATTCTGAAATTTTTTGCTTTTTCCTGTTAATCCTAGCATGATAAAGAAGATTCAAAGACAGTGAGATGCCAGCTCCTTTCATTCAGTCAGTAGCTTCAAACATTTCTGGTATATGAAAAACATGTTTTTCAATGGCAAAAATCAATGAATATTGTAAATGCACAAACAGTAATATCTCCACATTGCAAGGTGCAATTCTGAAATTTTTTGCTTTTTCCTGCTAATCCTAGCATGATAAAGAAGATTCAAAGAGAGTGAGATGCCAGCTCCTTTCATTCCGTCAGTAGCTTCAAACATTTCTGGTATATGAAAAACATGTTTTTCAATGGCAAAAATCAATGAATATTGTAAATGCACAAACAGTAATATCTCCACATTGCAAGGTGCAATTCTGAAATTTTTTGCTTTTTCCTGCTTATCCTAGCATGATAAAGAAGATTCAAAGAGAGTGAGATGCCAGCTCCTTTCATTCAGTCAGTAGCTTCAAACATTTCTGGACGTTTTTCATTTTCAAAATCAATGAATATTGTAAATGCACAAACAGTAATATCTCCACATTGCAAGGTGCAATTCTGAAATTTTTTGCTTTTTCCTGTTAATCCTAGCATGATAAAGAAGATTCAAAGACAGTGAGATGCCAGCTCCTTTCATTCAGTCAGTAGCTTCAAACATTTCTGGTATATGAAAAACATGTTTTTCAATGGCAAAAATCAATGAATATTGTAAATGCACAAACAGTAATATCTCCACATTGCAAGGTGCAATTCTGAAATTTTTTGCTTTTTCCTGCTAATCCTAGCATGATAAAGAAGATTCAAAGAGAGTGAGATGCCAGCTCCTTTCATTCCGTCAGTAGCTTCAAACATTTCTGGTATATGAAAAACATGTTTTTCAATGGCAAAAATCAATGAATATTGTAAATGCACAAACAGTAATATCTCCACATTGCAAGGTGCAATTCTGAAATTTTTTGCTTTTTCCTGCTAATCCTAGCATGATAAAGAAGATTCAAAGAGAGTGAGATGCCAGCTCCTTTCATTCAGTCAGTAGCTTCAAACATTTCTGGACGTTTTTCAATGGCAAAATCAATGAATATTGTAAATGCACAAACAGTAATATCTCCACATTGCAAGGTGCAATTCTGAAATTTTTTGCTTTTTCCTGCTAATCCTAGCATGATAAAGAAGATTCAAAGAGAGTGAGATGCCAGCTAATTTCATTCAGTCAGTAGCTTCAAACATTTCTGGACGTTTTTCAATGGCAAAAATCAATGAATATTGTAAATGCACAAACAGTAATATCTCCACATTGCAAGGTGCAATTCTGAAATTTTTTGCTTTTTCCTGCTAATCCTAGCATGATAAAGAAGATTCAAAGAGAGTGAGATGCCAGCTCCTTTCATTCAGTCAGTAGCTTCAAACATTTCTTGTATATGAAAAACATGTTTTTCAATGGCAAAAATCAATGAATATTGTAAATGCACAAACAGTAATATCTCCACATTGCAAGGTGCAATTCTGAAATTTTTTGCTTTTTCCTGCTAATCCTAGCATGATAAAGAAGATTCAAAGAGAGTGAGATACCAGCTCCTTTCATTCAGTCAGTAGCTTCAAACATTTCTGGACGTTTTTCAATGGCAAAAATCAATGAATATTGTAAATGCACAAACAGTAATATCTCCACATTGCAAGGTGCAATTCTGAAATTTTTTGCTTTTTCCTGTTAATCCTAGCATGATAAAGAAGATTCAAAGAGAGTGAGATGCCAGCTCCTTTCATTCAAGTCAGTAGCTTCAAACATTTCTGGTATATGAAAAACATGTTTTTCAATGGCAAAAATCAATGAATATTGTAAATGCACAAACAGTAATATCTCCACATTGCAAGGTGCAATTCTGAAATTTTTTGCTTTTTCCTGCTTATCCTAGCATGATAAAGAAGATTCAAAGAGAGTGAGATGCCAGCTCCTTTCATTCAGTCAGTAGCTTCAAACATTTCTGGTATATGAAAAACATGTTTTTCAATGGCAAAAATCAATGAATATTGTAAATGCACAAACAGTAATATCTCCACATTGCAAGGTGCAATTCTGAAATTTTTTTGCTTTTTCCTGCTAATCCTAGCATGATAAAGAAGATTTAAAGAGAGTGAGATGCCAGCTCCTTTCATTCAGTCAGTAGCTTCAAACATTTCTGGACGTTTTTCAATGGCAAAATCAATGAATATTGTAAATGCACAAACAGTAATATCTCCACATTGCAAGGTGCAATTCTGAAATTTTTTGCTTTTTCCTGTTAATCCTAGCATGATAAAGAAGATTCAAAGACAGTGAGATGCCAGCTCCTTTCATTCAGTCAGTAGCTTCAAACATTTCTGGTATATGAAAAACATGTTTTTCAATGGCAAAAATCAATGAATATTGTAAATGCACAAACAGTAATATCTCCACATTGCAAGGTGCAATTCTGAAATTTTTTGCTTTTTCCTGCTAATCCTAGCATGATAAAGAAGATTCAAAGAGAGTGAGATGCCAGCTCCTTTCATTCCGTCAGTAGCTTCAAACATTTCTGGTATATGAAAAACATGTTTTTCAATGGCAAAAATCAATGAATATTGTAAATGCACAAACAGTAATATCTCCACATTGCAAGGTGCAATTCTGAAATTTTTTGCTTTTTCCTGCTAATCCTAGCATGATAAAGAAGATTCAAAGAGAGTGAGATGCCAGCTCCTTTCATTCAGTCAGTAGCTTCAAACATTTCTGGACGTTTTTCAATGGCAAAAATCAATGAATATTGTAAATGCACAAACAGTAATATCTCCACATTGCAAGGTGCAATTCTGAAATTTTTTGCTTTTTCCTGCTAATCCTAGCATGATAAAGAAGATTCAAAGAGAGTGAGATGCCAGCTCCTTTCATTCAGTCAGTAGCTTCAAACATTTCTTGTATATGAAAAACATGTTTTTCAATGGCAAAAATCAATGAATATTGTAAATGCACAAACAGTAAAATCTCCACATTGCAAGGTGCAATTCTGAAATTTTTTGCTTTTTCCTGCTAATCCTAGCATGATAAAGAAGATTCAAAGAGAGTGAGATACCAGCTCCTTTCATTCAGTCAGTAGCTTCAAACATTTCTGGACGTTTTTCAATGGCAAAAATCAATGAATATTGTAAATGCACAAACAGTAATATCTCCACATTGCAAGGTGCAATTCTGAAATTTTTTGCTTTTTCCTGTTAATCCTAGCATGATAAAGAAGATTCAAAGAGAGTGAGATGCCAGCTCCTTTCATTCAAGTCAGTAGCTTCAAACATTTCTGGTATATGAAAAACATGTTTTTCAATGGCAAAAATCAATGAATATTGTAAATGCACAAACAGTAATATCTCCACATTGCAAGGTGCAATTCTGAAATTTTTTGCTTTTTCCTGCTTATCCTAGCATGATAAAGAAGATTCAAAGAGAGTGAGATGCCAGCTCCTTTCATTCAGTCAGTAGCTTCAAACATTTCTGGTATATGAAAAACATGTTTTTCAATGGCAAAAATCAATGAATATTGTAAATGCACAAACAGTAATATCTCCACATTGCAAGGTGCAATTCTGAAATTTTTTTGCTTTTTCCTGCTAATCCTAGCATGATAAAGAAGATTTAAAGAGAGTGAGATGCCAGCTCCTTTCATTCAGTCAGTAGCTTCAAACATTTCTGGACGTTTTTCAATGGCAAAATCAATGAATATTGTAAATGCACAAACAGTAATATCTCCACATTGCAAGGTGCAATTCTGAAATTTTTTGCTTTTTCCTGTTAATCCTAGCATGATAAAGAAGATTCAAAGACAGTGAGATGCCAGCTCCTTTCATTCCGTCAGTAGCTTCAAACATTTCTGGTATATGAAAAACATGTTTTTCAATGGCAAAAATCAATGAATATTGTAAATGCACAAACAGTAATATCTCCACATTGCAAGGTGCAATTCTGAAATTTTTTGCTTTTTCCTGCTAATCCTAGCATGATAAAGAAGATTCAAAGAGAGTGAGATGCCAGCTCCTTTCATTCAGTCAGTAGCTTCAAACATTTCTGGACGTTTTTCAATGGCAAAAATCAATGAATATTGTAAATGCACAAACAGTAATATCTCCACATTGCAAGGTGCAATTCTGAAATTTTTTGCTTTTTCCTGTTAATCCTAGCATGATAAAGAAGATTCAAAGAGAGTGAGATGCCAGCTCCTTTCATTCAGTCAGTAGCTTCAAACATTTCTGGTATATGAAAAACATGTTTTTCAATGGCAAAAATCAATGAATATTGTAAATGCACAAACAGTAATATCTCCACATTGCAAGGTGCAATTCTGAAATTTTTTGCTTTTTCCTGCTAATCCTAGCATGATAAAGAAGATTCAAAGAGAGTGAGATGCCAGCTCCTTTCATTCAGTCAGTAGCTTCAAACATTTCTGGTATATGAAAAACATGTTTTTCAATGGCAAAAATCAATGAATATTGTAAATGCACAAACAGTAATATCTCCACATTGCAAGGTGCAATTTTGAAATTTTTTGCTTTTTCCTGCTAATCCAAGCATGATAAAGAAGATTCAAAGAGAGTGAGATGCCAGCTCCTTTCATTCAGTCAGTAGCTTCAAACATTTCTGGTATATGAATAACATGATGTTTTTCAATGGCAAAAATCAATGAATATTGTAAATGCACAAACAGTAATTTCTCCGCATTGCAAGGTGCAATTCTGAAATTTTTTGCTTTTTCCTGCTCCTCTTAGCATGATAAAGAAGATTCAAAGAGAGTGAGATGCCAGCTCCTTTCATTCAGTCAGTAGCTTCAAACATTTCTGGTATATGAATAACATGATGTTTTTCAATGGCAAAAATCAATGAATATTGTAAATGCACAAACAGTAATTTCTCCGCATTGCAAGGTGCAATTCTGAAATTTTTTGCTTTTTCCTGCTCCTCTTAGCATGATAAAGACGATTCAAAGAGAGTGAGATGCCAGCTCCTTTCATTCAGTCAGTAGCTTCAATCATTTCTGGACGTTTTTCAATGGCAAAAATCAATGAATATTGTAAATGCACAAACAGTAATTTCTCCGCATTGCAAGGTGCAATTCTGAAATTTTTTGCTTTTTCCTGCTCCTCTTAGCATGATAAAGAAAATTCAGAGTGAGATGCCAGCTGCTTTCAATCAGTCAGTAGCTTCAATCATTTCTGGACGTTTTTCAATGGCAAAAATCAATGAATATTGTAAATGCACAAACAGTAATATCTCCACATTGCAAGGTGCAATTCTGAAATTTTTTGCTTTTTCCTGTTAATCCTAGCATGATAAAGAAGATTCAAAGAGAGTGAGATGCCAGCTCCTTTCATTCAGTCAGTAGCTTCAAACATTTCTGGTATATGAAAAACATGTTTTTCAATGGCAAAAATCAATGAATATTGTAAATGCACAAACAGTAATATCTCCACATTGCAAGGTGCAATTCTGAAATTTTTTGCTTTTTCCTGCTAATCCAAGCATGATAAAGAAGATTCAAAGAGAGTGAGATGCCAGCTCCTTTCATTCAGTCAGTAGCTTCAAACATTTCTGGTATATGAATAACATGATGTTTTTCAATGGCAAAAATCAATGAATATTGTAAATGCACAAACAGTAATTTCTCCGCATTGCAAGGTGCAATTCTGAAATTTTTTGCTTTTTCCTGCTCCTCTTAGCATGATAAAGAAGATTCAAAGAGAGTGAGATGCCAGCTCCTTTCATTCAGTCAGTAGCTTCAAACATTTCTGGTATATGAATAACATGATGTTTTTCAATGGCAAAAATCAATGAATATTGTAAATGCACAAACAGTAATTTCTCCGTATTGCAAGGTGCAATTCTGAAATTTTTTTGCTTTTTCCTGCTCCTCTTAGCATGATAAAGACGATTCAAAGAGAGTGAGATGCCAGCTCCTTTCATTCAGTCAGTAGCTTCAATCATTTCTGGACGTTTTTCAATGGCAAAAATCAATGAATATTGTAAATGCACAAACAGTAATTTCTCCGCATTGCAAGGTGCAATTCTGAAATTTTTTGCTTTTTCCTGCTCCTCTTAGCATGATAAAGAAAATTCAGAGTGAGATGCCAGCTGCTTTCATTCAGTCAGTAGCTTCAATCATTTCTGGACGTTTTTCAATGGCAAAAATCAATGAATATTGTAAATGCACAAACAGTAATTTCTCCGCATTGCAAGGTGCAATTCTGAAATTTTTTGCTTTTTCCTGCTCCTCTTAGTATGATAAAGAAGATTCAAAGAGAGTGAGATGCCAGCTCCTTTCATTCAGTCAGTAGCTTCAAACATTTCTGGTATATGAATAACATGATGTTTTTCAATGGCAAAAATCAATGAATATTGTAAATGCACAAACAGTAATTTCTCCGCATTGCAAGGTGCAATTCTGAAATTTTTTGCTTTTTCCTGCTCCTCTTAGCATGATAAAGAAGATTCAAAGAGAGTGAGATGCCAGCTCCTTTCGTTCAGTCAGTAGCTTCAATCATTTCTGGACGTTTTTCAAAGGCAAAAATCATTGAATATTGTAAATGCACAAACAGTAATTTCTCCGCATTGCAAGGTGCAATTCTGAAATTTTTTACTTTTTCCTGCTCCTCTTAGCATGATAAAGAAGATTCAAAGAGAGTGAGATGCCAGCTCCTTTTATTCAGTCAGTAGCTTCAATCATTTCTGGTATATGAATAACATGATGTTTTTCAATGGCAAAAATCAATGAATATTGTAAATGCACAAACAGTAATTTCTCCGCATTGCAAGGTGCAATTCTGAAGTTTTTTGCTTTTTCCTGCTCCTCTTAGCATGATAAAGAAGATTCAAAGAGAGTGAGATGCCAGCTCCTTTCATTCAGTCAGTAGCTTCAATCATTTCTGGACGTTTTTCAATGGCAAAAATCATTGAATATTGTAAATGCACAAACAGTAATTTCTCCGCATTGCAAGGTGCAATTCTGAAATTTTTTACTTTTTCCTGCTCCTCTTAGCATGATAAAGAAGATTCAAAGAGAGTGAGATGCCAGCTCCTTTCATTCAGTCAGTAGCTTCAATCATTTCTGGTATATGAATAACATGATGTTTTTCAATGTCAAAAATCAATGAATATTGTAAATGCACAAACAGTAATTTCTCCGCATTGCAAGGTGCAATTCTGAAATTTTTTGCTTTTTCCTGCTCCTCTGAGCATGATAAAGAAGATTCAAAGAGAGTGAGATGCCAGCTCCTTTCATTCAGTCAGTAGCTTCAATCATTTCTGGACGTTTTTCAATGGCAAAAATCAATGAATATTGTAAATGCACAAACAGTAATTTCTCCGCATTGCAAGGTGCAATTCTGAAATTTTTTGCTTTTTCCTGCTCCTCTTAGCATGATAAAGAAAATTCAGAGTGAGATGCCAGCTCCTTTCATTCAGTCAGTAGCTTCAATCATTTCTGGACGTTTTTCAATGGCAAAAATCAATGAATATTGTAAATGCACAAACAGTAATTTCTCCGCATTGCAAGGTGCAATTCTGAAATTTTTTGCTTTTTCCTGCTCCTCTTAGCATGATAAAGAAGATTCAAAGAGAGTGAGATGCCAGCTCCTTTCGTTCAGTCAGTAGCTTCAATCATTTCTGGACGTTTTTCAAAGGCAAAAATCATTGAATATTGTAAATGCACAAACAGTAATTTCTCCGCATTGCAAGGTGCAATTCTGAAATTTTTTACTTTTTCCTGCTCCTCTTAGCATGATAAAGAAGATTCAAAGAGAGTGAGATGCCAGCTCCTTTCATTCAGTCAGTAGCTTCAATCATTTCTGGTATATGAATAACATGATGTTTTTCAATGGCAAAAATCAATGAATATTGTAAATGCACAAACAGTAATTTCTCCGCATTGCAAGGTGCAATTCTGAAGTTTTTTGCTTTTTCCTGCTCCTCTTAGCATGATAAAGAAGATTCAAAGAGAGTGAGATGCCAGCTCCTTTCATTCAGTCAGTAGCTTCAATCATTTCTGGACGTTTTTCAATGGCAAAAATCATTGAATATTGTAACTGCACAAACAGTAATTTCTCCGCATTGCAAGGTGCAATTCTGAAATTTTTTACTTTTTCCTGCTCCTCTTAGCATGATAAAGAAGATTCAAAGAGAGTGAGATGCCAGCTCCTTTCATTCAGTCAGTAGCTTCAATCATTTCTGGTATATGAATAACATGATGTTTTTCAATGGCAAAAATCAATGAATATTGTAAATGCACAAACAGTAATTTCTCCGCATTGCAAGGTGCAATTCTGAAATGTTTTGCTTTTTCCTGCTCCTCTTAGCATAATAAAGAAGATTCAAAGAAAGTGAGATGCCAGCTCCTTTCATTCAGTCAGTAGCTTCAATCATTTCTGGACGTTTTTCAATGGCAAACATCAATGAATATTGTAAATGCACAAACAGTAATTTCTTCGCATTGCAAGGTGCAATTCTGAAATTTTTTGCTTTTTCCTGCTCCTCTTAGCATGATAAACAAGATTCAAAGAGAGTGAGATGCCAGCTCCTTTCATTCAGTCAGTAGCTTCAATCATTTCTGGACGTTTTTCAATGGCAAAAATCAATGAATATTGTAAATGCACAAACAGTAATTTCTCCGCATTGCAAGGTGCAATTCTGAAATTTTTTACTTTTTCCTGCTCCTCTTATCATGATAAAGAAGATTCAAAGAGAGTGAGATGCCAGCTCCTTTCATTCAGTGAGTAGCTTCAAACATTCCTGGTATATGAATAACATAATGTTTTTCAATGGCAAAAATCAATGAATATTGTAAATGCACAAACAGTAATTTCTCCGCATTGCAAGGTGCAATTCTGAAATTTTTTGCTTTTTCCTGCTCCTCTTAGCATGATAAAGAAGATTCAAAGAGAGTGAGATGCCAGCTCCTTTCATTCAGTCAGTAGCTTCAATCATTTCTGGACGTTTTTCAATTGCAAAAATCAATGAATATTCTAAATGCACAAACAGTAATTTCTCCGCATTGCAAGGTGCAATTCTGAAATTTTTTGCTTTTTCCTGCTCCTCTTAGCATGATAAAGAAGATTCAAAGAGAGTGAGATGCCAGCTCCTTTCATTCAGTCAGTAGCTTCAAACATTTCTGGTATATGAATAACATGATGTTTTTCAATGGCAAAAATCAATGAATATTGTAAATGCACAAACAGTAATTTCTCCGCATTGCAAGGTGCAATTCTGAAATTTTTTGCTTTTTCCTGCTCCTCTTAGCATGATAAAGAAGATTCAAAGAGAGTGAGATGCCAGCTCCTTTCATTCAGTCAGTAGCATCAATCATTTCTGGTATATGAATAACATGATGTTTTTCAATGGCAAAAATCAATGAATATTGTAAATGCACAAACAGTAATTTCTCCGCATTGCAAGGTGCAATTCTGAAATTTTTTGCTTTTTCCTGCTCCTCTTAGCATGATAAAGAAGATTCAAAGAGAGTGAGATGCCAGCTCCTTTCGTTCAGTCAGTAGCTTCAATCATTTCTGGACGTTTTTCAAAGGCAAAAATCATTGAATATTGTAAATGCACAAACAGTAATTTCTCCGCATTGCAAGGTGCAATTCTGAAATTTTTTACTTTTTCCTGCTCCTCTTAGCATGATAAAGAAGATTCAAAGAGAGTGAGATGCCAGCTCCTTTCATTCAGTCAGTAGCTTCAATCATTTCTGGTATATGAATAACATGATGTTTTTCAATGGCAAAAATCAATGAATATTGTAAATGCACAAACAGTAATTTCTCCGCATTGCAAGGTGCAATTCTGAAATTTTTTGCTTTTTCCTGCTCCTCTTAGCATGATAAAGAAGATTCAAAGAGAGTGAGATGCCAGCTCCTTTCATTCAGTCAGTAGCTTCAATCATTTCTGGACGTTTTTCAATGGCAAAAATCATTGAATATTGTAAATGCACAAACAGTAATTTCTCCGCATTGCAAGGTGCAATTCTGAAATTTTTTACTTTTTCCTGCTCCTCTTAGCATGATAAAGAAGATTCAAAGAGAGTGAGATGCCAGCTCCTTTCATTCAGTCAGTAGCTTCAATCATTTCTGGTATATGAATAACATGATGTTTTTCAATGGCAAAAATCAATGAATATTGTAAATGCACAAACAGTAATTTCTCCGCATTGCAAGGTGCAATTCTGAAATTTTTTGCTTTTTCCTGCTCCTCTTAGCATGATAAAGAAGATTCAAAGAGAGTGAGATGCCAGCTCCTTTCATTCAGTCAGTAGCTTCAATCATTTCTGGACGTTTTTCAATGGCAAAAATCAATGAATATTGTAAATGCACAAACAGTAATTTCTCCGCATTGCAAGGTGCAATTCTGAAATTTTTTGCTTTTTCCTGCTCCTCTTAGCATGATAAACAAGATTAAAAGAGAGTGAGATGCCAGCTCCTTTCATTCAGTCAGTAGCTTCAATCATTTCTGGACGTTTTTCAATGGCAAAAATCAATGAATATTGTAAATGCACAAACAGTAATTTCTCCGCATTGCAAGGTGCAATTCTGAAATTTTTTGCTTTTTCCTGCTCCTCTTAGCATGATAAAGAAGATTCAAAGAGAGTGAGATGCCAGCTCCTTTCATTCAGTCAGTAGCTTCAAACATTCCTGGTATATGAATAACATGATGTTTTTCAATGGCAAAAATCAATGAATATTGTAAATGCACAAACAGTAATTTCTCCGCATTGCAAGGTGCAATTCTGAAATTTTTTGCTTTTTCCTGCTCCTCTTAGCATGATAAAGAAGATTCAAAGAGAGTGAGATGCCAGCTCCTTTCATTCAGTCAGTAGCTTCAATCATTTCTGGACGTTTTTCAATTGCAAAAATCAATGAATATTGTAAATGCACAAACAGTAATTTCTCCGCATTGCAAGGTGCAACTCTGAAATTTATTGCTTTTTCCTGCTCCTCTTAGCATGATAAAGAAGATTCAAAGAGAGTGAGATGCCAGCTCCTTTCATTCAGTCAGTAGCTTCAATCATTTCTGGTATATGAATAACGTGATGTTTTTCAATGGCAAAAATCAATGAATATTGTAAATGCACAAACAGTAATTTCTCCGCATTGCAAGGTGCAATTCTGAAATTTTTTGCTTTTTCCTGCTCCTCTTAGCATGATAAAGAAGATTCAAAGAGAGTGAGATGCCAGCTCCTTTCATTCAGTCAGTAGCTTCAAACATTTCTGGTATATGAATAACATGATGTTTTTCAATGGCAAAAATCAATGAATATTGTAAATGCACAAACAGTAATTTCTCCGCATTGCAAGGTGCAATTCTGAAATTTTTTGCTTTTTCCTGCTCCTCTTAGCATGATAAAGAGGATTCAAGGAGAGTGAGATGCCAGCTCCTTTCATTCAGTCAGTAGCTTCAAACATTTCTGGTATATGAATAACATGATGTTTTTCAATGGCAAAAATCAATGAATATTGTAAATGCACAAACAGTAATTTCTCCGCATTGCAAGGTGCAATTCTGAAATTTTTTGCTTTATCCTGCTCCTCTTAGCATGATAAAGAAGATTAAAAGAGAGTGAGATGCCAGCTCCTTTCATTCAGTCAGTAGCTTCAATCATTTCTGGACGTTTTTCAATGGCAAAAATCATTGAATATTGTAAATGCACAAACAGTAATTTCTCCGCATTGCAAGGTGCAATTCTGAAATTTTTTACTTTTTCCTGCTCCTCTTAGCATGATAAAGAAGATTCAAAGAGAGTGAGATGCCAGCTCCTTTCATTCAGTCAGTAGCTTCAATCATTTCTGGTATATGAATAACATGATGTTTTTCAATGGCAAAAATCAATGAATATTGTAAATGCACAAACAGTAATTTCTCCGCATTGCAAAGTGCAATTCTGAGATTTTTTGCTTTTTCCTGCTCCTCTTAGCATGATAAAGAAGATTCAAAGAGAGTGAGATGCCAGCTCCTTTCATTCAGTCAGTAGCTTCAATCATTTCTGGACGTTTTTCAATGGCAAAAATCAATGAATATTCTAAATGCACAAACAGTAATTTCTCCGCATTGCAAGGTGCAATTCTGAAATTTTTTGCTTTTTCCTGCTCCTCTTAGCATGATAAACAAGATTCAAAGAGAGTGAGATGCCAGCTCCTTTCATTCAGTCAGTAGCTTCAATCATTTCTGGACGTTTTTCAATGGCAAAAATCAATGAATATTGTAAATGCACAAACAGTAATTTCTCCGCATTGCAAGGTGCAATTCTGAAATTTTTTGCTTTTTCCTGCTCCTCTTAGCATGATAAAGAAGATTCAAAGAGAGTGAGAAGCCAGCTCCTTTCATTCAGTCAGTAGCTTCAATCATTTCTGGACGTTTTTCAATTGCAAAAATCAATGAATATTGTAAATGCACAAACAGTAATTTCTCCGCATTGCAAGGTGCAATTCTGAAATTTTTTGCTTTTTCCTGCTCCTCTTAGCATGATAAAGAAGATTCAAAGAGAGTGAGATGCCAGCTCCTTTCATTCAGTCAGTAGCTTCAATCATTTCTGGTATATGAATAACATGATGTTTTTCAATGGCAAAAATCAATGAATATTGTAAATGCACAAACAGTAATTTCTCCGCATTGCAAGGTGCAATTCTGAAATTTTTTGCTTTTTCCTGCTCCTCTTAGCATGATAAAGAAGATTCAAAGAGAGTGAGATGCCAGCTCCTTTCATTCAGTCAGTAGCTTCAATCATTTCTGGACGTTTTTCAATGGCAAAAATCAATGAATATTGTAAATGCACAAACAGTAATTTCTCCGCATTGCAAGGTGCAATTCTGAAATTTTTTGCTTTTTCCTGCTCCTCTTAGCATGATAAAGAAGATTCAAAGAGAGTGAGATGCCAGCTCCTTTCATTCAGTCAGTAGCTTCAATCATTTCTGGACGTTTTTCAATGGCAAAAATCAATGAATATTGTAAATGCACAAACAGTAATTTCTCCGCATTGCAAGGTGCAATTCTGAAATTTTTTGCTTTTTCCTGCTCCTCTTAGCATGATAAAAAAGATTCAAAGAGAGTGAGATGCCAGCTCCTTTCATTCAGTCAGTAGCTTCAAACATTTCTGGTATATGAATAACATGATGTTTTTCAATGGCAAAAATCAATGAATATTGTAAATGCACAAACAGTAATTTCTCCGCATTGCAAGGTGCAATTCTGAAATTTTTTGCTTTTTCCTGCTCCTCTTAGCATGATAAAGAAGATTCAAAGAGAGTGAGACGCCAGCTCCTTTCGTTCAGTCAGTAGCTTCAATCATTTCTGGACGTTTTTCAATGGCAAAAATCATTGAATATTGTAAATGCACAAACAGTAATTTCTCCGCATTGCAAGGTGCAATTCTGAAATTTTTTACTTTTTCCTGCTCCTCTTAGCATGATAAATAAGATTCAAAGAGAGTGAGATGCCAGCTCCTTTCATTCAGTCAGTAGCTTCAATCATTTCTGGTATATGAATAACATGATGTTTTTCAATGGCAAAAATCAATGAATATTGTAAATGCACAAACAGTAATTTCTCCGCATTGCAAGGTGCAATTCTGAAATTTTTTGCTTTTTCCTGCTCCTCTTAGCATGATAAAGAAGATTCAAAGAGAGTGAGATGCCAGCTCCTTTCATTCAGTCAGTAGCTTCAATCATTTCTGGACGTTTTTCAATGGCAAAAATCAACGAATATTGTAAATGCACAAACAGTAATTTCTCCGCATTGCAAGGTGCAATTCTGAAATTTTTTGCTTTTTCCTGCTCCTCTTAGCATGATAAAGAAGATTCAAAGAGAGTGAGATGCCAGCTCCTTACATTCAGTCAGTAGCTTCAATCATTTCTGGTAAATGAATAACATGATGTTTTTCAATGGCAAAAATCAATGAATTTTGTAAATGCACAAACAGTAATTTCTCCGCATTGCAAGGCGCAATTCTGAAATTTTTTGCTTTTTCCTGCTCCTCTTAGCATGATAAAGAAGATTCAAAGAGAGTGAGATGCCAGCTCCTTTCAATCAGTCAGTAGCTTCAATCATTTCTGGACGTTTTTCAATGGCAAAAATCAATGAATATTGTAAATGCACAAACAGTAATTTCTCCGCATTGCAAGGTGCAATTCTGAAATTTTATGCTTTTTCCTGCTCCTCTTAGCATGATAAAGAAGATTCAAAGAGAGTGAGATGCCAGCTCCTTTCATTCAGTCAGTAGCTTCAATCATTTCTGGACGTTTTTCAATGGCAAAAATCAATGAATATTGTAAATGCACAAACAGTAATTTTTCCGCATTGCAAGGTGCAATTCTGAAATTTTTTGCTTATTCCTGCTCCTCTTAGCATGATAAATAAGATTCAAAGAGAGTGAGGTGCCAGCTCCTTTCATTCAGTCAGTAGCTTCAAACATTTCTGGTATATGAATAACGTTTTTCAATGGCAAAAATCAATGAATATTGTAAATGCACAAACAGTTATTTCTCCGCATTGCAAGGTGCAATTCTGAAATTTTTTGCTTTTTCCTGCTCCTCTTAGCATGATAAAGAAGATTCAAAGAGAGTGAGATGCCAGCTCCTTTCATTCAGTCAGTAGCTTCAATCATTTCTGGACGTTTTTCAATGGCAAAAATCAATGAATATTGTAAATGCACAAACAGTAATTTCTCCGCATTGCAAGGTGCAATTCTGAAATTTTTTGCTTTTTCCTGCTCCTCTTAGCATGATAAAGAAGATTCAAAGAGAGTGAGATGCCAGCTCCTTTCATTCAGTCAGTAGCTTCAATCATTTCTGGACGTTTTTCAATGGCAAAAATCAATGAATATTGTAAATGCACAAACAGTAATTTCTCCGCATTGCAAGGTGCAATTCTGAAATTTTTTGCTTTTTCCTGCTCCTCTTAGCATGATAAAGAAGATTCAAAGAGAGTGAGATGCCAGCTCCTTTCATTCAGTCAGTAGCTTCAATCATTTCTGGACGTTTTTCAATGGCAAAAATCAATGAATATTGTAAATGCACAAACAGTAATTTCTCCGCATTGCAAGGTGCAATTCTGAAATTTTTGCTTTTTCCTGCTCCTCTTAGCATGATAAAGAAGATTCAAAGAGAGTGAGGTGCCAGCTCCTTTCATTCAGTCAGTAGCTTCAAACATTTCTGGTATATGAATAACATGTTTTTCAATGGCAAAAATCAATGAATATTGTAAATGCACAAACAGTAATTTCTCCGCATTGCAAGGAGCAATTCTGAAATTTTTTGCTTTTTCCTGCTCCTCTTAGCATGATAAAGAAGATTTAAAGAGAGTGAGATGCCAGCTCCTTTCATTCAGTCAGTAGCTTCAATCATTTCTGGACGTTTTTCAATGGCAAAAATCAATGAATATTGTAAATGCACAAACTGTAATTTCTCCGCATTGCAAGGTGCAATTCTGAAATTTTTTGCTTTTTCCTGCTCCTCTTAGCATGATAAAGAAGATTCAAAGAGAGTGAGATGCCAGCTCTTTTCATTCAGTCAGTAGCTTCAATCATTTCTGGACGTTTTTCAATGGCAAAAATCAATGAATATTGTAAATGCACAAACAGTAATTTCTCCGCATTGCAAGGTGCAATTCTGAAATTTTTTGCTTTTTCCTGCTCCTCTTAGCATGATAAAGAAGATTCAAAGAGAGTGAGATGCCAGCTCCTTTCATTCAATCAGTAGCTTCAAACATTTCTGGTATATGAATAACATGATGTTTTTCAATGGCAAAAATCAATGAATATTGTAAATGCACAAACAGTAATTTCTCCGCATTGCAAGGTGCAATTCTGAAATTTTTTGCTTTTTCCTGCTCCTCTTAGCATGATAAAGAAGATTCAAAGAGAGTGAGATGCCAGCTCCTTTCATTCAGTCAGTAGCTTCAATCATTTCTGGACGTTTTTCAATGGCAAAAATCAATGAATATTGTAAATGCACAAACAGTAATTTCTCCGCATTGCAAGGTGCAATTCTGAAATTTTTTGCTTTTTCCTGCTCCTCTTAGCATGATAAAGAAGATTCAAAGAGAGTGAGATGCCAGCTCCTTTCATTCAGTCAGTAGCTTCAATCATTTCTGGACGTTTTTCAATGGCAAAAATCAATGAATATTGTAAATGCACAAACAGTAATTTCTCCGCATTGCAAGGTGCAATTCTGAAATTTTTTGCTTTTTCCTGCTCCTCTTAGCATGATAAAGAAGATTCAAAGAGAGTGAGATGCCAGCTCCTTTCATTCAGTCAGTAGCTTCAATCATTTCTGGACGTTTTTCAATGGCAAAAATCAATGAATATTGTAAATGCACAAACAGTAATTTCTCCGCATTGCAAGGTGCAATTCTGAAATTTTTGCTTTTTCCTGCTCCTCTTAGCATGATAAAGAAGATTCAAAGAGAGTGAGGTGCCAGCTCCTTTCATTCAGTCAGTAGCTTCAAACATTTCTGGTATATGAATAACATGTTTTTCAATGGCAAAAATCAATGAATATTGTAAATGCACAAACAGTAATTTCTCCGCATTGCAAGGAGCAATTCTGAAATTTTTTGCTTTTTCCTGCTCCTCTTAGCATGATAAAGAAGATTCAAAGAGAGTGAGATGCCAGCTCCTTTCATTCAGTCAGTAGCTTCAATCATTTCTGGACGTTTTTCAATGGCAAAAATCAATGAATATTGTAAATGCACAAACTGTAATTTCTCCGCATTGCAAGGTGCAATTCTGAAATTTTTTGCTTTTTCCTGCTCCTCTTAGCATGATAAAGAAGATTCAAAGAGAGTGAGATGCCAGCTCTTTTCATTCAGTCAGTAGCTTCAATCATTTCTGGACGTTTTTCAATGGCAAAAATCAATGAATATTGTAAATGCACAAACAGTAATTTCTCTGCATTGCAAGGTGCAATTCTGAAATTTTTTGCTTTTTCCTGCTCCTCTTAGCATGATAAAGAAGATTCAAAGAGAGTGAGATGCCAGCTCCTTTCATTCAGTCAGTAGCTTCAATCATTTCTGGACGTTTTTCAATGGCAAAAATCAATGAATATTGTAAATGCACAAACAGTAATTTCTCCGCATTGCAAGGTGCAATTCTGAAATTTTTTGCTTTTTCCTGCTCCTCTTAGCATGATAAAGAAGATTCAAAGAGAGTGAGGTGCCAGCTCCTTTCATTCAGTCAGTAGCTTCAAACATTTCTGGTATATGAATAACATGTTTTTCAATGGCAAAAATCAATGAATATTGTAAATGCACAAACTGTAATTTCTCCGCATTGCAAGGTGCAATTCTGAAATTTTTTGCTTTTTCCTGCTCCTCTTAGCATGATAAAGAAAATTCAAAGAGAGTGAGATGCCAGCTCCTTTCATTCAGTCAGTAGCTTCAATCATTTCTGGACGTTTTTCAATGGCAAAAATCAATGAATATTGTAAATGCACAAACAGTAATTTCTCCGCATTGCAAGGTGCAATTCTGAAATTTTTTGCTTTTTCCTGCTCCTCTTAGCATGATAAAGAAGATTCAAAGAGAGTGAGATGCCAGCTCCTTTCATTCAGTCAGTAGCTTCAATCATTTCTGGACGTTTTTCAATGGCAAAAATCAATGAATATTGTAAATGCACAAACAGTAATTTCTCCGCATTGTAAGGTGCAATTCTGAAATTTTTTGCTTTTTCCTGCTCCTCTTAGCATGATAAAGAAGATTCAAAGAGAGTGAGATGCCAGCTCCTTTCATTCAGTCAGTAGCTTCAATCATTTCTGGATGTTTTTCAATGGCAAAAATCAATGAATATTGTAAATGCACAAACAGTAATTTCTCCGCATTGCAAGGTGCAATTCTGAATTTTTTTGCTTTTTCCTGCTCCTCTTAGCATGATAAAGAAGATTCAAAGAGAGTGAGATGCCAGCTCCTTTCATTCAGTCAGTAGCTTTAATCATTTCTGGACGTTTTTCAATGGCAAAAATCAATGAATATTGTAAATGCACAAACTGTAATTTCTCCGCATTGTAAGGTGCAATTCTGAAATTTTTTGCTTTTTCCTGCTCCTCTTAGCATGATAAAGAAGATTCAAAGAGAGTGAGATGCCAGCTCCTTTCATTCAGTCAGTAGCTTCAATCATTTCTGGACGTTTTTCAATGGCAAAAATCAATGAATATTGTAAATGCACAAACAGTAATTTCTCCGCATTGCAAGGTGCAATTCTGAAATTTTTTGCTTTTTCCTGCTCCCCTTAGCATGATAAAGAAGATTCAAAGAGAGTGAGATGCCAGCTCCTTTCATTCAGTCAGTAGCTTCAATCATTTCTGGACGTTTTTCAATGGCAAAAATCAATGAATATTGTAAATGCACAAACAGAAATTTCTCCGCATTGCAAGGTGCAATTCTGAAATTTTTTGCTTTTTCCTGCTCCTCTTAGCATGATAAAGAAGATTCAAAGAGAGTGAGATGCCAGCTCCTTTCATTCAGTCAGTAGCTTCAAACATTTCTGGTATATGAATAACATGATGTTTTTCAATGGCAAAAATCAATGAATATTGTAAATGCACAAACAGTAATTTCTCCGCATTGCAAGGTGCAATTCTGAAATTTTTTGCTTTTTCCTGCTCCTCTTAGCATGATAAAGAAGATTCAAAGAGAGTGAGATGCCAGCTCCTTTCGTTCAGTCAGTAGCTTCAATCATTTCTGGACGTTTTTCAATGGCAAAAATCATTGAATATTGTAAATGCACAAACAGTAATTTCTCCGCATTGCAAGGTGCAATTCTGAATTTTTTTACATTTTCCTGCTCCTCTTAGCATGATAAAGAAGATTCAAAGAGAGTGAGATGCCAGCTCCTTTCATTCAGTCAGTAGCTTCAATCATTTCTGGTATATGAATAACATGATGTTTTTCAATGGCAAAAATCAATGAATATTGTAAATGCACAAACAGTAATTTATCCGCATTGCAAGGTGCAATTCTGAAATTTTTTGCTTTTTCCTGCTCCTCTTAGCATGATAAAGAAGATTCAAAGAGAGTGAGATGCCAGCTCCTTTCATTCAGTCAGTAGCTTCAATCATTTCTGGACGTTTTTCAATGGCAAAAATCAATGAATATTGTAAATGCACAAACAGTAATTTCTCCGCATTGCAAGGTGCAATTCTGAAATTTTTTGCTTTTTCCTGCTCCTCTTAGCATGATAAAGAAGATTCAAAGAGAGTGAGGTGCCAGCTCCTTTCATTCAGTCAGTAGCTTCAAACATTTCTGGTATATGAATAACATGTTTTTCAATGGCAAAAATCAATGAATATTGTAAATGCACAAACAGTAATTTCTCCGCATTGCAAGGAGCAATTCTGAAATTTTTTGCTTTTTCCTGCTCCTCTTAGCATGATAAAGAAGATTCAAAGAGAGTGAGATGCCAGCTCCTTTCATTCAGTCAGTAGCTTCAATCATTTCTGGACGTTTTTCAATGGCAAAAATCAATGAATATTGTAAATGCACAAACTGTAATTTCTCCGCATTGCAAGGTGCAATTCTGAAATTTTTTGCTTTTTCCTGCTCCTCTTAGCATGATAAAGAAGATTCAAAGAGAGTGAGATGCCAGCTCCTTTCATTCAGTCAGTAGCTTCAATCATTTCTGGACGTTTTTCAATGGCAAAAATCAATGAATGTTGTAAATGCACAAACAGTAATTTCTCCGCATTGCAAGGTGCAATTCTGAAATTTTTTGCTTTTTCCAGCTCCTCTTAGCATGATAAAGAAGATTCAAAGAGAGTGAGATGCCAGCTCCTTTCATTCAGTCAGTAGCTTCAATCATTTCTGGACGTTTTTCAATGGCAAAAATCAATGAATATTGTAAATGCACAAACAGTAATTTCTCCGCATTGCAAGGTGCAATTCTGAAATTTTTTGCTTTATCCTGCTCCTCTTAGCATGATAAAGAAGATTCAAAGAGAGTGAGGTGCCAGCTCCTTTCATTCAGTCAGTAGCTTCAAACATTTCTGGTATATGAATAACATGTTTTTCAAAGGCAAAAATCAATGAATATTGTAAATGCACAAACAGTAATTTCTCCGCATTGCAAGGTGCAATTCTGAAATTTTTTGCTTTTTCCTGCTCCTCTTAGCATGATAAAGAAAATTCAAAGAGAGTGAGATGCCAGCTCCTTTCATTCAGTCAGTAGCTTCAATCATTTCTGGACGTTTTTCAATGGCAAAAATCAATGAATATTGTAAATGCACAAACAGTAATTTCTCCGCATTGCAAGGTGCAATTCTGAAATTTTTTGCTTTTTCCTGCTCCTCTTAGCATGATAAAGAAGATTCAAAGAGAGTGAGATGCCAGCTCCTTTCATTCAGTCAGTAGCTTCAATCATTTCTGGACGTTTTTCAATGGCAAAAATCAATGAATATTGTAAATGCACAAACTGTAATTTCTCCGCATTGTAAGGTGCAATTCTGAAATTTTTTGCTTTTTCCTGCTCCTCTTAGCATGATAAAGAAGATTCAAAGAGAGTGAGATGCCAGCTCCTTTCATTCAGTCAGTAGCTTCAATCATTTCTGGACGTTTTTCAATGGGAAAAATCAATGAATATTGTAAATGCACAAACTGTAATTTCTCCGCATTGTAAGGTGCAATTCTGAAATTTTTTGCTTTTTCCTGCTCCTCTTAGCATGATAAAGAAGATTCAAAGAGAGTGAGATGCCAGCTCCTTTCATTCAGTCAGTAGCTTCAATCATTTCTGGACGTTTTTCAATGGCAAAAATCAATGAATATTGTAAATGCACAAACAGTAATTTCTCCGCATTGCAAGGTGCAATTCTGAAATTTTTTGCTTTTTCCTGCTCCTCTTAGCATGATAAAGAAGATTCAAATAGAGTGAGATGCCAGCTCCTTTCATTCAGTCTGTAGCTTCAAACATTTCTGGTATATGAATAACATGATGTTTTTCAATGGCAAAAATCAATGAATATTGTAAATGCACAAACAGTAATTTCTCCGCATTGCAAGGTGCAATTCTGAAATTTTTTGCTTTTTCCTGCTACTCTTAGCATGATAAAGAAGATTCAAAGAGAGTGAGATGCCAGCTCCTTTCATTCAATCAGTAGCTTCAAACATTTCTGGTATATGAATAACATGATGTTTTTCAATGGCAAAAATCAATGAATATTGTAAATGCACAAACAGTAATTTCTCCGCATTGCAAGGTGCAATTCTGAAATTTTTTGCTTTTTCCTGCTCCTCTTAGCATGATAAAGAAGATTCAAAGAGAGTGAGATGCCAGCTCCTTTCATTCAGTCAGTAGCTTCAATCATTTCTGGACGTTTTTCAATGGCAAAAATCAATGAATATTGTAAATGCACAAACAGTAATTTCTCCGCATTGCAAGGTGCAATTCTGAAATTTTTTGCTTTTTCCTGCTCCTCTTAGCATGATAAAGAAGATTCAAAGAGAGTGAGATGCCAGCTCCTTTCATTCAGTCAGTAGCTTCAATCATTTCTGGACGTTTTTCAATGGCAAAAATCAATGAATATTGTAAATGCACAAACAGTAATTTCTCCGCATTGCAAGGTGCAATTCTGAAATTTTTGCTTTTTCCTGCTCCTCTTAGCATGATAAAGAAGATTCAAAGAGAGTGAGGTGCCAGCTCCTTTCATTCAGTCAGTAGCTTCAAACATTTCTGGTATATGAATAACATGTTTTTCAATGGCAAAAATCAATGAATATTGTAAATGCACAAACAGTAATTTCTCCGCATTGCAAGGAGCAATTCTGAAATTTTTTGCTTTTTCCTGCTCCTCTTAGCATGATAAAGAAGATTCAAAGAGAGTGAGATGCCAGCTCCTTTCATTCAGTCAGTAGCTTCAATCATTTCTGGACGTTTTTCAATGGCAAAAATCAATGAATATTGTAAATGCACAAACTGTAATTTCTCCGCATTGCAAGGTGCAATTCTGAAATTTTTTGCTTTTTCCTGCTCCTCTTAGCATGATAAAGAAGATTCAAAGAGAGTGAGATGCCAGCTCTTTTCATTCAGTCAGTAGCTTCAATCATTTCTGGACGTTTTTCAATGGCAAAAATCAATGAATATTGTAAATGCACAAACAGTAATTTCTCCGCATTGCAAGGTGCAATTCTGAAATTTTTTGCTTTTTCCTGCTCCTCTTAGCATGATAAAGAAGATTCAAAGAGAGTGAGATGCCAGCTCCTTTCATTCAATCAGTAGCTTCAAACATTTCTGGTATATGAATAACATGATGTTTTTCAATGGCAAAAATCAATGAATATTGTAAATGCACAAACAGTAATTTCTCCGCATTGCAAGGTGCAATTCTGAAATTTTTTGCTTTTTCCTGCTCCTCTTAGCATGATAAAGAAGATTCAAAGAGAGTGAGATGCCAGCTCCTTTCATTCAGTCAGTAGCTTCAATCATTTCTGGACGTTTTTCAATGGCAAAAATCAATGAATATTGTAAATGCACAAACAGTAATTTCTCCGCATTGCAAGGTGCAATTCTGAAATTTTTTGCTTTTTCCTGCTCCTCTTAGCATGATAAAGAAGATTCAAAGAGAGTGAGGTGCCAGCTCCTTTCATTCAGTCAGTAGCTTCAAACATTTCTGGTATATGAATAACATGTTTTTCAATGGCAAAAATCAATGAATATTGTAAATGCACAAACTGTAATTTCTCCGCATTGCAAGGTGCAATTCTGAAATTTTTTGCTTTTTCCTGCTCCTCTTAGCATGATAAAGAAAATTCAAAGAGAGTGAGATGCCAGCTCCTTTCATTCAGTCAGTAGCTTCAATCATTTCTGGACGTTTTTCAATGGCAAAAATCAATGAATATTGTAAATGCACAAACAGTAATTTCTCCGCATTGCAAGGTGCAATTCTGAAATTTTTTGCTTTTTCCTGCTCCTCTTAGCATGATAAAGAAGATTCAAAGAGAGTGAGATGCCAGCTCCTTTCATTCAGTCAGTAGCTTCAATCATTTCTGGACGTTTTTCAATGGGAAAAATCAATGAATATTGTAAATGCACAAACTGTAATTTCTCCGCATTGTAAGGTGCAATTCTGAAATTTTTTGCTTTTTCCTGCTCCTCTTAGCATGATAAAGAAGATTCAAAGAGAGTGAGATGCCAGCTCCTTTCATTCAGTCAGTAGCTTCAATCATTTCTGGACGTTTTTCAATGGCAAAAATCAATGAATATTGTAAATGCACAAACAGTAATTTCTCCGCATTGCAAGGTGCAATTCTGAAATTTTTTGCTTTTTCCTGCTCCTCTTAGCATGATAAAGAAGATTCAAAGAGAGTGAGATGCCAGCTCCTTTCATTCAGTCAGTAGCTTCAATCATTTCTGGACGTTTTTCAATGGCAAAAATCAATGAATATTGTAAATGCACAAACTGTAATTTCTCCGCATTGTAAGGTGCAATTCTGAAATTTTTTGCTTTTTCCTGCTCCTCTTAGCATGATAAAGAAGATTCAAAGAGAGTGAGATGCCAGCTCCTTTCATTCAGTCAGTAGCTTCAATCATTTCTGGACGTTTTTCAATGGCAAAAATCAATGAATATTGTAAATGCACAAACAGTAATTTCTCCGCATTGCAAGGTGCAATTCTGAAATTTTTTGCTTTTTCCTGCTCCTCTTAGCATGATAAAGAAGATTCAAAGAGAGTGAGATGCCAGCTCCTTTCGTTCAGTCAGTAGCTTCAATCATTTCTGGACATTTTTCAATGGCAAAAATCATTGAATATTGTAAATGCACAAACAGTAATTTCTCCGCATTGCAAGGTGCAATTCTGAATTTTTTTACATTTTCCTGCTCCTCTTAGCATGATAAAGAAGATTCAAAGAGAGTGAGATGCCAGCTCCTTTCATTCAGTCAGTAGCTTCAATCATTTCTGGTATATGAATAACATGATGTTTTTCAATGGCAAAAATCAATGAATATTGTAAATGCACAAACAGTAATTTCTCCGCATTGCAAGGTGCAATTCTGAAATTTTTTGCTTTTTCCTGCTTCTCTTAGCATGATAAAGAAGATTCAAAGAGAGTGAGATGCCAGCTCCTTTCGTTCAGTCAGTAGCTTCAATCATTTCTGGACGTTTTTCAATGGCAAAAATCATTGAATATTGTAAATGCACAAACAGTAATTTCTCCGCATTGCAAGGTGCAATTCTGAATTTTTTTACATTTTCCTGCTCCTCTTAGCATGATAAAGAAGATTCAAAGAGAGTGAGATGCCAGCTCCTTTCATTCAGTCAGTAGCTTCAATCATTTCTGGTATATGAATAACATGATGTTTTTCAATGGCAAAAATCAATGAATATTGTAAATGCACAAACAGTAATTTCTCCGCATTGCAAGGTGCAATTCTGAAATTTTTTGCTTTTTCCTGCTCCTCTTAGCATGATAAAGAAGATTCAAAGAGAGTGAGATGCCAGCTCCTTTCGTTCAGTCAGTAGCTTCAATCATTTCTGGACGTTTTTCAATGGCAAAAATCATTGAATATTGTAAATGCACAAACAGTAATTTCTCCGCATTGCAAGGTGCAATTCTGAATTTTTTTACATTTTCCTGCTCCTCTTAGCATGATAAAGAAGATTCAAAGAGAGTGAGATGCCAGCTCCTTTCATTCAGTCAGTAGCTTCAATCATTTCTGGTATATGAATAACATGATGTTTTTCAATGGCAAAAATCAATGAATATTGTAAATGCACAAACAGTAATTTCTCCGCATTGCAAGGTGCAATTCTGAAATTTTTTGCTTTTTCCTGCTCCTCTTAGCATGATAAAGAAGATTCAAAGAGAGTGAGATGCCAGCTCCTTTCATTCAGTCAGTAGCTTCAATCATTTCTGGACGTTTTTCAATGGCAAAAATCAATGAATATTGTAAATGCACAAACAGTAATTTCTCCGCATTGCAAGGTGCAATTCTGAAATTTTTTGCTTTTTCCTGCTCCTCTTAGCATGATAAAGAAGATTCAAAGAGAGTGAGGTGCCAGCTCCTTTCATTCAGTCAGTAGCTTCAAACATTTCTGGTATATGAATAACATGTTTTTCAATGGCAAAAATCAATGAATATTGTAAATGCACAAACAGTAATTTCTCCGCATTGCAAGGTGCAATTCTGAAATTTTTTGCTTTTTCCTGCTCCTCTTAGCATGATAAAGAAGATTCAAAGAGAGTGAGATGCCAGCTCCTTTCATTCAGTCAGTAGCTTCAATCATTTCTGGACGTTTTTCAATGGCAAAAATCAATGAATATTGTAAATGCACAAACAGTAATTTCTCCGCATTGCAAGGTGCAATTCTGAAATTTTTTGCTTTTTCCTGCTCCTCTTAGCATGATAAAGAAGATTCAAAGAGAGTGAGATGCCAGCTCCTTTCATTCAGTCAGTAGCTTCAATCATTTCTGGACGTTTTTCAATGGCAAAAATCAATGAATATTGTAAATGCACAAACAGTAATTTCTCCGCATTGCAAGGTGCAATTCTGAAATTTTTTGCTTTTTCCTGCTCCTCTTAGCATGATAAAGAAGATTCAAAGAGAGTGAGATGCCAGCTCCTTTCATTCAGTCAGTAGCTTCAATCATTTCTGGACGTTTTTCAATGGCAAAAATCAATGAATATTGTAAATGCACAAACAGTAATTTCTCCGCATTGCAAGGTGCAATTCTGAAATTTTTGCTTTTTCCTGCTCCTCTTAGCATGATAAAGAAGATTCAAAGAGAGTGAGGTGCCAGCTCCTTTCATTCAGTCAGTAGCTTCAAACATTTCTGGTATATGAATAACATGTTTTTCAATGGCAAAAATCAATGAATATTGTAAATGCACAAACAGTAATTTCTCCGCATTGCAAGGAGCAATTCTGAAATTTTTTGCTTTTTCCTGCTCCTCTTAGCATGATAAAGAAGATTCAAAGAGAGTGAGATGCCAGCTCCTTTCATTCAGTCAGTAGCTTCAATCATTTCTGGACGTTTTTCAATGGCAAAAATCAATGAATATTGTAAATGCACAAACTGTAATTTCTCCGCATTGCAAGGTGCAATTCTGAAATTTTTTGCTTTTTCCTGCTCCTCTTAGCATGATAAAGAAGATTCAAAGAGAGTGAGATGCCAGCTCTTTTCATTCAGTCAGTAGCTTCAATCATTTCTGGACGTTTTTCAATGGCAAAAATCAATGAATATTGTAAATGCACAAACAGTAATTTCTCCGCATTGCAAGGTGCAATTCTGAAATTTTTTGCTTTTTCCTGCTCCTCTTAGCATGATAAAGAAGATTCAAAGAGAGTGAGATGCCAGCTCCTTTCATTCAGTCAGTAGCTTCAATCATTTCTGGACGTTTTTCAATGGCAAAAATCAATGAATATTGTAAATGCACAAACAGTAATTTCTCCGCATTGCAAGGTGCAATTCTGAAATTTTTTGCTTTTTCCTGCTCCTCTTAGCATGATAAAGAAGATTCAAAGAGAGTGAGGTGCCAGCTCCTTTCATTCAGTCAGTAGCTTCAAACATTTCTGGTATATGAATAACATGTTTTTCAATGGCAAAAATCAATGAATATTGTAAATGCACAAACTGTAATTTCTCCGCATTGCAAGGTGCAATTCTGAAATTTTTTGCTTTTTCCTGCTCCTCTTAGCATGATAAAGAAAATTCAAAGAGAGTGAGATGCCAGCTCCTTTCATTCAGTCAGTAGCTTCAATCATTTCTGGACGTTTTTCAATGGCAAAAATCAATGAATATTGTAAATGCACAAACAGTAATTTCTCCGCATTGCAAGGTGCAATTCTGAAATTTTTTGCTTTTTCCTGCTCCTCTTAGCATGATAAAGAAGATTCAAAGAGAGTGAGATGCCAGCTCCTTTCATTCAGTCAGTAGCTTCAATCATTTCTGGACGTTTTTCAATGGCAAAAATCAATGAATATTGTAAATGCACAAACTGTAATTTCTCCGCATTGTAAGGTGCAATTCTGAAATTTTTTGCTTTTTCCTGCTCCTCTTAGCATGATAAAGAAGATTCAAAGAGAGTGAGATGCCAGCTCCTTTCATTCAGTCAGTAGCTTCAATCATTTCTGGACGTTTTTCAATGGCAAAAATCAATGAATATTGTAAATGCACAAACAGTAATTTCTCCGCATTGCAAGGTGCAATTCTGAAATTTTTTGCTTTTTCCTGCTCCTCTTAGCATGATAAAGAAGATTCAAAGAGAGTGAGATGCCAGCTCCTTTCATTCAGTCAGTAGCTTCAATCATTTCTGGACGTTTTTCAATGGCAAAAATCAATGAATATTGTAAATGCACAAACTGTAATTTCTCCGCATTGTAAGGTGCAATTCTGAAATTTTTTGCTTTTTCCTGCTCCTCTTAGCATGATAAAGAAGATTCAAAGAGAGTGAGATGCCAGCTCCTTTCATTCAGTCAGTAGCTTCAATCATTTCTGGACGTTTTTCAATGGCAAAAATCAATGAATATTGTAAATGCACAAACAGTAATTTCTCCGCATTGCAAGGTGCAATTCTGAAATTTTTTGCTTTTTCCTGCTCCCCTTAGCATGATAAAGAAGATTCAAAGAGAGTGAGATGCCAGCTCCTTTCATTCAGTCAGTAGCTTCAATCATTTCTGGACGTTTTTCAATGGAAAAAATCAATGAATATTGTAAATGCACAAACAGAAATTTCTCCGCATTGCAAGGTGCAATTCTGAAATTTTTTGCTTTTTCCTGCTCCTCTTAGCATGATAAAGAAGATTCAAAGAGAGTGAGATGCCAGCTCCTTTCATTCAGTCAGTAGCTTCAAACATTTCTGGTATATGAATAACATGATGTTTTTCAATGGCAAAAATCAATGAATATTGTAAATGCACAAACAGTAATTTCTCCGCATTGCAAGGTGCAATTCTGAAATTTTTTGCTTTTTCCTGCTCCTCTTAGCATGATAAAGAAGATTCAAAGAGAGTGAGATGCCAGCTCCTTTCGTTCAGTCAGTAGCTTCAATCATTTCTGGACGTTTTTCAATGGCAAAAATCATTGAATATTGTAAATGCACAAACAGTAATTTCTCCGCATTGCAAGGTGCAATTCTGAATTTTTTTACATTTTCCTGCTCCTCTTAGCATGATAAAGAAGATTCAAAGAGAGTGAGATGCCAGCTCCTTTCATTCAGTCAGTAGCTTCAATCATTTCTGGTATATGAATAACATGATGTTTTTCAATGGCAAAAATCAATGAATATTGTAAATGCACAAACAGTAATTTCTCCGCATTGCAAGGTGCAATTCTGAAATTTTTTGCTTTTTCCTGCTCCTCTTAGCATGATAAAGAAGATTCAAAGAGAGTGAGATGCCAGCTCCTTTCATTCAGTCAGTAGCTTCAATCATTTCTGGACGTTTTTCAATGGCAAAAATCAATGAATATTGTAAATGCACAAACAGTAATTTCTCCGCATTGCAAGGTGCAATTCTGAAATTTTTTGCTTTTTCCTGCTCCTCTTAGCATGATAAAGAAGATTCAAAGAGAGTGAGGTGCCAGCTCCTTTCATTCAGTCAGTAGCTTCAAACATTTCTGGTATATGAATAACATGTTTTTCAATGGCAAAAATCAATGAATATTGTAAATGCACAAACAGTAATTTCTCCGCATTGCAAGGAGCAATTCTGAAATTTTTTGCTTTTTCCTGCTCCTCTTAGCATGATAAAGAAGATTCAAAGAGAGTGAGATGCCAGCTCCTTTCATTCAGTCAGTAGCTTCAATCATTTCTGGACGTTTTTCAATGGCAAAAATCAATGAATATTGTAAATGCACAAACAGTAATTTCTCCGCATTGCAAGGTGCAATTCTGAAATTTTTTGCTTTTTCCTGCTCCTCTTAGCATGATAAAGAAGATTCAAAGAGAGTGAGATGCCAGCTCCTTTCATTCAGTCAGTAGCTTCAATCATTTCTGGACGTTTTTCAATGGCAAAAATCAATGAATATTGTAAATGCACAAACAGTAATTTCTCCGCATTGCAAGGTGCAATTCTGAAATTTTTTGCTTTTTCCTGCTCCTCTTAGCATGATAAAGAAGATTCAAAGAGAGTGAGATGCCAGCTCCTTTCATTCAGTCAGTAGCTTCAAACATTTCTGGTATATGAATAACATGATGTTTTTCAATGGCAAAAATTAATGAATATTGTAAATGCACAAACAGTAATTTCTCCGCATTGCAAGGTGCAATTCTGAAATTTTTTGCTTTTTCCAGCTCCTCTTAGCATGATAAAGAAGATTCAAAGAGAGTGAGATGCCAGCTCCTTTCATTCAGTCAGTAGCTTCAATCATTTCTGGACGTTTTTCAATGGCAAAAATCAATGAATATTGTAAATGCACAAACAGTAATTTCTCCGCATTGCAAGGTGCAATTCTGAAATTTTTTGCTTTATCCTGCTCCTCTTAGCATGATAAAGAAGATTCAAAGAGAGTGAGGTGCCAGCTCCTTTCATTCAGTCAGTAGCTTCAAACATTTCTGGTATATGAATAACATGTTTTTCAAAGGCAAAAATCAATGAATATTGTAAATGCACAAACAGTAATTTCTCCGCATTGCAAGGTGCAATTCTGAAATTTTTTGCTTTTTCCTGCTCCTCTTAGCATGATAAAGAAAATTCAAAGAGAGTGAGATGCCAGCTCCTTTCATTCAGTCAGTAGCTTCAATCATTTCTGGACGTTTTTCAATGGCAAAAATCAATGAATATTGTAAATGCACAAACAGTAATTTCTCCGCATTGCAAGGTGCAATTCTGAAATTTTTTGCTTTTTCCTGCTCCTCTTAGCATGATAAAGAAGATTCAAAGAGAGTGAGATGCCAGCTCCTTTCATTCAGTCAGTAGCTTCAATCATTTCTGGACGTTTTTCAATGGCAAAAATCAATGAATATTGTAAATGCACAAACTGTAATTTCTCCGCATTGTAAGGTGCAATTCTGAAATTTTTTGCTTTTTCCTGCTCCTCTTAGCATGATAAAGAAGATTCAAAGAGAGTGAGATGCCAGCTCCTTTCATTCAGTCAGTAGCTTCAATCATTTCTGGACGTTTTTCAATGGGAAAAATCAATGAATATTGTAAATGCACAAACTGTAATTTCTCCGCATTGTAAGGTGCAATTCTGAAATTTTTTGCTTTTTCCTGCTCCTCTTAGCATGATAAAGAAGATTCAAAGAGAGTGAGATGCCAGCTCCTTTCATTCAGTCAGTAGCTTCAATCATTTCTGGACGTTTTTCAATGGCAAAAATCAATGAATATTGTAAATGCACAAACAGTAATTTCTCCGCATTGCAAGGTGCAATTCTGAAATTTTTTGCTTTTTCCTGCTCCTCTTAGCATGATAAAGAAGATTCAAATAGAGTGAGATGCCAGCTCCTTTCATTCAGTCAGTAGCTTCAAACATTTCTGGTATATGAATAACATGATGTTTTTCAATGGCAAAAATCAATGAATATTGTAAATGCACAAACAGTAATTTCTCCGCATTGCAAGGTGCAATTCTGAAATTTTTTGCTTTTTCCTGCTCCTCTTAGCATGATAAAGAAGATTCAAAGAGAGTGAGATGCCAGCTCCTTTCATTCAGTCAGTAGCTTCAAACATTTCTGGTACATGAATAACATGATGTTTTTCAATGGCAAAAATCAATGAATATTGTAAATGCACAAACAGTAATTTCTCCGCATTGCAAGTTGCAAGTCTGAAATTTTTTGCTTTTTCCTGCTCCTCTTAGCATGATAAAGAAGATTCAAAGAGAGTGAGATGCCAGCTCCTTTCATTCAGTCAGTAGCTTCAATCATTTCTGGACGTTTTTCAATGGCAAAAATCAATGAATATTGTAAATGCACAAACAGTAATTTCTCCGCATTGCAAGGTGCAATTCTGAAATTTTTTGCTTTTTCCTGCTCCTCTTAGCATGATAAAGAAGATTCAAAGAGAGTGAGATGCCAGCTCCTTTCATTCAGTCAGTAGCTTCAATCATTTCTGGTAAATGAATAACATGATGTTTTTCAATGGCAAAAATCAATGAATTTTGTAAATGCACAAACAGTAATTTCTCCGCATTGCAAGGCGCAATTCTGAAATTGTTTGCTTTTTCCTGCTCCTCTTAGCATGATAAAGAAGATTCAAAGAGAGTGAGATGCCAGCTCCTTTCATTCAGTCAGTAGCTTCAATCATTTCTGGACGTTTTTCAATGGCAAAAATCAATGAATATTGTAAATGCACAAACAGTAATTTCTCCGCATTGCAAGGTGCAATTCTGAAATTTTTTGCTTTTTCCTGCTCCTCTTAGCATGATAAAGAAGATTCAAAGTGAGTGAGATGCCAGCTCCTTTCATTCAGTCAGTAGCTTCAATCATTTCTGGACGTTTTTCAATGGCAAAAATCAATAAATATTGTAAATGTACAAACAGTAATTTCTCCGCATTGCAAGGTGCAATTCTGAAATTTTTTGCTTTTTCCTGCTCCTCTTAGCATGATAAAGAAGATTCAAAGAGAGTGAGGTTCCAGCTCCTTTCATTCAGTCAGTAGCTTCAAACATTTCTGGTATATGAATAACATGTTTTTCAATGGCAAAAATCAATGAATATTGTAAATGCACAAACAGTAATTTCTCCGCATTGCAAGGGGCAATTCTGAAATTTTTTGCTTTTTCCTGCTCCTCTTAACTTGATAAAGAAGATTCAAAGAGAGTGAGATGCCAGCTCCTTTCATTCAGTCAGTAGCTTCAATCATTTCTGGACGTTTTTCAATGGCAAAAATCAATGAATATTGTAAATGCACAAACAGTAATTTCTCCGCATTGTAAGGTGCAATTCTGAAATTTTTTGCTTTTTCCTGCTCCTCTTAGCATGATAAAGAAGATTCAAAGAGAGTGAGATGCCAGCTCCTTTCATTCAGTCAGTAGCTTCAATCATTTCTGGACGTTTTTCAATGGCAAAAATCAATGAATATTGTAAATGCACAAACAGTAATTTCTCCGCATTGCAAGGTGCAATTCTGAAATTTTTTGCTTTTTCCTGCTCCTCTTAGCATGATAAAGAAGATTCAAAGAGAGTGAGATGCCAGCTCCTTTCATTCAGTCAGTAGCTTCAAACATTTCTGGTATATGAATAACATGATGTTTTTCAATGGCAAAAATCAATGAATATTGTAAATGCACAAACAGTAATTTCTCCGCATTGCAAGGTGCAAGTCTGAAATTTTTTGCTTTTTCCTGCTCCTCTTAGCATGATAAAGAAGATTCAAAGAGAGTGAGATGCCAGCTACTTTCATTCAGTCAGTAGCTTCAATCATTTCTGGACGTTTTTCAATGGTAAAAATCAATGAATATTGTAAATGCACAAACAGTAATTTCTCCGCATTGCAAGGTGCAATTCTGAAATTTTTTGCTTTTTCCTGCTCCTCTTAGCATGATAAAGAAGATTCAAAGAGAGTGAGATGCCAGCTCCTTTCATTCAGTCAGTAGCTTCAATCATTTCTGGACGTTTTTCAATGGCAAAAATCAATGAATATTGTAAATGCACAAACAGTAATTTCTCCGCATTGCAAGGTGCAATTCTGAAATTTTTTGCTTTTTCCTGCTCCTCTTAGCATGATAAAGAAGATTCAAAGAGAGTGAGATGCCAGCTCCTTTCATTCAGTCAGTAGCTTCAAACATTTCTGGTATATGAATAACATGATGTTTTTCAATGGCAAAAATCAATGAATATTGTAAATGCACAAACAGTAATTTCTCCGCATTGCAAGGTGCAAGTCTGAAATTTTTTGCTTTTTCCTGCTCCTCTTAGCATGATAAAGAAGATTCAAAGAGAGTGAGATGCCAGCTACTTTCATTCAGTCAGTAGCTTCAATCATTTCTGGACGTTTTTCAATGGTAAAAATCAATGAATATTGTAAATGCACAAACAGTAATTTCTCCGCATTGCAAGGTGCAATTCTGAAATTTTTTGCTTTTTCCTGCTCCTCTTAGCATGATAAAGAAGATTCAAAGAGAGTGAGATGCCAGCTCCTTTCATTCAGTCAGTAGCTTCAATCATTTCTGGACGTTTTTCAATGGCAAAAATCAATGAATATTGTAAATGCACAAACAGTAATTTCTTCGCATTGCAAGATGCAATTCTGAAATGTTTTGCTTTTTCCTGCTCCTCTTAGCATGATAAAGAAGATTCAAAGAGAGTGAGATGCCAGCTCCTTTCATTCAGTCAGTAGCTTCAATCATTTCTGGTAAATGAATAACATGATGTTTTTCAATGGCAAAAATCAATGAATTTTGTAAATGCACAAACAGTAATTTCTCCGCATTGCAAGGCGCAATTCTGAAATTTTTTGCTTTTTCCTGCTCCTCTTAGCATGATAAAGAAGATTCAAAGAGAGTGAGATGCCAGCTCCTTTCATTCAGTCAGTAGCTTCAATCATTTCTGGACGTTTTTCAATGGCAAAAATCAAGGAATATTGTAAATGCACAAACAGTAATTTCTCCGCATTGCAAGGTGCAATTCTGAAATTTTTTGCTTTTTCCTGCTCCTCTTAGCATGATAAAGAAGATTCAAAGAGAGTGAGATGCCAGCTCCTTTCATTCAGTCAGTAGCTTCAATCATTTCTGGATGTTTTTCAATGGCAAAAGTCAATGAATATTGTAAATGCACAAACTGTAATTTCTTCGCATTGCAAGGTGCAATTCTGAAATTTTTTGCTTTTCCTGCTCCTCTTAGCATGATAAAGAAGATTCATAGAGAGTGAGATGCCAGCTCCTTTCATTCAGTCAGTAGCTTCAATCATTTCTGGACGTTTTTCAATGGCAAAAATCAATGAATATTGTAATTGCACAAACAGTAATTTCTCCGCATTGCAAGGTGCAATTCTGAAATTTTTTGCTTTTTCCTGCTCCTCTTAGCATGATAAAGAAGATTCAAAGAGAGTGAGATGCCAGCTCCTTTCATTCAGTCAGTAGCTTCAAACATTTCTGGTATATGAATAACATGATGTTTTTCAATGGCAAAAATCAATGAATATTGTAAATGCACAAACAGTAATTTCTCCGCATTGCAAGGTGCAATTCTGAAATTTTTTGCTTTTTCCTGCTCCTCTTAGCATGATAAAGAAGATTCAAAGAGAGTGAGATGCCAGCTCCTTTCATTCAGTCAGTAGCTTCAATCATTTCTGGACGTTTTTCAATGGCAAAAATCAATGAATATTGTAAATGCACAAACAGTAATTTCTCCGCATTGCAAGGTGCAATTCTGAAATTTTTTGCTTTTTCCTGCTCCTCTTAGCATGATAAAGAAGATTCATAGAGAGTGAGATGCCAGCTCCTTTCATTCAGTCAGTAGCTTCAATCATTTCTGGACGTTTTTCAATGGCAAAAATCAATGAATATTGTAAATGCACAAACTGTAATTTCTCCGCATTGTAAGGTGCAATTCTGAAATTTTTTGCTTTTTCCTGCTCCTCTTAGCATGATAAAGAAGATTCAAAGAGAGTGAGATGCCAGCTCCTTTCATTCAGTCAGTAGCTTCAATCATTTCTGGACGTTTTTCAATGGCAAAAATCAATGAATATTGTAAATGCACAAACAGTAATTTCTCCGCATTGCAAGGTGCAATTCTGAAATTTTTTGCTTTTTCCTGCTCCTCTTAGCATGATAAAGAAGATTCAAAGAGAGTGAGATGCCAGCTCCTTTCATTCAGTCAGTAGCTTCAAACATTTCTGGTATATGAATAACATGATGTTTTTCAATGGCAAAAATCAATGAATATTGTAAATGCACAAACAGTAATTTCTCCGCATTGCAAGGTGCAAGTCTGAAATTTTTTGCTTTTTCCTGCTCCTCTTAGCATGATAAAGAAGATTCAAAGAGAGTGAGATGCCAGCTACTTTCATTCAGTCAGTAGCTTCAATCATTTCTGGACGTTTTTCAATGGTAAAAATCAATGAATATTGTAAATGCACAAACAGTAATTTCTCCGCATTGCAAGGTGCAATTCTGAAATTTTTTGCTTTTTCCTGCTCCTCTTAGCATGATAAAGAAGATTCAAAGAGAGTGAGATGCCAGCTCCTTTCATTCAGTCAGTAGCTTCAATCATTTCTGGACGTTTTTCAATGGCAAAAATCAATGAATATTGTAAATGCACAAACAGTAATTTCTCCGCATTGCAAGGTGCAATTCTGAAATTTTTTGCTTTTTCCTGCTCCTCTTAGCATGATAAAGAAGTTTCAAAGAGAGTGAGATGCCAGCTCCTTTCATTCAGTCAGTAGCTTCAATCATTTCTGGTAAATGAATAACATGATGTTTTTCAATGGCAAAAATCAATGAATTTTGTAAATGCACAAACACTAATTTCTCCGCATTGCAAGGCGCAATTCTGAAATTTTTTGCTTTTTCCTGCTCCTCTTAGCATGATAAAGAAGATTCAAAGAGAGTGAGATGCCAGCTCCTTTCATTCAGTCAGTAGCTTCAATCATTTCTGAACGTTTTTCAATGGCAAAAATCAATGAATATTGTAAATGCACAAACAGTAATTTCTCCGCATTGCAAGGTGCAATTCTGAAATTTTTTGCTTTTTCCTGCTCCTCTTAGCATGATAAAGAAGATTCAAAGAGAGTGAGATGCCAGCTCCTTTCATTCAGTCAGTAGCTTCAATCATTTCTGGACGTTTTTCAATGGCAAAAATCAATGAATATTGTAAATGCACAAACAGTAATTTCTCCGCATTGCAAGGTGCAATTCTGAAATTTTTTGCTTTTTCCTGCTCCTCTTAGCATGATAAAGAAGATTCAAAGAGAGTGAGGTGCCAGCTCCTTTCATTCAGTCAGTAGCTTCAAACATTTCTGGTATATGAATAACATGTTTTTCAATGGCAAAAATCAATGAATATTGTAAATGCACAAACAGTAATTTCTCCGCATTGCAAGGAGCAATTCTGAAATTTTTTGCTTTTTCCTGCTCCTCTTAGCATGATAAAGAAGATTCAAAGAGAGTGAGATGCCAGCTCCTTTCATTCAGTCAGTAGCTTCAATCATTTCTGGACGTTTTTCAATGGCAAAAATCAATGAATATTGTAAATGCACAAACAGTAATTTCTCCGCATTGCAAGGTGCAATTCTGAAATTTTTTGCTTTTTCCTGCTCCTCTTAGCATGATAAAGAAGATTCAAAGAGAGTGAGATGCCAGCTCCTTTCATTCAGTCAGTAGCTTCAATCATTTCTGGACGTTTTTCAATGGCAAAAATCAATGAATATTGTAAATGCACAAACTGTAATTTCTCCGCATTGCAAGGTGCAATTCTGAAATTTTTTGCTTTTTCCTGCTCCTCTTAGCATGATAAAGAAGATTCAAAGAGAGTGAGATGCCAGCTCCTTTCATTCAGTCAGTAGCTTCAAACATTTCTGGTATATGAATAACATGTTTTTCAATGGCAAAAATCAATGAATATTGTAAATGCACAAACAGTAATTTCTCCGCATTGCAAGGTGCAATTCTGAAATTTTTTGCTTTTTCCTGCTCCTCTTAGCATGATAAAGAAGATTCAAAGAGAGTGAGATGCCAGCTCCTTTCATTCAGTCAGTAGCTTCAAACATTTCTGGTATATGAATAACATGATGTTTTTCAATGGTAAAAATCAATGAATATTGTAAATGCACAAACAGTAATTTCTCCGCATTGCAAGGTGCAATTCTGAAATTTTTTGCTTTTTCCTGCTCCTCTTAGCATGATAAAGAAGATTCAAAGAGAGTGAGATGCCAGCTCCTTTCATTCAGTCAGTAGCTTCAAACATTTCTGGTATATGAATAACATGATGTTTTTCAATGGCAAAAATCAATGAATATTGTAAATGCACAAACAGTAATTTCTCCGCATTGCAAGGTGCAATTCTGAAATTTTTTGCTTTTTCCTGCTCCTCTTAGCATGATAAAGAAGATTCAAAGAGAGTGAGATGCCAGCTCCTTTCATTGAGTCAGTAGCTTCAATCATTTCTGGACTTTTTTCAATGGCAAAAATCATTGAATATTGTAAATGCACAAACAGTAATTTCTCCGCATTGCAAGGTGCAATTCTGAAATTTTTTACTTTTTCCTGCTCCTCTTAGCATGATAAAGAAGATTCAAAGAGAGTGAGATGCCAGCTCCTTTCATTCAGTCAGTAGCTTCAATCATTTCTGGTATATGAATAACATGATGTTTTTCAATGGCAAAAATCAATGAATATTGTAAATGCACAAACAGTAATTTCTCCGCATTGCAAGGTGCAATTCTGAAATTTTTTGTTTTTTCCTGTTCCTCTTAGCATGATAAAGAAGATTCAAAGAGAGTGAGATGCCAGCTCCTTTCATTCAGTCAGTAGCTTCAAACATTTCTGGTATATGAATAACATGATGTTTTTCAATGGCAAAAATCAATGAATATTGTAAATGCACAAACAGTAATTTCTCCGCATTGCAAGGTGCAATTCTGAAATTTTTTGCTTTTTCCTGCTCCTCTTAGCATGTTAAAGAAGATTCAAAGAGAGTGAGATGCCAGCTCCTTTCGTTCAGTCAGTAGCCTCAATCATTTCTGGACGTTTTTCAATGGTAAAAATCAATGAATATTGTAAATGCACAAACAGTAATTTCTCCGCATTGCAAGGTGCAATTCTGAAATTTTTTGCTTTTTCCTGCTCCTCTTAGCATGATAAAGAAGATTCAAAGAGAGTGAGATGCCAGCTCCTTTCATTCAGTCAGTAGCTTCAAACATTTCTGGTATATGAATAACATGATGTTTTTCAATGGCAAAAATCAATGAATATTGTAAATGCACAAACAGTAATTTCTCCGCATTGCAAGGTGCAATTCTGAAATTTTTTGCTTTTTCCTGCTCCTCTTAGCATGATAAAGAAGATTCAAAGAGAGTGAGATGCCAGCTCCTTTCATTCAGTCAGTAGCTTCAATCATTTCTAGTATATGAATAACATGATGTTTTTCAATGGCAAAAATCAATGAATATTGTAAATGCACAAACAGTAATTTCTCCGCATTGCAAGGTGCAATTCTGAAATTTTTTGCTTTTTCCTGCTCCTCTTAGCATGATAAAGAAGATTCAAAGAGAGTGAGATGCCAGCTCCTTTCATTCAGTCAGTAGCTTCAATCATTTCTGGACGTTTTTCAATGGCAAAAATCAATGAATATTGCAAATGCACAAACAGTAATTTCTCCGCATTGCAAGGTGCAATTCTGAAATTTTTTGCTTTTTCCTGCTCCTCTTAGCATGATAAACAAGATTCAAAGAGAGTGAGATGCCAGCTCCTTTCATTCAGTCAGTAGCTTCAATCATTTCTGGACGTTTTTCAATGGCAAAAATCAATGAATATTGTAAATGCACAAACAGTAATTTCTCCGCATTGCAAGGTGCAATTCTGAAATTTTTTGCTTTTACCTGCTCCTCTTAGCATGATAAAGAAGATTCAAAGAGAGTGAGATGCCAGCTCCTTTCATTCAGTCAGTAGCTTCAATCATTTCTGGACGTTTTTCAATGGCAAAAATCAATGAATATTGTAAATGCACAAACAGTAATTTCTCCGCATTGCAAGTTGCAATTCTGAAATTTTTTGCTTTTTCCTGCTCCTCTTAGCATGATAAAGAAGATTCAAAGAGAGTGAGATGCCAGCTCCTTTCATTCAGTCAGTAGCTTCAAACATTTCTGGTATATGAATAACATGATGTTTTTCAATGGCAAAAATCAATGAATATTGTAAATGCACAAACAGTAATTTCTCCGCATTGCAAGGTGCAATTCTGAAATTTTTTGCTTTTTCCTGCTCCTCTTAGCATGATAAAGAAGATTCAAAGAGAGTGAGATGCCAGCTCCTTTCGTTCAGTCAGTAGCTTCAATCATTTCTGGACGTTTTTCAATGGCAAAAATCATTGAATATTATAAATGCACAAACAGTAATTTCTCCGCATTGCATAGTGCAATTCTGAAATTTTTTACTTTTTCCTGCTCCTCTTAGCATGATAAAGAAGATTCAAAGAGAGTGAGATGCCAGCTCCTTTCATTCAGTCAGTAGCTTCAATCATTTCTGGTATATGAATAACATGATGTTTTTCAATGGCAAAAATCAATGAATATTGTAAATGCACAAACAGTAATTTCTCCGCATTGCAAGGTGCAATTCTGAAATTTTTTGCTTTTTCCTGCTCCTCTTAGCATCATAAAGAAGATTCAAAGAGAGTGAGATGCCAGCTCCTTTCATTCAGTCAGTAGCTTCAATAATTTCTGGACGTTTTTCAATGGCAAAAATCAATGAATATTGTAAATGCACAAACAGTAATTTCTCCGCATTGCAAGGTGCAATTCTGAAATTTTTTGCTTTTTCCTGCTCCTCTTAGCATGATAAACATGATTCAAAGAGAGTGAGATGCCAGCTCCTTTCATTCAGTCAGTAACTTCAATCATTTCTGGACGTTTTTCAATGGCAAAAATCAATGAATATTGTAAATGCACAAACAGTAATTTCTCCGCATTGCAAGGTGCAATTATGAAATTTTTTGCTTTTTCCTGCTCCTCTTAGCATGATAAAGAAGATTCAAAGAGAGTGAGATGCCAGCTCCTTTCATTCAGTCAGTAGCTTCAAACATTTCTGGTATATGAATAACATGATGTTTTTCAATGGCAAAAATCAATGAATATTGTAAATGCACAAACAGTAATTTCTCCGCATTGCAAGGTGCAATTCTGAAATTTTTTGCTTTTTCCTGCTCCTCTTAGCATGATAAAGAAGATTCAAAGAGAGTGAGATGCCAGCTCCTTTCATTCAGTCAGTAGCTTCAATCATTTCTGGATGTTTTTCAATGGCAAAAATCAATGAATATTGTAAATGCACAAACAGTAATTTCTCCGCATTGCAAGGTGCAATTCTGAAATTTTTTGCTTTTTCCTGCTCCTCTTAGCATGATAAACAAGATTCAAAGAGAGTGAGATGCCAGCTCCTTTCATTCAGTCAGTAGCTTCAATCATTTCTGGACGTTTTTCAATGGCAAAAATCAATGAATATTGTAAATGCACAAACAGTAATTTCTCCGCATTGCAAGGTGCAATTCTGAAATTTTTTGCTTTTTCCTGCTCCTCTTAGCATGATAAAGAAGATTAAAAGAGAGTGAGATGCCAGCTCCTTTCATTCAGTCAGTAGCTTCAATCATTTCTGGATGTTTTTCAATGGCAAAAATCAATGAATATTGTAAATGCACAAACTGTAATTTCTCCGCATTGCAAGGTGCAATTCTGAAATTTTTTGCTTTTTCCTGCTCCTCTTAGCATAATAAAGAAGATTCAAAGAGAGTGAGATGCCAGCTCCTTTCATTCAGTCAGTAGCTTCAATCATTTCTGGACGTTTTTCAATGGCAAAAATCAATGAATATTGTAAATGCACAAACAGTAATTTCTCCGCATTGCAAGGTGCAATTCTGAAATTTTTTGCTTTTTCCTGCTCCTCTTAGCATGATAAAGAAGATTCAAATAGAGTGAGATGCCAGCTCCTTTCATTCAGTCAGTACCTTCAATCATTTCTGGACGTTTTTCAATGGCAAAAATCAATGAATATTGTAAATGCACAAACAGTAATTTCTCCGCATTGCAAGGTGCAATTCTGAAATTTTTTGCTTTTTCCCGCTCCTCTTAGCATGATAAAGATTCAAAGAGAGTGAGGTGCCAGCTCCTTTCATTCAGTCAGTAGCTTCAAACATTTCTGGTATATGAATAACAAGTTTTTCAATGGCAAAAATCAATGAATATTGTAAATGCACAAACAGTAATTTCTCCGCATTGCAAGGTGCAATTCTGAAATTTTTTGCTTTTTCCTGCTCCTCTTAGCATGATAAAGAAGATTCAAAGAGAGTGAGATGCCAGCTCCTTTCATTCAGTCAGTAGCTTCAAACATTTCTGGTATATGAATAACATGATGTTTTTCAATGGCAAAAATCAATGAATATTGTAAATGCACAAACAGTAATTTCTCCGCATTGCAAGGTGCAATTCTGAAATTTTTTGCTTTTTCCTGCTCCTCTTAGCATGATAAAGAAGATTCAAAGAGAGTGAGATGCCAGCTCCTTTCATTCAGTCAGTAGCTTCAATCATTTCTGGATGTTTTTCAATGGCAAAAATCAATGAATATTGTAAATGCACAAACTGTAATTTCTCCGCATTGCAAGGTGCAATTCTGAAATTTTTTGCTTTTTCCTGCTCCTCTTAGCATGATAAAGAAGATTCAAAGAGAGTGAGATGCCAGCTCCTTTCATTCAGTCAGTACCTTCAATCATTTCTGGACGTTTTTCAATGGCAAAAATCAATGAAAATTGTAAATGCACAAACAGTAATTTCTCCGCATTGCAAGGTGCGATTCTGAAATTTTTTGCTTTTTCCTGCTCCTCTTAGCATGATAAAGAAGATTCAAAGAGAGTGAGATGCCAGCTCCTTTCATTCAGTCAGTAGCTTCAAACATTTCTGGTATATGAATAACATGATGTTTTTCAATGGCAAAAATCAATGAATATTGTAAATGCACAAACAGTAATTTCTCCGCATTGCAAGGTGCAAGTCTGAAATTTTTTGCTTTTTCCTGCTCCTCTTAGCATGATAAAGAAGATTCAAAGAGAGTGAGATGCCAGCTACTTTCATTCAGTCAGTAGCTTCAATCATTTCTGGACCTTTTTCAATGGTAAAAATCAATGAATATTGTAAATGCACAAACAGTAATTTCTCCACATTGCAAGGTGCAATTCTGAAATTTTTTGCTTTTTCCTGCTCCACTTAGCATGATAAAGAAGATTCAAAGAGAGTGAGATGCCAGCTCCTTTCATTCAGTCAGTAGCTTCAAACATTTCTGGTATATGAATAACATGATGTTTTTCAATGGCAAAAATCAATGAATATTGTAAATGCACAAACAGTAATTTCTCCGCATTGCAAGGTGCAATTCTGAAATTTTTTGCTTTTTCCTGCTCCTCTTAGCATGATAAAGAAGATTCAAAGAGAGTGAGATGCCAGCTCCTTTCATTCAGTCAGTAGCTTCAATCATTTCTGGATGTTTTTCAATGGCAAAAATCAATGAATATTGTAAATGCACAAACTGTAATTTCTCCGCATTGCAAGGTGCAATTCTGAAATTTTTTGCTTTTTCCTGCTCCTCTTAGCATAATAAAGAAGATTCAAAGAGAGTGAGATGCCAGCTCCTTTCATTCAGTCAGTAGCTTCAATCATTTCTGGACGTTTTTCAATGGCAAAAATCAATGAATATTGTAAATGCACAAACAGTAATTTCTCCGCATTGCAAGGTGCAATTCTGAAATTTTTTGCTTTTTCCTGCTCCTCTTAGCATGATAAAGAAGATTCAAAGAGAGTGAGATGCCAGCTCCTTTCATTCAGTCAGTACCTTCAATCATTTCTGGACGTTTTTCAATGGCAAAAATCAATGAATATTGTAAATGCACAAACAGTAATTTCTCCGCATTGCAAGGTGCAATTCTGAAATTTTTTGCTTTTTCCCGCTCCTCTTAGCATGATAAAGATTCAAAGAGAGTGAGGTGCCAGCTCCTTTCATTCAGTCAGTAGCTTCAAACATTTCTGGTATATGAATAACAAGTTTTTCAATGGCAAAAATCAATGAATATTGTAAATGCACAAACAGTAATTTCTCCGCATTGCAAGGTGCAATTCTGAAATTTTTTGCTTTTTCCTGCTCCTCTTAGCATGATAAAGAAGATTCAAAGAGAGTGAGATGCCAGCTCCTTTCATTCAGTCAGTAGCTTCAAACATTTCTGGTATATGAATAACATGATGTTTTTCAATGGCAAAAATCAATGAATATTGTAAATGCACAAACAGTAATTTCTCCGCATTGCAAGGTGCAATTCTGAAATTTTTTGCTTTTTCCTGCTCCTCTTAGCATGATAAAGAAGATTCAAAGAGAGTGAGATGCCAGCTCCTTTCATTCAGTCAGTAGCTTCAATCATTTCTGGATGTTTTTCAATGGCAAAAATCAATGAATATTGTAAATGCACAAACTGTAATTTCTCCGCATTGCAAGGTGCAATTCTGAAATTTTTTGCTTTTTCCTGCTCCTCTTAGCATGATAAAGAAGATTCAAAGAGAGTGAGATGCCAGCTCCTTTCATTCAGTCAGTACCTTCAATCATTTCTGGACGTTTTTCAATGGCAAAAATCAATGAATATTGTAAATGCACAAACAGTAATTTCTCCGCATTGCAAGGTGCAATTCTGAAATTTTTTGCTTTTACCTGCTCCTCTTAGCATGATAAAGAAGATTCAAAGAGAGTGAGATGCCAGCTCCTTTCATTCAGTCAGTAGCTTCAATCATTTCTGGACGTTTTTCAATGGCAAAAATCAATGAATATTGTAAATGCACAAACAGTAATTTCTCCGCATTGCAAGTTGCAATTCTGAAATTTTTTGCTTTTTCCTGCTCCTCTTAGCATGATAAAGAAGATTCAAAGAGAGTGAGATGCCAGCTCCTTTCATTCAGTCAGTAGCTTCAAACATTTCTGGTATATGAATAACATGATGTTTTTCAATGGCAAAAATCAATGAATATTGTAAATGCACAAACAGTAATTTCTCCGCATTGCAAGGTGCAATTCTGAAATTTTTTGCTTTTTCCTGCTCCTCTTAGCATGATAAAGAAGATTCAAAGAGAGTGAGATGCCAGCTCCTTTCGTTCAGTCAGTAGCTTCAATCATTTCTGGACGTTTTTCAATGGCAAAAATCATTGAATATTATAAATGCACAAACAGTAATTTCTCCGCATTGCATAGTGCAATTCTGAAATTTTTTACTTTTTCCTGCTCCTCTTAGCATGATAAAGAAGATTCAAAGAGAGTGAGATGCCAGCTCCTTTCATTCAGTCAGTAGCTTCAATCATTTCTGGTATATGAATAACATGATGTTTTTCAATGGCAAAAATCAATGAATATTGTAAATGCACAAACAGTAATTTCTCCGCATTGCAAGGTGCAATTCTGAAATTTTTTGCTTTTTCCTGCTCCTCTTAGCATCATAAAGAAGATTCAAAGAGAGTGAGATGCCAGCTCCTTTCATTCAGTCAGTAGCTTCAATAATTTCTGGACGTTTTTCAATGGCAAAAATCAATGAATATTGTAAATGCACAAACAGTAATTTCTCCGCATTGCAAGGTGCAATTCTGACATTTTTTGCTTTTTCCTGCTCCTCTTAGCATGATAAACATGATTCAAAGAGAGTGAGATGCCAGCTCCTTTCATTCAGTCAGTAACTTCAATCATTTCTGGACGTTTTTCAATGGCAAAAATCAATGAATATTGTAAATGCACAAACAGTAATTTCTCCGCATTGCAAGGTGCAATTATGAAATTTTTTGCTTTTTCCTGCTCCTCTTAGCATGATAAAGAAGATTCAAAGAGAGTGAGATGCCAGCTCCTTTCATTCAGTCAGTAGCTTCAAACATTTCTGGTATATGAATAACATGATGTTTTTCAATGGCAAAAATCAATGAATATTGTAAATGCACAAACAGTAATTTCTCCGCATTGCAAGGTGCAATTCTGAAATTTTTTGCTTTTTCCTGCTCCTCTTAGCATGATAAAGAAGATTCAAAGAGAGTGAGATGCCAGCTCCTTTCATTCAGTCAGTAGCTTCAATCATTTCTGGATGTTTTTCAATGGCAAAAATCAATGAATATTGTAAATGCACAAACAGTAATTTCTCCGCATTGCAAGGTGCAATTCTGAAATTTTTTGCTTTTTCCTGCTCCTCTTAGCATGATAAACAAGATTCAAAGAGAGTGAGATGCCAGCTCCTTTCATTCAGTCAGTAGCTTCAATCATTTCTGGACGTTTTTCAATGGCAAAAATCAATGAATATTGTAAATGCACAAACAGTAATTTCTCCGCATTGCAAGGTGCAATTCTGAAATTTTTTGCTTTTTCCTGCTCCTCTTAGCATGATAAAGAAGATTAAAAGAGAGTGAGATGCCAGCTCCTTTCATTCAGTCAGTAGCTTCAATCATTTCTGGATGTTTTTCAATGGCAAAAATCAATGAATATTGTAAATGCACAAACTGTAATTTCTCCGCATTGCAAGGTGCAATTCTGAAATTTTTTGCTTTTTCCTGCTCCTCTTAGCATAATAAAGAAGATTCAAAGAGAGTGAGATGCCAGCTCCTTTCATTCAGTCAGTAGCTTCAATCATTTCTGGACGTTTTTCAATGGCAAAAATCAATGAATATTGTAAATGCACAAACAGTAATTTCTCCGCATTGCAAGGTGCAATTCTGAAATTTTTTGCTTTTTCCTGCTCCTCTTAGCATGATAAAGAAGATTCAAATAGAGTGAGATGCCAGCTCCTTTCATTCAGTCAGTACCTTCAATCATTTCTGGACGTTTTTCAATGGCAAAAATCAATGAATATTGTAAATGCACAAACAGTAATTTCTCCGCATTGCAAGGTGCAATTCTGAAATTTTTTGCTTTTTCCCGCTCCTCTTAGCATGATAAAGATTCAAAGAGAGTGAGGTGCCAGCTCCTTTCATTCAGTCAGTAGCTTCAAACATTTCTGGTATATGAATAACAAGTTTTTCAATGGCAAAAATCAATGAATATTGTAAATGCACAAACAGTAATTTCTCCGCATTGCAAGGTGCAATTCTGAAATTTTTTGCTTTTTCCTGCTCCTCTTAGCATGATAAAGAAGATTCAAAGAGAGTGAGATGCCAGCTCCTTTCATTCAGTCAGTAGCTTCAAACATTTCTGGTATATGAATAACATGATGTTTTTCAATGGCAAAAATCAATGAATATTGTAAATGCACAAACAGTAATTTCTCCGCATTGCAAGGTGCAATTCTGAAATTTTTTGCTTTTTCCTGCTCCTCTTAGCATGATAAAGAAGATTCAAAGAGAGTGAGATGCCAGCTCCTTTCATTCAGTCAGTAGCTTCAATCATTTCTGGATGTTTTTCAATGGCAAAAATCAATGAATATTGTAAATGCACAAACTGTAATTTCTCCGCATTGCAAGGTGCAATTCTGAAATTTTTTGCTTTTTCCTGCTCCTCTTAGCATGATAAAGAAGATTCAAAGAGAGTGAGATGCCAGCTCCTTTCATTCAGTCAGTACCTTCAATCATTTCTGGACGTTTTTCAATGGCAAAAATCAATGAAAATTGTAAATGCACAAACAGTAATTTCTCCGCATTGCAAGGTGCGATTCTGAAATTTTTTGCTTTTTCCTGCTCCTCTTAGCATGATAAAGAAGATTCAAAGAGAGTGAGATGCCAGCTCCTTTCATTCAGTCAGTAGCTTCAAACATTTCTGGTATATGAATAACATGATGTTTTTCAATGGCAAAAATCAATGAATATTGTAAATGCACAAACAGTAATTTCTCCGCATTGCAAGGTGCAAGTCTGAAATTTTTTGCTTTTTCCTGCTCCTCTTAGCATGATAAAGAAGATTCAAAGAGAGTGAGATGCCAGCTACTTTCATTCAGTCAGTAGCTTCAATCATTTCTGGACCTTTTTCAATGGTAAAAATCAATGAATATTGTAAATGCACAAACAGTAATTTCTCCACATTGCAAGGTGCAATTCTGAAATTTTTTGCTTTTTCCTGCTCCACTTAGCATGATAAAGAAGATTCAAAGAGAGTGAGATGCCAGCTCCTTTCATTCAGTCAGTAGCTTCAAACATTTCTGGTATATGAATAACATGATGTTTTTCAATGGCAAAAATCAATGAATATTGTAAATGCACAAACAGTAATTTCTCCGCATTGCAAGGTGCAATTCTGAAATTTTTTGCTTTTTCCTGCTCCTCTTAGCATGATAAAGAAGATTCAAAGAGAGTGAGATGCCAGCTCCTTTCATTCAGTCAGTAGCTTCAATCATTTCTGGATGTTTTTCAATGGCAAAAATCAATGAATATTGTAAATGCACAAACTGTAATTTCTCCGCATTGCAAGGTGCAATTCTGAAATTTTTTGCTTTTTCCTGCTCCTCTTAGCATAATAAAGAAGATTCAAAGAGAGTGAGATGCCAGCTCCTTTCATTCAGTCAGTAGCTTCAATCATTTCTGGACGTTTTTCAATGGCAAAAATCAATGAATATTGTAAATGCACAAACAGTAATTTCTCCGCATTGCAAGGTGCAATTCTGAAATTTTTTGCTTTTTCCCGCTCCTCTTAGCATGATAAAGATTCAAAGAGAGTGAGGTGCCAGCTCCTTTCATTCAGTCAGTAGCTTCAAACATTTCTGGTATATGAATAACAAGTTTTTCAATGGCAAAAATCAATGAATATTGTAAATGCACAAACAGTAATTTCTCCGCATTGCAAGGTGCAATTCTGAAATTTTTTGCTTTTTCCTGCTCCTCTTAGCATGATAAAGAAGATTCAAAGAGAGTGAGATGCCAGCTCCTTTCATTCAGTCAGTAGCTTCAAACATTTCTGGTATATGAATAACATGATGTTTTTCAATGGCAAAAATCAATGAATATTGTAAATGCACAAACAGTAATTTCTCCGCATTGCAAGGTGCAATTCTGAAATTTTTTGCTTTTTCCTGCTCCTCTTAGCATGATAAAGAAGATTCAAAGAGAGTGAGATGCCAGCTCCTTTCATTCAGTCAGTAGCTTCAATCATTTCTGGATGTTTTTCAATGGCAAAAATCAATGAATATTGTAAATGCACAAACTGTAATTTCTCCGCATTGCAAGGTGCAATTCTGAAATTTTTTGCTTTTTCCTGCTCCTCTTAGCATGATAAAGAAGATTCAAAGAGAGTGAGATGCCAGCTCCTTTCATTCAGTCAGTACCTTCAATCATTTCTGGACGTTTTTCAATGGCAAAAATCAATGAAAATTGTAAATGCACAAACAGTAATTTCTCCGCATTGCAAGGTGCGATTCTGAAATTTTTTGCTTTTTCCTGCTCCTCTTAGCATGATAAAGAAGATTCAAAGAGAGTGAGATGCCAGCTCCTTTCATTCAGTCAGTAGCTTCAAACATTTCTGGTATATGAATAACATGATGTTTTTCAATGGCAAAAATCAATGAATATTGTAAATGCACAAACAGTAATTTCTCCGCATTGCAAGGTGCAAGTCTGAAATTTTTTGCTTTTTCCTGCTCCTCTTAGCATGATAAAGAAGATTCAAAGAGAGTGAGATGCCAGCTACTTTCATTCAGTCAGTAGCTTCAATCATTTCTGGACCTTTTTCAATGGTAAAAATCAATGAATATTGTAAATGCACAAACAGTAATTTCTCCACATTGCAAGGTGCAATTCTGAAATTTTTTGCTTTTTCCTGCTCCACTTAGCATGATAAAGAAGATTCAAAGAGAGTGAGATGCCAGCTCCTTTCATTCAGTCAGTAGCTTCAAACATTTCTGGTATATGAATAACATGATGTTTTTCAATGGCAAAAATCAATGAATATTGTAAATGCACAAACAGTAATTTCTCCGCATTGCAAGGTGCAATTCTGAAATTTTTTGCTTTTTCCTGCTCCTCTTAGCATGATAAAGAAGATTCAAAGAGAGTGAGATGCCAGCTCCTTTCATTCAGTCAGTAGCTTCAATCATTTCTGGATGTTTTTCAATGGCAAAAATCAATGAATATTGTAAATGCACAAACTGTAATTTCTCCGCATTGCAAGGTGCAATTCTGAAATTTTTTGCTTTTTCCTGCTCCTCTTAGCATAATAAAGAAGATTCAAAGAGAGTGAGATGCCAGCTCCTTTCATTCAGTCAGTAGCTTCAATCATTTCTGGACGTTTTTCAATGGCAAAAATCAATGAATATTGTAAATGCACAAACAGTAATTTCTCCGCATTGCAAGGTGCAATTCTGAAATTTTTTGCTTTTTCCTGCTCCTCTTAGCATGATAAAGAAGATTCAAAGAGAGTGAGATGCCAGCTCCTTTCATTCAGTCAGTACCTTCAATCATTTCTGGACGTTTTTCAATGGCAAAAATCAATGAATATTGTAAATGCACAAACAGTAATTTCTCCGCATTGCAAGGTGCAATTCTGAAATTTTTTGCTTTTTCCCGCTCCTCTTAGCATGATAAAGATTCAAAGAGAGTGAGGTGCCAGCTCCTTTCATTCAGTCAGTAGCTTCAAACATTTCTGGTATATGAATAACAAGTTTTTCAATGGCAAAAATCAATGAATATTGTAAATGCACAAACAGTAATTTCTCCGCATTGCAAGGTGCAATTCTGAAATTTTTTGCTTTTTCCTGCTCCTCTTAGCATGATAAAGAAGATTCAAAGAGAGTGAGATGCCAGCTCCTTTCATTCAGTCAGTAGCTTCAAACATTTCTGGTATATGAATAACATGATGTTTTTCAATGGCAAAAATCAATGAATATTGTAAATGCACAAACAGTAATTTCTCCGCATTGCAAGGTGCAATTCTGAAATTTTTTGCTTTTTCCTGCTCCTCTTAGCATGATAAAGAAGATTCAAAGAGAGTGAGATGCCAGCTCCTTTCATTCAGTCAGTAGCTTCAATCATTTCTGGATGTTTTTCAATGGCAAAAATCAATGAATATTGTAAATGCACAAACTGTAATTTCTCCGCATTGCAAGGTGCAATTCTGAAATTTTTTGCTTTTTCCTGCTCCTCTTAGCATGATAAAGAAGATTCAAAGAGAGTGAGATGCCAGCTCCTTTCATTCAGTCAGTACCTTCAATCATTTCTGGACGTTTTTCAATGGCAAAAATCAATGAAAATTGTAAATGCACAAACAGTAATTTCTCCGCATTGCAAGGTGCGATTCTGAAATTTTTTGCTTTTTCCTGCTCCTCTTAGCATGATAAAGAAGATTCAAAGAGAGTGAGATGCCAGCTCCTTTCATTCAGTCAGTAGCTTCAAACATTTCTGGTATATGAATAACATGATGTTTTTCAATGGCAAAAATCAATGAATATTGTAAATGCACAAACAGTAATTTCTCCGCATTGCAAGGTGCAAGTCTGAAATTTTTTGCTTTTTCCTGCTCCTCTTAGCATGATAAAGAAGATTCAAAGAGAGTGAGATGCCAGCTACTTTCATTCAGTCAGTAGCTTCAATCATTTCTGGACCTTTTTCAATGGTAAAAATCAATGAATATTGTAAATGCACAAACAGCAATTTCTCCACATTGCAAGGTGCAATTCTGAAATTTTTTGCTTTTTCCTGCTCCTCTTAGCATGATAAAGAAGATTCAAAGAGAGTGAGATGCCAGCTCCTTTCATTCAGTCAGTAGCTTCAAACATTTCTGGTATATGAATAACATGATGTTTTTCAATGGCAAAAATCAATGAATATTGTAAATGCACAAACAGTAATTTCTCCGCATTGCAAGGTGCAATTCTGAAATTTTTTGCTTTTTCCTGCTCCTCTTAGCATGATAAAGAAGATTCAAAGAGAGTGAGATGCCAGCTCCTTTCATTCAGTCAGTAGCTTCAAACATTTCTGGTATATGAATAACATGATGTTTTTCAATGGCAAAAATCAATGAATATTGTAAATGCACAAACAGTAATTTCTCCGCATTGCAAGGTGCAATTCTGAAATTTTTTGCTTTTTCCTGCTCCTCTTAGCATGATAAAGAAGATTCAAAGAGAGTGAGATGCCAGCTCCTTTCATTCAGTCAGTAGCTTCAATCATTTCTGGATGTTTTTCAATGGCAAAAATCAATGAATATTGTAAATGCACAAACAGTAATTTCTCCGCATTGCAAGGTGCAATTCTGAAATTTTTTGCTTTTTCCTGCTCCTCTTAGCATGATAAAGAAGATTCAAAGAGAGTGAGATGTCAGCTCCTTTCATTCAGTCAGTAGCTTCAAACATTTCTGGTATATGAATAACATGATGTTTTTCAATGGCAAAAATCAATGAATTTTGTAAATGCACAAACAGTAATTTCTCCGCATTGCAAGGTGCAATTCTGAAATTTTTTGCTTTTTCCTGCTCCTCTTAGCATGATAAAGAAGATTCAAAGAGAGTGAGATGCCAGTTCCTTTCATTCAGTCAGTAGCTTCAATCATTTCTGGACGTTTTTCAATGGCAAAAATCAATGAATATTGTAAATGCACAAACAGTAATTTCTCCGCATTGCAAGGTGCAATTCTGAAATTTTTTGCTTTTTCCTGCTCCTCTTAGCATGATAAAGAAGATTCAAAGAGAGTGAGATGCCAGCTCCTTTCATTCAGTCAGTATCTTCAATCATTTCTGGTATATGAATAACATGATGTTTTTCAATGGCAAAAATCAATGAATATTGTAAATGCACAAACAGTAATTTCTCCGCATTGCAAGGTGCAATTCTGAAATTTTTTGCTTTTTCCTGCTCCTCTTAGCATGATAAAGAAGATTCAAAGAGAGGGAGATGCCAGCTCCTTTCATTCAGTCAGTAGCTTCAATCATTTCTGGACGTTTTTCAATGGCAAAAATCAATGAATATTGTAAATGCACAAACAGTAATTTCTCCGCATTGCAAGGTGCAATTCTGAAATTTTTTGCTTTTTCCTGCTCCTCTTAGCATGATAAACAAGATTCAATGAGAGTGAGATGCCAGCTCCTTTCATTCAGTCAGTAGCTTCAATCATTTCTGGACGTTTTTCAATGGCAAAAATCAATGAATATTGTAAATGCACAAACAGTAATTTCTCCGCATTGCAAGGTGCAATTCTGAAATTTTTTGCTTTTTCCTGCTCCTCTTAGCATGATAAAGAAGATTCAAAGAGAGTGAGATGCCAGCTCCTTTCATTCAGTCAGTAGCTTCAAACATTTCTGGTATATGAATAACATGATGTTTTTCAATGGCAAAAATCAATGAATATTGTAAATGCACAAACAGTAATTTCTCCGCATTGCAAGGTGCAAGTCTGAAATTTTTTGCTTTTTCCTGCTCCTCTTAGCAAGATAAAGAAGATACAAAGAGAGTGAGATGCCAGCTACTTTCATTCAGTCAGTAGCTTCAATCATTTCTGGATGTTTTTCAATGGTAAAAATCAATGAATATTGTAAATGCACAAACAGTAATTTCTCCACATTGCAAGGTGCAATTCTGAAATTTTTTGCTTTTTCCTGCTCCTCTTAGCATGATAAAGAAGATTCAAAGAGAGTGAGATGCCAGCTCCTTTCATTCAGTCAGTAGCTTCAAACATTTCTGGTATATGAATAACATGATGTTTTTCAATGGCAAAAATCAATGAATATTGTAAATGCACAAACAGTAATTTCTCTGCATTGCAAGGTGCAATTCTGAAATTTTTTGCTTTTTCCTGCTCCTCTTAGCATGATAAAGAAGATTCAAAGAGAGTGAGATGCCAGCTACTTTCATTCAGTCAGTAGCTTCAATCATTTCTGGATGTTTTTCAATGGTAAAAATCAATGAATATTGTAAATGCGCAAACAGTAATTTCTCCACATTGCAAGGTGCAATTCTGAAATTTTTTGCTTTTTCCTGCTCCTCTTAGCATGATAAAGAAGATTCAAAGAGAGTGAGATGCCAGCTCCTTTCATTCAGTCAGTAGCTTCAAACATTTCTGGTATATGAATAACATGATGTTTTTCAATGGCAAAAATCAATGAATATTGTAAATGCACAAACAGTAATTTCTCCGCATTGCAAGGTGCAATTCTGAAATTTTTTGCTTTTTCCTGCTCCTCTTAGCATGATAAAGAAGATTCAAAGAGAGTGAGATGCCAGCTCCTTTCATTCAGTCAGTAGCATCAAACATTTCTGGTATATGAATAACATGATGTTTTTCAATGGCAAAAATCAATGAATATTGTAAATGCACAAACTGTAATTTCTCCGCATTGCAAGGTGCAATTCTGAAATTTTTTGTTTTTTCCTGCTCCTCTTAGCATGATAAAGAAGATTCAAAGAGAGTGAGATGCCAGCTCCTTTCATTCAGTCAGTAGCTTCAATCATTTCTGGACGTTTTTCAATGGCAAAAATCAATGAATATTGTAAATGCACAAACAGTAATTTCTCCGCATTGCAAGGTGCAATTCTGAAATTTTTTGCTTTTTCCTGCTCCTCTTAGCATGATAAAGAAGATTCAAAGAGAGTGAGATGCCAGCTCCTTTCATTCAGTCAGTACCTTCAATCATTTCTGGATGTTTTTCAATGGCAAAAATCAATGAATATTGTAAATGCACAAACAGTAATTTCTCCGCATTGCAAGGTGCAATTCTGAAATTTTTTGCTTTTTCCCGCTCCTCTTAGCATGATAAAGAAGATTCAAAGAGAGTGAGGTGCCAGCTCCTTTCATTCAGTCACTAGCTTCAAACATTTCTGGTATATGAATAACATGTTTTTCAATGGCAAAAATCAATGAATATTGTAAATGCACAAACAGTAATTTCTCCGCATTGCAAGGTGCAATTCTGAAATTTTTTGATTTTTCCTGCTCCTCTTAGCATGATAAAGAAGATTCAAAGAGAGTGAGATGCCAGCTCCTTTCATTCAGTCAGTAGCTTCAATCATTTCTGGACGTTTTTCAATGGCAAAAATCAATGAATATTGTAAATGCACAAACAGTAATTTCTCCGCATTGCAAGGTGCAATTCTGAAATTTTTTGCTTTTTCCTGCTCCTCTTAGCATGATAAAGAAGATTCAAAGAGAGTGAGATGCCAGCTCCTTTCATTCAGTCAGTAGCTTCAATCATTTCTGGACGTTTTTCAATGGCAAAAATCAATGAATATTGTAAATGCACAAACAGTAATTTCTCCGCATTGCAAGGTGCAATTCTGAAATTTTTTGCTTTTTCCTGCTCCTCTTAGCATGATAAAGAAGATTCAAAGAGAGTGAGATGCCAGCTCCTTTCATTCAGTCAGTAGCTTCAAACATTTCTGGTATATGAATAACATGATGTTTTTCAATGGCAAAAATCAATGAATATTGTAAATGCACAAACAGTAATTTCTCCGCATTGCAAGGTGCAAGTCTGAAATTTTTTGCTTTTTCCTGCTCCTCTTAGCATGGTAAAGAAGATTCAAAGAGAGTGAGATGCCAGCTACTTTCATTCAGTCAGTAGCTTCAATCATTTCTGGACGTTTTTCAATGGTAAAAATCAATGAATATTGTAAATGCACAAACAGTAATTTCTCCACATTGCAAGGTGCAATTCTGAAATTTTTTGCTTTTTCCTGCTCCTCTTAGCATGATAAAGAAGATTCAAAGAGAGTGAGATGCCAGCTCCTTTCAGTCAGTCAGTAGCTTCAATCATTTCTGGACGTTTTTCAATGGCAAAAATCAATGAATATTGTAAATGCACAAACAGTAATTTCTCCGCATTGCAAGGTGCAATTCTGAAATTTTTTGCTTTTTCCTGCTCCTCTTAGCATGATAAAGAAGATTCAAAGAGAGTGAGATGCCAGCTCCTTTCATTCAGTCAGTAGCTTCAATCATTTCTGGACGTTTTTCAATGGCAAAAATCAATGAATATTGTAAATGCACAAACAGTAATTTCTCCGCATTGCAAGGTGCAATTCTGAAATTTTTTGCTTTTTCCTGCTCCTCTTAGCATGATAAAGAAGATTCAAAGAGAGTGAGATGCCAGCTCCTTTCATTCAGTCAGTAGCTTCAATCATTTCTGGACGTTTTTCAATGGCAAAAATCAATGAATATTGTAAATGCACAAACAGTAATTTCTCCGCATTGCAAGGTGCAATTCTGAAATTTTTTGCTTTTTCCTGCTCCTCTTAGCATGATAAAGAAGATTCAAAGAGAGTGAGATGCCAGCTCCTTTCATTCAGTCAGTAGCTTCAATCATTTCTGGACGTTTTCAATGGCAAAAATCAATGAATATTGTAAATGCACAAACAGTAATTTCTCCGCATTGCAAGGTGCAATTCTGAAATTTTTTGCTTTTTCCTGCTCCTCTTAGCATGACAAAGAAGATTCAAAGAGAGTAAGATGCCAGCTCCTTTCATTCAGTCAGTAGCTTCAATCATTTCTGGTATATGAATAACATGATGTTTTTCAATGGCAAAAATCAATGAATATTGTAAATGCACAAACAGTAATTTCTCCGCATTGCAAGGTGCAATTCTGAAATTTTTTGCCTTTTCCTGCTCCTCTTAGCATGATAAAGAAGATTCAAAGAGAGTGCGATGCCAGCTCCTTTCATTCAGTCAGTAGCTTCAATCATTTCTGGACGTTTTTCAATGGCAAAAATCAATGAATATTGTAAATGCACAAACAGTAATTTCTCCGCATTGCAAGGTGCAATTCTGAAATTTTTTGCTTTTTCCTGCTCCTCTTAGCATGATAAAGAAGATTCAAAGAGAGTGAGATGCCAGCTCCTTTCATTCAGTCAGTAGCTTCAATCATTTCTGGACGTTTTTCAATGGCAAAAATCAATGAATATTGTAAATGCACAAACAGTAATTTCTCCGCATTGCAAGGTGCAATTCTGAAATTTTTTGCTTTTTCCTGCTCCTCTTAGCATGATAAAGAAGATTCAAAGAGAGTGAGATGCCAGCTCCTTTCATTCAGTCAGTAGCTTCAAACATTTCTTGTATATGAATAACATGATGTTTTTCAATGGCAAAAATCAATGAATATTGTAAAAGCACAAACAGTAATTTCTCCGCATTGCAAGGTGCAATTCTGAAATTTTTTGCTTTTTCCTGCTCCTCTTAGCATGATAAAGAAGATTCAAAGAGAGTGAGATGCCAGCTCCTTTCATTCAGTCAGTAGCTTCAATCATTTCTGGACGTTTTTCAATGGCAAAAATCAATGAATATTGTAAATGCACAAACAGTAATTTCTCCGCATTGCAAGGTGCAATTCTGAAATTTTTTGCTTTTTCCTGCTCCTCTTAGCATGATAAAGAAGATTCAAAGAGAGTGAGATGCCAGCTCCTTTCATTCAGTCAGTAGCTTCAATCATTTCTGGTATATGAATAACATGATGTTTTTCAATGGCAAAAATCAATGAATATTGTAAATGCACAAACAGTAATTTCTCCGCATTGCAAGTTGCAATTCTGAAATTTTTTGCTTTTTCCTGCTCCTCTTAGCATGATAAAGAAGATTCAAAGAGAGTGAGATGCCAGCTCCTTTCATTCAGTCAGTAGCTTCAATCATTTCTGGACGTTTTTCAATGGCAAAAATCAATGAATATTGTAAATGCACAAACAGTAATTTCTCCGCATTGCAAGGTGCAATTCTGAAATTTTTTGCTTTTTCCTGCTCCTCTTAGCATGATAAAGAAGATTCAAAGAGAGTGAGATGCCAGCTCCTTTCATTCAGTCAGTAGCTTCAATCATTTCTGGACGTTTTTCAATGGCAAAAATCAATGAATATTGTAAATGCACAAACAGTAATTTCTCCGCATTGCAAGGTGCAATTCTGAAATTTTTTGCTTTTTCCTGCTCCTCTTAGCATGATAAAGAAGATTCAAAGAGAGTTAGATGCCAGCTCCTTTCATTCAGTCAGTAGCTTCAAACATTTCTGGTATATGAATAACATGATGTTTTTCAATGGCAAAAATCAATGAATATTGTAAAAGCACAAACAGTAATTTCTCCGCATTGCAAGGTGCAATTCTGAAATTTTTTGCTTTTTCCTGCTCCTCTTAGCATGATAAAGAAGATTCAAAGAGAGTGAGATGCCAGCTCCTTTCATTCAGTCAGTAGCTTCAATCATTTCTGGACGTTTTTCAATGGCAAAAATCAATGAATATTGTAAATGCACAAACAGTAATTTCTCCGCATTGCAAGGTGCAATTCTGAAATTTTTTGCTTTTTCCTGCTCCTCTTAGCATGATAAAGAAGATTCAAAGAGAGTGAGATGCCAGCTCCTTTCATTCAGTCAGTACCTTCAATCATTTCTGGATGTTTTTCAATGGCAAAAATCAATGAATATTGTAAATGCACAAACAGTAATTTCTCCGCATTGCAAGGTGCAATTCTGAAATTTTTTGCTTTTTCCCGCTCCTCTTAGCATGATAAAGAAGATTCAAAGAGAGTGAGGTGCCAGCTCCTTTCATTCAGTCAGTAGCTTCAAACATTTCTGGTATATGAATAACATGTTTTTCAATGGCAAAAATCAATGAATATTGTAAATGCACAAACAGTAATTTCTCCGCATTGCAAGGTGCAATTCTGAAATTTTTTGATTTTTCCTGCTCCTCTTAGCATGATAAAGAAGATTCAAAGAGAGTGAGATGCCAGCTCCTTTCATTCAGTCAGTAGCTTCAATCATTTCTGGACGTTTTTCAATGGCAAAAATCAATGAATATTGTAAATGCACAAACAGTAATTTCTCCGCATTGCAAGGTGCAATTCTGAAATTTTTTGCTTTTTCCTGCTCCTCTTGGCATGATAAAGAAGATTCAAAGAGAGTGAGATGCCAGCTCCTTTCATTCAGTCAGTAGCTTCAATCATTTCTGGATGTTTTTCAATGGCAAAAATCAATGAATATTGTAAATGCACAAACAGTAATTTCTCCGCATTGCAAGGTGCAATTCTGAAATTATTTGCTTTTTCCTGCTCCTCTTAGCATGATAAAGAAGATTCAAAGAGAGTGAGATGCCAGCTCCTTTCATTCAGTCAGTAGCTTCAAACATTTCTGGTATATGAATAACATGATGTTTTTCAATGGCAAAAATCAATGAATATTGTAAATGCACAAACAGTAATTTCTCCGCATTGCAAGGTGCAAGTCTGAAATTTTTTGCTTTTTCCTGCTCCTCTTAGCATGGTAAAGAAGATTCAAAGAGAGTGAGATGCCAGCTACTTTCATTCAGTCAGTAGCTTCAATCATTTCTGGACGTTTTTCAATGGTAAAAATCAATGAATATTGTAAATGCACAAACAGTAATTTCTCCACATTGCAAGGTGCAATTCTGAAATTTTTTGCTTTTTCCTGCTCCTCTTAGCATGATAAAGAAGATTCAAAGAGAGTGAGATGCCAGCTCCTTTCATTCAGTCAGTAGCTTCAAACATTTCTGGTATATGAATAACATGATGTTTTTCAATGGCAAAAATCAATGAATTTTGTAAATGCACAAACAGTAATTTCTCCGCATTGCAAGGTGCAATTCTGAAATTTTTTGCTTTTTCCTGCTCCTCTTAGCATGATAAAGAAGATTCAAAGAGAGTGAGATGCCAGCTCCTTTCATTCAGTCAGTAGCTTCAAACATTTCTGGTATATGAATAACATGATGTTTTTCAATGGCAAAAATCAATGAATATTGTAAATGCACAAACAGTAATTTCTCCGCATTGCAAGGTGCAATTCTGAAATTTTTTGCTTTTTCCTGCTCCTCTTAGCATGATAAAGAAGATTCAAAGAGAGTGAGATGCCAGCTCCTTTCATTCAGTCAGTAGCTTCAATCATTTCTGGACGTTTTTCAATGGCAAAAATCAATGAATATTGTAAATGCACAAACAGTAATTTCTCCGCATTGCAAGGTGCAATTCTGAAATTTTTTGCTTTTTCCTGCTCCTCTTAGCATGATAAAGAAGATTCAAAGAGAGTGAGATGCCAGCTCCTTTCATTCAGTCAGTAGCTTCAATCATTTCTGGACGTTTTTCAATGGCAAAAATCAATGAATATTGTAAATGCACAAACAGTAATTTCTCTGCATTGCAAGGTGCAATTCTGAAATTTTTTGCTTTTTCCTGCTCCTCTTAGCATGATAAAGAAGATTCAAAGAGAGTGAGATGCCAGCTCCTTTCATTCAGTCAGTAGCTTCAAACATTTCTGGTATATGAATAACATGATGTTTTTCAATGGCAAAAATCAATGAATATTGTAAATGCACAAACAGTAATTTCTCCGCATTGCAAGGTGCAATTCTGAAATTTTTTGCTTTTTTCCTGCTCCTCTTAGCATGATAAAGAAGATTCAAAGAGAGTGAGATGCCAGCTCCTTTCATTCAGTCAGTAGCTTCAATCATTTCTGGACGTTTTTCAATGGCAAAAATCAATGAATATTGTAAATGCACAAACAGTAATTTCTCCGCATTGCAAGGTGCAATTCTGAAATTTTTTGCTTTTTCCTGCTCCTCTTAGCATGATAAAGAAGATTCAAAGAGAGTGAGATGCCAGCTCCTTTCATTCAGTCAGTAGCTTCAATCATTTCTGGACGTTTTTCAATGGCAAAAATCAATGAATATTGTAAATGCACAAACAGTAATTTCTCCGCATTGCAAGGTGCAATTCTGAAATTTTTTGCTTTTTCCTGCTCCTCTTAGCATGACAAAGAAGATTCAAAGAGAGTAAGATGCCAGCTCCTTTCATTCAGTCAGTAGCTTCAATCATTTCTGGTATATGAATAACATGATGTTTTTCAATGGCAAAAATCAATGAATATTGTAAATGCACAAACAGTAATTTCTCCGCATTGCAAGGTGCAAGTCTGAAATTTTTTGCTTTTTCCTGCTCCTCTTAGCATGATAAAGAAGATTCAAAGAGAGTGAGATGCCAGCTCCTTTCATTCAGTCAGTAGCTTCAATCATTTCTGGACGTTTTTCAATGGCAAAAATCAATGAATATTGTAAATGCACAAACAGTAATTTCTCCGCATTGCAAGGTGCAATTCTGAAATTTTTTGATTTTTCCTGCTCCTCTTAGCATGATAAAGAAGATTCAAAGAGAGTGAGATGCCAGCTCCTTTCATTCAGTCAGTAGCTTCAATCATTTCTGGACGTTTTTCAATGGCAAAAATCAATGAATATTGTAAATGCACAAACAGTAATTTCTCCGCATTGCAAGGTGCAATTCTGAAATTTTTTGCTTTTTCCTGCTCCTCTTGGCATGATAAAGAAGATTCAAAGAGAGTGAGATGCCAGCTCCTTTCATTCAGTCAGTAGCTTCAATCATTTCTGGATGTTTTTCAATGGCAAAAATCAATGAATATTGTAAATGCACAAACAGTAATTTCTCCGCATTGCAAGGTGCAATTCTGAAATTTTTTGCTTTTTCCTGCTCCTCTTAGCATGATAAAGAAGATTCAAAGAGAGTGAGATGCCAGCTCCTTTCATTCAGTCAGTAGCTTCAAACATTTCTGGTATATGAATAACATGATGTTTTTCAATGGCAAAAATCAATGAATATTGTAAATGCACAAACAGTAATTTCTCCGCATTGCAAGGTGCAAGTCTGAAATTTTTTGCTTTTTCCTGCTCCTCTTAGCATGGTAAAGAAGATTCAAAGAGAGTGAGATGCCAGCTACTTTCATTCAGTCAGTAGCTTCAAACATTTCTGGTATATGAATAACATGATGTTTTTCAATGGCAAAAATCAATGAATATTGTAAATGCACAAACAGTAATTTCTCCGCATTGCAAGGTGCAATTCTGAAATTTTTTGCTTTTTTCCTGCTCCTCTTAGCATGATAAAGAAGATTCAAAGAGAGTGAGATGCCAGCTCCTTTCATTCAGTCAGTAGCTTCAATCATTTCTGGACGTTTTTCAATGGCAAAAATCAATGAATATTGTAAATGCACAAACAGTAATTTCTCCGCATTGCAAGGTGCAATTCTGAAATTTTTTGCTTTTTCCTGCTCCTCTTAGCATGATAAAGAAGATTCAAAGAGAGTGAGATGCCAGCTCCTTTCATTCAGTCAGTAGCTTCAATCATTTCTGGACGTTTTTCAATGGCAAAAATCAATGAATATTGTAAATGCACAAACAGTAATTTCTCCGCATTGCAAGGTGCAATTCTGAAATTTTTTGCTTTTTCCTGCTCCTCTTAGCATGACAAAGAAGATTCAAAGAGAGTAAGATGCCAGCTCCTTTCATTCAGTCAGTAGCTTCAATCATTTCTGGTATATGAATAACATGATGTTTTTCAATGGCAAAAATCAATGAATATTGTAAATGCACAAACAGTAATTTCTCCGCATTGCAAGGTGCAAGTCTGAAATTTTTTGCTTTTTCCTGCTCCTCTTAGCATGATAAAGAAGATTCAAAGAGAGTGAGATGCCAGCTCCTTTCATTCAGTCAGTAGCTTCAATCATTTCTGGACGTTTTTCAATGGCAAAAATCAATGAATATTGTAAATGCACAAACAGTAATTTCTCCGCATTGCAAGGTGCAATTCTGAAATTTTTTGATTTTTCCTGCTCCTCTTAGCATGATAAAGAAGATTCAAAGAGAGTGAGATGCCAGCTCCTTTCATTCAGTCAGTAGCTTCAATCATTTCTGGACGTTTTTCAATGGCAAAAATCAATGAATATTGTAAATGCACAAACAGTAATTTCTCCGCATTGCAAGGTGCAATTCTGAAATTTTTTGCTTTTTCCTGCTCCTCTTGGCATGATAAAGAAGATTCAAAGAGAGTGAGATGCCAGCTCCTTTCATTCAGTCAGTAGCTTCAATCATTTCTGGATGTTTTTCAATGGCAAAAATCAATGAATATTGTAAATGCACAAACAGTAATTTCTCCGCATTGCAAGGTGCAATTCTGAAATTTTTTGCTTTTTCCTGCTCCTCTTAGCATGATAAAGAAGATTCAAAGAGAGTGAGATGCCAGCTCCTTTCATTCAGTCAGTAGCTTCAAACATTTCTGGTATATGAATAACATGATGTTTTTCAATGGCAAAAATCAATGAATATTGTAAATGCACAAACAGTAATTTCTCCGCATTGCAAGGTGCAAGTCTGAAATTTTTTGCTTTTTCCTGCTCCTCTTAGCATGGTAAAGAAGATTCAAAGAGAGTGAGATGCCAGCTACTTTCATTCAGTCAGTAGCTTCAATCATTTCTGGACGTTTTTCAATGGTAAAAATCAATGAATATTGTAAATGCACAAACAGTAATTTCTCCACATTGCAAGGTGCAATTCTGAAATTTTTTGCTTTTTCCTGCTCCTCTTAGCATGATAAAGAAGATTCAAAGAGAGTGAGATGCCAGCTCCTTTCATTCAGTCAGTAGCTTCAAACATTTCTGGTATATGAATAACATGATGTTTTTCAATGGCAAAAATCAATGAATATTGTAAATGCACAAACAGTAATTTCTCCGCATTGCAAGGTGCAATTCTGAAATTTTTTGCTTTTTCCTGCTCCTCTTAGCATGATAAAGAAGATTCAAAGAGAGTGAGATGCCAGCTCCTTTCATTCAGTCAGTAGCTTCAAACATTTCTGGTATATGAATAACATGATGTTTTTCAATGGCAAAAATCAATGAATATTGTAAATGCACAAACAGTAATTTCTCCGCATTGCAAGGTGCAATTCTGAAATTTTTTGCTTTTTCCTGCTCCTCTTAGCATGATAAAGAAGATTCAAAGAGAGTGAGATGCCAGCTCCTTTCATTCAGTCAGTAGCTTCAATCATTTCTGGACGTTTTTCAATGGCAAAAATCAATGAATATTGTAAATGCACAAACAGTAATTTCTCCGCATTGCAAGGTGCAATTCTGAAATTTTTTGCTTTTTCCTGCTCCTCTTAGCATGATAAAGAAGATTCAAAGAGAGTGAGATGCCAGCTCCTTTCATTCAGTCAGTAGCTTCAATCATTTCTGGACGTTTTTCAATGGCAAAAATCAATGAATATTGTAAATGCACAAACAGTAATTTCTCCGCATTGCAAGGTGCAATTCTGAAATTTTTTGCTTTTTCCTGCTCCTCTTAGCATGATAAAGAAGATTCAAAGAGAGTGAGATGCCAGCTCCTTTCATTCAGTCAGTAGCTTCAAACATTTCTGGTATATGAATAACATGATGTTTTTCAATGGCAAAAATCAATGAATATTGTAAATGCACAAACAGTAATTTCTCCGCATTGCAAGGTGCAATTCTGAAATTTTTTGCTTTTTCCTGCTCCTCTTAGCATGATAAAGAAGATTCAAAGAGAGTGAGATGCCAGCTCCTTTCATTCAGTCAGTAGCTTCAATCATTTCTGGACGTTTTTCAATGGCAAAAATCAATGAATATTGTAAATGCACAAACAGTAATTTCTCCGCATTGCAAGGTGCAATTCTGAAATTTTTTGCTTTTTCCTGCTCCTCTTAGCATGATAAAGAAGATTCAAAGAGAGTGAGATGCCAGCTCCTTTCATTCAGTCAGTAGCTTCAATCATTTCTGGACGTTTTTCAATGGCAAAAATCAATGAATATTGTAAATGCACAAACAGTAATTTCTCCGCATTGCAAGGTGCAATTCTGAAATTTTTTGCTTTTTCCTGCTCCTCTTAGCATGATAAAGAAGATTCAAAGAGAGTGAGATGCCAGCTCCTTTCATTCAGTCAGTAGCTTCAAACATTTCTGGTATATGAATAACATGATGTTTTTCAATGGCAAAAATCAATGAATATTGTAAATGCACAAACAGTAATTTCTCCGCATTGCAAGGTGCAATTCTGAAATTTTTTGCTTTTTCCTGCTCCTCTTAGCATGATAAAGAAGATTCAAAGAGAGTGAGATGCCAGCTCCTTTCATTCAGTCAGTAGCTTCAATCATTTCTGGACGTTTTTCAATGGCAAAAATCAATGAATATTGTAAATGCACAAACAGTAATTTCTCCGCATTGCAAGGTGCAATTCTGAAATTTTTTGCTTTTTCCTGCTCCTCTTAGCATGATAAAGAAGATTCAAAGAGAGTGAGATGCCAGCTCCTTTCATTCAGTCAGTAGCTTCAATCATTTCTGGACGTTTTTCAATGGCAAAAATCAATGAATATTGTAAATGCACAAACAGTAATTTCTCCGCATTGCAAGGTGCAATTCTGAAATTTTTTGCTTTTTCCTGCTCCTCTTAGCATGACAAAGAAGATTCAAAGAGAGTAAGATGCCAGCTCCTTTCATTCAGTCAGTAGCTTCAATCATTTCTGGTATATGAATAACATGATGTTTTTCAATGGCAAAAATCATTGAATATTGTAAATGCACAAACAGTAGTTTCTCCGCATTGCAAGGTGCAAGTCTGAAATTTTTTGCTTTTTCCTGCTCCTCTTAGCATGATAAAGAAGATTCAAAGAGAGTGAGATGCCAGCTCCTTTCATTCAGTCAGTAGCTTCAATCATTTCTGGACGTTTTTCAATGGCAAAAATCAATGAATATTGTAAATGCACAAACAGTAATTTCTCCGCATTGCAAGGTGCAATTCTGAAATTTTTTGCTTTTTCCTGCTCCTCTTAGCATGATAAAGAAGATTCAAAGAGAGTGAGATGCCAGCTCCTTTCATTCAGTCAGTAGCTTCAATCATTTCTGGACGTTTTTCAATGGCAAAAATCAATGAATATTGTAAATGCACAAACAGTAATTTCTCCGCATTGCAAGGTGCAATTCTGAAATTTTTTGCTTTTTCCTGCTCCTCTTAGCATGATAAAGAAGATTCAAAGAGAGTGAGATGCCAGCTCCTTTCATTCAGTCAGTAGCTTCAAACATTTCTTGTATATGAATAACATGATGTTTTTCAATGGCAAAAATCAATGAATATTGTAAAAGCACAAACAGTAATTTCTCCGCATTGCAAGGTGCAATTCTGAAATTTTTTGCTTTTTCCTGCTCCTCTTAGCATGATAAAGAAGATTCAAAGAGAGTGAGATGCCAGCTCCTTTCATTCAGTCAGTAGCTTCAATCATTTCTTGACGTTTTTCAATGGCAAAAATCAATGAATATTGTAAATGCACAAACAGTAATTTCTCCGCATTGCAAGGTGCAATTCTGAAATTTTTTGCTTTTTCCTGCTCCTCTTACCATGATAAAGAAGATTCAAAGAGAGTGAGATGCCAGCTCCTTTCATTCAGTCAGTAGCTTCAATCATTTCTGGTATATGAATAACATGATGTTTTTCAATGGCAAAAATCAATGAATATTGTAAATGCACAAACAGTAATTTCTCCGCATTGCAAGTTGCAATTCTGAAATTTTTTGCTTTTTCCTGCTCCTCTTAGCATGATAAAGAAGATTCAAAGAGAGTGAGATGCCAGCTCCTTTCATTCAGTCAGTAGCTTCAATCATTTCTGGACGTTTTTCAATGGCAAAAATCAATGAATATTGTAAATGCACAAACAGTAATTTCTCCGCATTGCAAGGTGCAATTCTGAAATTTTTTGCTTTTTCCTGCTCCTCTTAGCATGATAAAGAAGATTCAAAGAGAGTGAGATGCCAGCTCCTTTCATTCAGTCAGTAGCTTCAATCATTTCTGGATGTTTTTCAATGGCAAAAATCAATGAATATTGTAAATGCACAAACAGTAATTTCTCCGCATTGCAAGGTGCAATTCTGAAATTTTTTGCTTTTTCCTGCTCCTCTTAGCATGATAAAGAAGATTCAAAGAGAGTTAGATGCCAGCTCCTTTCATTCAGTCAGTAGCTTCAAACATTTCTGGTATATGAATAACATGATGTTTTTCAATGGCAAAAATCAATGAATATTGTAAAAGCACAAACAGTAATTTCTCCGCATTGCAAGGTGCAATTCTGAAATTTTTTGCTTTTTCCTGCTTCTCTTAGCATGATAAAGAAGATTCAAAGAGAGTGAGATGCCAGCTCCTTTCATTCAGTCAGTAGCTTCAATCATTTCTGGACGTTTTTCAATGGCAAAAATCAATGAATATTGTAAATGCACAAACAGTAATTTCTCCGCATTGCAAGGTGCAATTCTGAAATTTTTTGTTTTTCCTGCTCCTCTTAGCATGATAAAGAAGATTCAAAGAGAGTGAGATTCCAGCTCCTTTCATTCAGTCAGTAGCTTCAATCATTTCTGGTATATGAATAACATGATGTTTTTCAATGGCAAAAATCAATGAATATTGTAAATGCACAAACAGTAATTTCTCCACATTGCAAGGTGCAATTCTGAAATTTTTTGCTTTTTCCTGCTCCTCTTAGCATGATAAAGAAGATTCAAAGAGAGTGAGATGCCAGCTCCTTTCATTCAGTCAGTAGCTTCAATCATTTCTGGACGTTTTTCAATGGCAAAAATCAATGAATATTGTAAATGCACAAACAGTAATTTCTCCGCATTGCAAGGTGCAATTCTGAAATTTTTTGCTTTTTCCTGCTCCTCTTAGCATGATAAAGAAGATTCAAAGAGAGCGAGATGCCAGCTCCTTTCATTCAGTCAGTAGCTTCAATCATTTCTGGTATATGAATAACATGATGTTTTTCAATGGCAAAAATCAATGAATATTGTAAATGCACAAACAGTAATTTCTCCGCATTGCAAGGTGCAATTCTGAAACTTTTTGCTTTTTCCTGCTCCTCTTAGCATGATAAAGAAGATTCAAAGAGAGTGAGATGCCAGCTCCTTTCATTCAGTCAGTAGCTTCAAACATTTCTGGTATATGAATAACATGATGTTTTTCAATGGCAAAAATCAATGAATATTGTAAATGCACAAACAGTAATTTCTCCGCATTGCAAGGTGCAATTCTGAAATTTTTTGCTTTTTCCTGCTCCTCTTAGCATGATAAAGAAGATTCAAAGAGAGTGAGATGCCAGCTCCTTTCATTCAGTCAGTAGCTTCAATCATTTCTGGACGTTTTTCAATGGCAAAAATCAATGAATATTGTAAATGCACAAACAGTAATTTCTCCGCATTGCAAGGTGCAATTCTGAAATTTTTTGCTTTTTCCTGCTCCTCTTAGCATGATAAAGAAGATTCAAAGAGAGTGAGATGCCAGCTCCTTTCATTCAGTCAGTAGCTTCAATCATTTCTGGTATATGAATAACATGATGTTTTTCAATGGCAAAAATCAATGAATATTGTAAATGCACAAACAGTAATTTCTCCGCATTGCAAGGTGCAATTCTGAAATTTTTTGCTTTTTCCTGCTCCTCTTAGCATGATAAAGAAGATTCAAAGAGAGTGAGATGCCAGCTCCTTTCATTCAGTCAGTAGCTTCAAACATTTCTGGTATATGAATAACATGATGTTTTTCAATGGCAAAAATCAATGAATATTGTAAATGCACAAACAGTAATTTCTCCGCATTGCAAGGTGCAATTCTGAAATTTTTTGCTTTTTCCTGCTCCTCTTAGCATGATAAACAAGATTCAAAGAGAGTGAGATGCCAGCTCCTTTCATTCAGTCAGTAGCTTCAATCATTTCTGGACGTTTTTCAATGGCAAAAATCAATGAATATTGTAAATGCACAAACAGTAATTTCTCCGCATTGCAAGGTGCAATTCTGAAATTTTTTGCTTTTTCCTGCTCCTCTTAGCATGATAAAGAAGATTCAAAGAGAGTTAGATGCCAGCTCCTTTCATTCAGTCAGTAGCTTCAAACATTTCTGGTATATGAATAACATGATGTTTTTCAATGGCAAAAATCAATGAATATTGTAAAAGCACAAACAGTAATTTCTCCGCATTGCAAGGTGCAATTCTGAAATTTTTTGCTTTTTCCTGCTCCTCTTAGCATGATAAAGAAGATTCAAAGAGAGTGAGATGCCAGCTCCTTTCATTCAGTCAGTAGCTTCAATCATTTCTGGACGTTTTTCAATGGCAAAAATCAATGAATATTGTAAATGCACAAACAGTAATTTCTCCGCATTGCAAGGTGCAATTCTGAAATTTTTTGTTTTTCCTGCTCCTCTTAGCATGATAAAGAAGATTCAAAGAGAGTGAGATTCCAGCTCCTTTCATTCAGTCAGTAGCTTCAATCATTTCTGGTATATGAATAACATGATGTTTTTCAATGGCAAAAATCAATGAATATTGTAAATGCACAAACAGTAATTTCTCCACATTGCAAGGTGCAATTCTGAAATTTTTTGCTTTTTCCTGCTCCTCTTAGCATGATAAAGAAGATTCAAAGAGAGTGAGATGCCAGCTCCTTTCATTCAGTCAGTAGCTTCAATCATTTCTGGACGTTTTTCAATGGCAAAAATCAATGAATATTGTAAATGCACAAACAGTAATTTCTCCGCATTGCAAGGTGCAATTCTGAAATTTTTTGCTTTTTCCTGCTCCTCTTAGCATGATAAAGAAGATTCAAAGAGAGCGAGATGCCAGCTCCTTTCATTCAGTCAGTAGCTTCAATCATTTCTGGTATATGAATAACATGATGTTTTTCAATGGCAAAAATCAATGAATATTGTAAATGCACAAACAGTAATTTCTCCGCATTGCAAGGTGCAATTCTGAAATTTTTTGCTTTTTCCTGCTCCTCTTAGCATGATAAAGAAGATTCAAAGAGAGTGAGATGCCAGCTCCTTTCATTCAGTCAGTAGCTTCAAACATTTCTGGTATATGAATAACATGATGTTTTTCAATGGCAAAAATCAATGAATATTGTAAATGCACAAACAGTAATTTCTCCGCATTGCAAGGTGCAATTCGGAAATTTTTTGCTTTTTCCTGCTCCTCTTAGCATGATAAAGAAGATTCAAAGAGAGTGAGATGCCAGCTCCTTTCATTCAGTCAGTAGCTTCAATCATTTCTGGACGTTTTTCAATGGCAAAAATCAATGAATATTGTAAATGCACAAACAGTAATTTCTCCGCATTGCAAGGTGCAATTCTGAAATTTTTTGCTTTTTCCTGCTCCTCTTAGCATGATAAAGAAGATTCAAAGAGAGTGAGATGCCAGCTCCTTTCATTCAGTCAGTAGCTTCAATCATTTCTGGTATATGAATAACATGATGTTTTTCAATGGCAAAAATCAATGAATATTGTAAATGCACAAACAGTAATCTCTCCGCATTGCAAGGTGCAATTCTGAAATTTTTTGCTTTTTCCTGCTCCTCTTAGCATGATAAAGAAGATTCAAAGAGAGTGAGATGCCAGCTCCTTTCATTCAGTCAGTAGCTTCAAACATTTCTGGTATATGAATAACATGATGTTTTTCAATGGCAAAAATCAATGAATATTGTAAATGCACAAACAGTAATTTCTCCGCATTGCAAGGTGCAATTCTGAAATTTTTTGCTTTTTCCTGCTCCTCTTAGCATGATAAAGAAGATTCAAAGAGAGTGAGATGCCAGCTCCTTTCATTCAGTCAGTAGCTTCAATCATTTCTGGACGTTTTTCAATGGCAAAAATCAATGAATATTGTAAATGCACAAACAGTAATTTCTCCGCATTGCAAGGTGCAATTCTGAAATTTTTTGCTTTTTCCTGCTCCTCTTAGCATGATAAAGAAGATTCAAAGAGAGTGAGATGCCAGCTCCTTTCATTCAGTCAGTAGCTTCAATCATTTCTGGTATATGAATAACATGATGTTTTTCAATGGCAAAAATCAATGAATATTGTAAATGCACAAACAGTAATTTCTCCGCATTGCAAGGTGCAATTCTGAAATTTTTTGCTTTTTCCTGCTCCTCTTAGCATGATAAAGAAGATTCAAAGAGAGTGAGATGCCAGCTCCTTTCATTCAGTCAGTAGCTTCAAACATTTCTGGTATATGAATAACATGATGTTTTTCAATGGCAAAAATCAATGAATATTGTAAATGCACAAACAGTAATTTCTCCGCATTGCAAGGTGCAATTCTGAAATTTTTTGCTTTTTCCTGCTCCTCTTAGCATGATAAAGAAGATTCAAAGAGAGTGAGATGCCAGCTCCTTTCATTCAGTCAGTAGCTTCAATCATTTCTGGACGTTTTTCAATGGCAAAAATCAATGAATATTGTAAATGCACAAACAGTAATTTCTCCGCATTGCAAGGTGCAATTCTGAAATTTTTTGCTTTTTCCTGCTCCTCTTAGCATGATAAACAAGATTCAAAGAGAGTGAGATGCCAGCTCCTTTCATTCAGTCAGTAGCTTCAATCATTTCTGGACGTTTTTCAATGGCAAAAATCAATGAATATTGTAAATGCACAAACAGTAATTTCTCCGCATTGCAAGGTGCAATTCTGAAATTTTTTGCTTTTTCCTGCTCCTCTTAGCATGATAAAGAAGATTCAAAGAGAGTGAGATGCCAGCTCCTTTCATTCAGTCAGTAGCTTCAAACATTTCTGGTATATGAATAACATGATGTTTTTCAATGGCAAAAATCAATGAATATTGTAAATGCACAAACAGTAATTTCTCCGCATTGCAAGGTGCAAGTCTGAAATTTTTTGCTTTTTCCTGCTCCTCTTAGCATGATAAAGAAGATTCAAAGAGAGTGAGATGCCAGCTACTTTCATTCAGTCAGTAGCTTCAATCATTTCTGGACGTTTTTCAATGGTAAAAATCAATGAATATTGTAAATGCACAAACAGTAATTTCTCCACATTGCAAGGTGCAATTCTGAAATTTTTTGCTTTTTCCTGCTCCTCTTAGCATGATAAAGAAGATTCAAAGAGAGTGAGATGCCAGCTCCTTTCATTCAGTCAGTAGCTTCAATCATTTCTGGTATATGAATAACATGATGTTTTTCAATGGCAAAAATCAATGAATATTGTAAATGCACAAACAGTAATTTCTCCGCATTGCAAGGTGCAATTCTGAAATTTTTTGCTTTTTCCTGCTCCTCTTAGCATGATAAAGAAGATTCAAAGAGAGTGAGATGCCAGCTCCTTTCATTCAGTCAGTAGCTTCAATCATTTCTGGACGTTTTTCAATGGCAAAAATCAATGAATATTGTAAATGCACAAACAGTAATTTCTCCGCATTGCAAGGTGCAATTCTGAAATTTTTTGCTTTTTCCTGCTCCTCTTAGCATGATAAAGAAGATTCAAAGAGAGTGAGATGTCAGCTCCTTTCATTCAGTCAGTAGCTTCAAACATTTCTGGTATATGAATAACATGATGTTTTTCAATGGCAAAAATCAATGAATTTTGTAAATGCACAAACAGTAATTTCTCCGCATTGCAAGGTGCAATTCTGAAATTTTTTGCTTTTTCCTGCTCCTCTTAGCATGATAAAGAAGATTCAAAGAGAGTGAGATGCCAGTTCCTTTCATTCAGTCAGTAGCTTCAATCATTTCTGGACGTTTTTCAATGGCAAAAATCAATGAATATTGTAAATGCACAAACAGTAATTTCTCCGCATTGCAAGGTGCAATTCTGAAATTTTTTGCTTTTTCCTGCTCCTCTTAGCATGATAAAGAAGATTCAAAGAGAGTGAGATGCCAGCTCCTTTCATTCAGTCCGTAGCTTCAATCATTTCTGGTATATGAATAACATGATGTTTTTCAATGGCAAAAATCAATGAATATTGTAAATGCACAAACAGTAATTTCTCCGCATTGCAAGGTGCAATTCTGAAATTTTTTGCTTTTTCCTGCTCCTCTTAGCATGATAAAGAAGATTCAAAGAGAGTGAGATGCCAGCTCCTTTCATTCAGTCAGTAGCTTCAATCATTTCTGGACGTTTTTCAATGGCAAAAATCAATGAATATTGTAAATGCACAAACAGTAATTTCTCCGCATTGCAAGGTGCAATTCTGAAATTTTTTGCTTTTTCCTGCTCCTCTTAGCATGATAAAGAAGATTCAAAGAGAGTGAGATGCCAGCTCCTTTCATTCAGTCAGTAGCTTCAATCATTTCTGGACGTTTTTCAATGGCAAAAATCAATGAATATTGTAAATGCACAAACAGTAATTTCTCCGCATTGCAAGGTGCAATTCTGAAATTTTTTGCTTTTTCCTGCTCCTCTTAGCATGATAAAGAAGATTCAAAGAGAGTGAGATGTCAGCTCCTTTCATTCAGTCAGTAGCTTCAAACATTTCTGGTATATGAATAACATGATGTTTTTCAATGGCAAAAATCAATGAATTTTGTAAATGCACAAACAGTAATTTCTCCGCATTGCAAGGTGCAATTCTGAAATTTTTTGCTTTTTCCTGCTCCTCTTAGCATGATAAAGAAGATTCAAAGAGAGTGAGATGCCAGTTCCTTTCATTCAGTCAGTAGCTTCAATCATTTCTGGACGTTTTTCAATGGCAAAAATCAATGAATATTGTAAATGCACAAACAGTAATTTCTCCGCATTGCAAGGTGCAATTCTGAAATTTTTTGCTTTTTCCTGCTCCTCTTAGCATGATAAAGAAGATTCAAAGAGAGTGAGATGCCAGCTCCTTTCATTCAGTCAGTAGCTTCAATCATTTCTGGTATATGAATAACATGATGTTTTTCAATGGCAAAAATCAATGAATATTGTAAATGCACAAACAGTAATTTCTCCGCATTGCAAGGTGCAATTCTGAAATTTTTTGCTTTTTCCTGCTCCTCTTAGCATGATAAAGAAGATTCAAAGAGAGTGAGATGCCAGCTCCTTTCATTCAGTCAGTAGCTTCAATCATTTCTGGACGTTTTTCAATGGAAAAAATCAATGAATATTGTAAATGCACAAACAGTAATTTCTCCGCATTGCAAGGTGCAATTCTGAAATTTTTTGCTTTTTCCTGCTCCTCGTAGCATGATAAACAAGATTCAAAGAGATTGAGATGCCAGCTCCTTTCATTCAGTCAGTAGCTTCAATCATTTCTGGACGTTTTTCAATGGCAAAAATCAATGAATATTGTAAATGCACAAACAGTAATTTCTCCGCATTGCAAGGTGCAATTCTGAAATTTTTTGCTTTTTCCTGCTCCTCTTAGCATGATAAAGAAGATTCAAAGAGAGTGAGATGCCAGCTCCTTTCATTCAGTCAGTAGCTTCAAACATTTCTGGTATATGAATAACATGATGTTTTTCAATGGCAAAAATCAATGAATATTGTAAATGCACAAACAGTAATTTCTCCGCATTGCAAGGTGCAAGTCTGAAATTTTTTGCTTTTTCCTGCTCCTCTTAGCATGATAAAGAAGATTCAAAGAGAGTGAGATGCCAGCTACTTTCATTCAGTCAGTAGCTTCAATCATTTCTGGACGTTTTTCAATGGTAAAAATCAATGAATATTGTAAATGCACAAACAGTAATTTCTCCACATTGCAAGGTGCAATTCTGAAATTTTTTGCTTTTTCCTGCTCCTCTTAGCATGATAAAGAAGATTCAAAGAGAGTGAGATGCCAGCTCCTTTCATTCAGTCAGTAGCTTCAAACATTTCTGGTATATGAATAACATGATGTTTTTCAATGGCAAAAATCAATGAATATTGTAAATGCACAAACAGTAATTTCTCTGCATTGCAAGGTGCAATTCTGAAATTTTTTGCTTTTTCCTGCTCCTCTTAGCATGATAAAGAAGATTCAAAGAGAGTGAGATGCCAGCTACTTTCATTCAGTCAGTAGCTTCAATCTTTTCTGGACGTTTTTCAATGGTAAAAATCAATGAATATTGTAAATGCACAAACAGTAATTTCTCCACATTGCAAGGTGCAATTCTGAAATTTTTTGCTTTTTCCTGCTCCTCTTAGCATGATAAAGAAGATTCAAAGAGAGTGAGATGCCAGCTCCTTTCATTCAGTCAGTAGCTTCAAACATTTCTGGTATATGAATAACATGATGTTTTTCAATGGCAAAAATCAATGAATATTGTAAATGCACAAACAGTAATTTCTCGGCATTGCAAGGTGCAATTCTGAAATTTTTTGCTTTTTCCTGCTCCTCTTAGCATGATAAAGAAGATTCAAAGAGAGTGAGATGCCAGCTCCTTTCATTCAGTCAGTAGCTTCAAACATTTCTGGTATATGAATAACATGATGTTTTTCAATGGCAAAAATCAATGAATATTGTAAATGCACAAACAGTAATTTCTCCGCATTGCAAGGTGCAATTCTGAAATTTTTTGCTTTTTCCTGCTCCTCTTAGCATGATAAAGAATATTCAAAGAGAGTGAGATGCCAGCTCCTTTCATTCAGTCAGTAGCTTCAATCATTTCTGGATGTTTTTCAATGGCAAAAATCAATGAATATTGTAAATGCACAAACAGTAATTTCTCCGCATTGCAAGGTGCAATTCTGAAATTTTTTGCTTTTTCCTGCTCCTCTTAGCATGATAAAGAAGATTCAAAGAGAGTGAGATGCCAGCTCCTTTCATTCAGTCAGTACCTTCAATCATTTCTGGATGTTTTTCAATGGCAAAAATCAATGAATATTGTAAATGCACAAACAGTAATTTCTCCGCATTGCAAGGTGCAATTCTGAAATTTTTTGCTTTTTCCCGCTCCTCTTAGCATGATAAAGAAGATTCAAAGAGAGTGAGGTGCCAGCTCCTTTCATTCAGTCAGTAGCTTCAAACATTTCTGGTATATGAATAACATGTTTTTCAATGGCAAAAATCATTGAATATTGTAAATGCACAAACAGTAATTTCTCCGCATTGCAAGGTGCAATTCTGAAATTTTTTGATTTTTCCTGCTCCTCTTAGCATGATAAAGAAGATTCAAAGAGAGTGAGATGCCAGCTCCTTTCATTCAGTCAGTAGCTTCAATCATTTCTGGACGTTTTTCAATGGCAAAAATCAATGAATATTGTAAATGCACAAACAGTAATTTCTCCGCATTGCAAGGTGCAATTCTGAAATTTTTTGCTTTTTCCTGCTCCTCTTAGCATGATAAAGAAGATTCAAAGAGAGTGAGATGCCAGCTCCTTTCATTCAGTCAGTAGCTTCAATCATTTCTGGACGTTTTTCAATGGCAAAAATCAATGAATATTGTAAATGCACAAACAGTAATTTCTCCGCATTACAAGGTGCAATTCTGAAATTTTTTGCTTTTTCCTGCTCCTCTTAGCATGATAAAGAAGATTCAAAGAGAGTGAGATGCCAGCTCCTTTCATTCAGTCAGTAGCTTCAAACATTTCTGGTATATGAATAACATGATGTTTTTCAATGGTAAAAATCAATGAATATTGTAAATGCACAAACAGTAATTTCTCCGCATTGCAAGGTGCAAGTCTGAAATTTTTTGCTTTTTCCTGCTCCACTTAGCATGATAAAGAAGATTCAAAGAGAGTGAGATGTCAGCTACTTTCATTCAGTCAGTAGCTTCAATCATTTCTGGACGTTTTTCAATGGTAAAAATCAATGAATATTGTAAATGCACAAACAGTAATTTCTCCACATTGCAAGGTGCAATTCTGAAATTTTTTGCTTTTTCCTGCTCCTCTTAGCATGATAAAGAAGATTCAAAGAGAGTGAGATGCCAGCTCCTTTCATTCAGTCAGTAGCTTCAAACATTTCTGGTATATGAATAACATGATGTTTTTCAATGGCAAAAATCAATGAATATTGTAAATGCACAAAGAGTAATTTCTCCGCATTGCAAGGTGCAATTCTGAAATTTTTTGCTTTTTCCTGCTCCTCTTAGCATGATAAAGAAGATTCAAAGAGAGTGAGATGCCAGCTCCTTTCATTCAGTCAGTAGCTTCAATCATTTCTGGACGTTTTTCAATGGCAAAAATCAATGAATATTGTAAATGCACAAACAGTAATTTCTCCGCATTGCAAGGTGCAATTCTGAAATTTTTTGCTTTTTCCTGCTCCTCTTAGCATGATAAAGAAGATTCAAAGAGAGTGAGATGCCAGCTCCTTTCATTCAGTCAGTAGCTTCAATCATTTCTGGACGTTTTTCAATGGCAAAAATCAATGAATATTGTAAATGCACAAACAGTAATTTCTCCGCATTGCAAGGTGCAATTCTGAAATTTTTTGCTTTTTCCTGCTCCTCTTAGCATGATAAAGAAGATTCAAAGAGAGTGAGATGCCAGCTCCTTTCATTCAGTCAGTAGCTACAAACATTTCTGGTATATGAATAACATGATGTTTTTCAATGGCAAAAATCAATGAATATTGTAAATGCACAAACAGTAATTTCTCCGCATTGCAAGGTGCAATTCTGAAATTTTTTGCTTTTTCCTGCTCCTCTTAGCATGATAAAGAAGATTCAAAGAGAGTGAGATGCCAGCTCCTTTCATTCAGTCAGTAGCTTCAATCATTTCTGGACATTTTTCAATGGCAAAAATCAATGAATATTGTAAATGCACAAACAGTAATTTCTCCGCATTGCAAGGTGCAATTCTGAAATTTTTTGCTTTTTCCTGCTCCTCTTAGCATGATAAAGAAGATTCAAAGAGAGTGAGATGCCAGCTCCTTTCATTCAGTCAGTAGCTTCAAACATTTCTGGTATATGAATAACATGATGTTTTTCAATGGCAAAAATCAATGAATATTGTAAATGCACAAAGAGTAATTTCTCCGCATTGCAAGGTGCAATTCTGAAATTTTTTGCTTTTTCCTGCTCCTCTTAGCATGATAAAGAAGATTCAAAGAGAGTGAGATGCCAGCTCCTTTCATTCAGTCAGTAGCTTCAATCATTTCTGGACGTTTTTCAATGGCAAAAATCAATGAATATTGTAAATGCACAAACAGTAATTTCTCCGCATTGCAAGGTGCAATTCTGAAATTTTTTGCTTTTTCCTGCTCCTCTTAGCATGATAAAGAAGATTCAAAGAGAGTGAGATGCCAGCTCCTTTCATTCAGTCAGTAGCTTCAAACATTTCTGGTATATGAATAACATGATGTTTTTCAATGGCAAAAATCAATGAATATTGTAAATGCACAAAGAGTAATTTCTCCGCATTGCAAGGTGCAATTCTGAAATTTTTTGCTTTTTCCTGCTCCTCTTAGCATGATAAAGAAGATTCAAAGAGAGTGAGATGCCAGCTCCTTTCATTCAGTCAGTAGCTTCAATCATTTCTGGACGTTTTTCAATGGCAAAAATCAATGAATATTGTAAATGCACAAACAGTAATTTCTCCGCATTGCAAGGTGCAATTCTGAAATTTTTTGCTTTTTCCTGCTCCTCTTAGCATGATAAAGAAGATTCAAAGAGAGTGAGATGCCAGCTCCTTTCATTCAGTCAGTAGCTTCAATCATTTCTGGACGTTTTTCAATGGCAAAAATCAATGAATATTGTAAATGCACAAACAGTAATTTCTCCGCATTGCAAGGTGCAATTCTGAAATTTTTTGCTTTTTCCTGCTCCTCTTAGCATGATAAAGAAGATTCAAAGAGAGTGAGATGCCAGCTCCTTTCATTCAGTCAGTAGCTACAAACATTTCTGGTATATGAATAACATGATGTTTTTCAATGGCAAAAATCAATGAATATTGTAAATGCACAAACAGTAATTTCTCCACATTGCAAGGTGCAATTCTGAAATTTTTTGCTTTTTCCTGCTCCTCTTAGCATGATAAAGAAGATTCAAAGAGAGTGAGATGCCAGCTCCTTTCATTCAGTCAGTAGCTTCAAACATTTCTGGTATATGAATAACATGATGTTTTTCAATGGCAAAAATCAATGAATATTGTAAATGCACAAAGAGTAATTTCTCCGCATTGCAAGGTGCAATTCTGAAATTTTTTGCTTTTTCCTGCTCCTCTTAGCATGATAAAGAAGATTCAAAGAGAGTGAGATGCCAGCTCCTTTCATTCAGTCAGTAGCTTCAATCATTTCTGGACGTTTTTCAATGGCAAAAATCAATGAATATTGTAAATGCACAAACAGTAATTTCTCCGCATTGCAAGGTGCAATTCTGAAATTTTTTGCTTTTTCCTGCTCCTCTTAGCATGATAAAGAAGATTCAAAGAGAGTGAGATGCCAGCTCCTTTCATTCAGTCAGTAGCTTCAATCATTTCTGGACGTTTTTCAATGGCAAAAATCAATGAATATTGTAAATGCACAAACAGTAATTTCTCCGCATTGCAAGGTGCAATTCTGAAATTTTTTGCTTTTTCCTGCTCCTCTTAGCATGATAAAGAAGATTCAAAGAGAGTGAGATGCCAGCTCCTTTCATTCAGTCAGTAGCTACAAACATTTCTGGTATATGAATAACATGATGTTTTTCAATGGCAAAAATCAATGAATATTGTAAATGCACAAACAGTAATTTCTCCGCATTGCAAGGTGCAATTCTGAAATTTTTTGCTTTTTCCTGCTCCTCTTAGCATGATAAAGAAGATTCAAAGAGAGTGAGATGCCAGCTCCTTTCATTCAGTCAGTAGCTTCAATCATTTCTGGACGTTTTTCAATGGCAAAAATCAATGAATATTGTAAATGCACAAACAGTAATTTCTCCGCATTGCAAGGTGCAATTCTGAAATTTTTTGCTTTTTCCTGCTCCTCTTAGCATGATAAAGAAGATTCAAAGAGAGTGAGATGCCAGCTCCTTTCATTCAGTCAGTAGCTTCAAACATTTCTGGTATATGAATAACATGATGTTTTTCAATGGCAAAAATCAATGAATATTGTAAATGCACAAAGAGTAATTTCTCCGCATTGCAAGGTGCAATTCTGAAATTTTTTGCTTTTTCCTGCTCCTCTTAGCATGATAAAGAAGATTCAAAGAGAGTGAGATGCCAGCTCCTTTCATTCAGTCAGTAGCTTCAATCATTTCTGGACGTTTTTCAATGGCAAAAATCAATGAATATTGTAAATGCACAAACAGTAATTTCTCCGCATTGCAAGGTGCAATTCTGAAATTTTTTGCTTTTTCCTGCTCCTCTTAGCATGATAAAGAAGATTCAAAGAGAGTGAGATGCCAGCTCCTTTCATTCAGTCAGTAGCTTCAAACATTTCTGGTATATGAATAACATGATGTTTTTCAATGGCAAAAATCAATGAATATTGTAAATGCACAAAGAGTAATTTCTCCGCATTGCAAGGTGCAATTCTGAAATTTTTTGCTTTTTCCTGCTCCTCTTAGCATGATAAAGAAGATTCAAAGAGAGTGAGATGCCAGCTCCTTTCATTCAGTCAGTAGCTTCAATCATTTCTGGACGTTTTTCAATGGCAAAAATCAATGAATATTGTAAATGCACAAACAGTAATTTCTCCGCATTGCAAGGTGCAATTCTGAAATTTTTTGCTTTTTCCTGCTCCTCTTAGCATGATAAAGAAGATTCAAAGAGAGTGAGATGCCAGCTCCTTTCATTCAGTCAGTAGCTTCAATCATTTCTGGACGTTTTTCAATGGCAAAAATCAATGAATATTGTAAATGCACAAACAGTAATTTCTCCGCATTGCAAGGTGCAATTCTGAAATTTTTTGCTTTTTCCTGCTCCTCTTAGCATGATAAAGAAGATTCAAAGAGAGTGAGATGCCAGCTCCTTTCATTCAGTCAGTAGCTACAAACATTTCTGGTATATGAATAACATGATGTTTTTCAATGGCAAAAATCAATGAATATTGTAAATGCACAAACAGTAATTTCTCCGCATTGCAAGGTGCAATTCTGAAATTTTTTGCTTTTTCCTGCTCCTCTTAGCATGATAAAGAAGATTCAAAGAGAGTGAGATGCCAGCTCCTTTCATTCAGTCAGTAGCTTCAATCATTTCTGGACGTTTTTCAATGGCAAAAATCAATGAATATTGTAAATGCACAAACAGTAATTTCTCCGCATTGCAAGGTGCAATTCTGAAATTTTTTGCTTTTTCCTGCTCCTCTTAGCATGATAAAGAAGATTCAAAGAGAGTGAGATGCCAGCTCCTTTCATTCAGTCAGTAGCTTCAATCATTTCTGGACGTTTTTCAATGGCAAAAATCAATGAATATTGTAAATGCACAAACAGTAATTTCTCCGCATTGCAAGGTGCAATTCTGAAATTTTTTGCTTTTTCCTGCTCCTCTTAGCATGACAAAGAAGATTCAAAGAGAGTAAGATGCCAGCTCCTTTCATTCAGTCAGTAGCTTCAATCATTTCTGGTATATGAATAACATGATGTTTTTCAATGGCAAAAATCAATGAATATTGTAAATGCACAAACAGTAATTTCTCCGCATTGCAAGGTGCAATTCTGAAATTTTTTGCTTTTTCCTGCTCCTCTTAGCATGATAAAGAAGATTCAAAGAGAGTGAGATGCCAGCTCCTTTCATTCAGTCAGTAGCTTCAATCATTTCTGGACGTTTTTCAATGGCAAAAATCAATGAATATTGTAAATGCACAAACAGTAATTTCTCCGCATTGCAAGGTGCAATTCTGAAATTTTTTGCTTTTTCCTGCTCCTCTTAGCATGATAAAGAAGATTCAAAGAGAGTGAGATGCCAGCTCCTTTCATTCAGTCAGTAGCTTCAATCATTTCTGGACGTTTTTCAATGGCAAAAATCAATGAATATTGTAAATGCACAAACAGTAATTTCTCCGCATTGCAAGGTGCAATTCTGAAATTTTTTGCTTTTTCCTGCTCCTCTTAGCATGACAAAGAAGATTCAAAGAGAGTAAGATGCCAGCTCCTTTCATTCAGTCAGTAGCTTCAATCATTTCTGGTATATGAATAACATGATGTTTTTCAATGGCAAAAATCAATGAATATTGTAAATGCACAAACAGTAATTTCTCCGCATTGCAAGGTGCAATTCTGAAATTTTTTGCTTTTTCCTGCTCCTCTTAGCATGATAAAGAAGATTCAAAGAGAGTGAGATGCCAGCTCCTTTCATTCAGTCAGTAGCTTCAATCATTTCTGGACGTTTTTCAATGGCAAAAATCAATGAATATTGTAAATGCACAAACAGTAATTTCTCCGCATTGCAAGGTGCAATTCTGAAATTTTTTGCTTTTTCCTGCTCCTCTTAGCATGATAAAGAAGATTCAAAGAGAGTGAGATGCCAGCTCCTTTCATTCAGTCAGTAGCTTCAATCATTTCTGGACGTTTTTCAATGGCAAAAATCAATGAATATTGTAAATGCACAAACAGTAATTTCTCCGCATTGCAAGGTGCAATTCTGAAATTTTTTGCTTTTTCCTGCTCCTCTTAGCATGATAAAGAAGATTCAAAGAGAGTGAGATGCCAGCTCCTTTCATTCAGTCAGTAGCTTCAAACATTTCTGGTATATGAATAATATGATGTTTTTCAATGGCAAAAATCAATGAATATTGTAAAAGCACAAACATTAATTTCTCCGCATTGCAAGGTGCAATTCTGAAATTTTTTGCTTTTTCCTGCTCCTCTTAGCATGATAAAGAAGATTCAAAGAGAGTGAGATGCCAGCTCCTTTCATTCAGTCAGTAGCTTCAATCATTTCTGGACGTTTTTCAATGGCAAAAATCAATGAATATTGTAAATGCACAAACAGTAATTTCTCCGCATTGCAAGGTGCAATTCTGAAATTTTTTGCTTTTTCCTGCTCCTCTTAGCATGATAAAGAAGATTCAAAGAGAGTGAGATGCCAGCTCCTTTCATTTAGTCAGTAGCTTCAATCATTTCTGGTATATGAATAACATGATGTTTTTCAATGGCAAAAATCAATGAATATTGTAAATGCACAAACAGTAATTTCTCCGCATTGCAAGTTGCAATTCTGAAATTTTTTGCTTTTTCCTGCTCCTCTTAGCATGATAAAGAAGATTCAAAGAGAGTGAGATGCCAGCTCCTTTCATTCAGTCAGTAGCTTCAATCATTTCTGGACGTTTTTCAATGGCAAAAATCAATGAATATTGTAAATGCACAAACAGTAATTTCTCCGCATTGCAAGGTGCAATTCTGAAATTTTTTGCTTTTTCCTGCTCCTCTTAGCATGATAAAGAAGATTCAAAGAGAGTGAGATGCCAGCTCCTTTCATTCAGTCAGTAGCTTCAAACATTTCTGGTATATGAATAACATGATGTTTTTCAATGGCAAAAATCAATGAATATTGTAAATGCACAAACAGTAATTTCTCCGCATTGCAAGGTGCAATTCTGAAATTTTTTGCTTTTTCCTGCTCCTCTTAGCATGATAAAGAAGATTCAAAGAGAGTGAGATGCCAGCTCCTTTCATTCAGTCAGTAGCTTCAATCATTTCTGGACGTTATTCAATGGCAAAAATCAATGAATATTGTAAATGCACAAACAGTAATTTCTCCGCATTGCAAGGTGCAATTCTGAAATTTTTTGCTTTTTCCTGCTCCTCTTAGCATGATAAAGAAGATTCAAAGAGAGTGAGATGTCAGCTCCTTTCATTCAGTCAGTAGCTTCAAACATTTCTGGTATATGAATAACATGATGTTTTTCAATGGCAAAAATCAATGAATTTTGTAAATGCACAAACAGTAATTTCTCCGCATTGCAAGGTGCAATTCTGAAATTTTTTGCTTTTTCCTGCTCCTCTTAGCATGATAAAGAAGATTCAAAGAGAGTGAGATGCCAGTTCCTTTCATTCAGTCAGTAGCTTCAATCATTTCTGGACGTTTTTCAATGGCAAAAATCAATGAATATTGTAAATGCACAAACAGTAATTTCTCCGCATTGCAAGGTGCAATTCTGAAATTTTTTGCTTTTTCCTGCTCCTCTTAGCATGATAAAGAAGATTCAAAGAGAGTGAGATGCCAGCTACTTTCATTCAGTCAGTAGCTTCAATCATTTCTGGTATATGAATAACATGATGTTTTTCAATGGCAAAAATCAATGAATATTGTAAATGCACAAACAGTAATTTCTCCGCATTGCAAGGTGCAATTCTGAATTTTTTTGCTTTTTCCTGCTCCTCTTAGCATGATAAAGAAGATTCAAAGAGAGTGAGATGCCAGCTCCTTTCATTCAGTCAGTAGCTTCAATCATTTCTGGACGTTTTTCAATGGCAAAAATCAATGAATATTGTAAATGCACAAACAGTAATTTCTCCGCATTGCAAGGTGCAATTCTGAAATTTTTTGCTTTTTCCTGCTCCTCTTAGCATGATAAACAAGATTCAAAGAGAGTGAGATGCCAGCTCCTTTCATTCAGTCAGTAGCTTCAATCATTTCTGGACGTTTTTCAATGGCAAAAATCAATGAATATTGTAAATGCACAAACAGTAATTTCTCCGCATTGCAAGGTGCAATTCTGAAATTTTTTGCTTTTTCCTGCTCCTCTTAGCATGATAAAGAAGATTCAAAGAGAGTGAGATGCCAGCTCCTTTCATTCAGTCAGTAGCTTCAAACATTTCTGGTATATGAATAACATGATGTTTTTCAATGGCAAAAATCAATGAATATTGTAAATGCACAAACAGTAATTTCTCCGCATTGCAAGGTGCAAGTCTGAAATTTTTTGCTTTTTCCTGCTCCTCTTAGCATGATAAAGAAGATTCAAAGAGAGTGAGATGCCAGCTACTTTCATTCAGTCAGTAGCTTCAATCATTTCTGGACGTTTTTCAATGGTAAAAATCAATGAATATTGTAAATGCACAAACAGTAATTTCTCCACATTGCAAGGTGCAATTCTGAAATTTTTTGCTTTTTCCTGCTCCTCTTAGCATGATAAAGAAGATTCAAAGAGAGTGAGATGCCAGCTCCTTTCATTCAGTCAGTAGCTTCAATCATTTCTGGTATATGAATAACATGATGTTTTTCAATGGCAAAAATCAATGAATATTGTAAATGCACAAACAGTAATTTCTCCGCATTGCAAGGTGCAATTCTGAAATTTTTTGCTTTTTCCTGCTCCTCTTAGCATGATAAAGAAGATTCAAAGAGAGTGAGATGCCAGCTCCTTTCATTCAGTCAGTAGCTTCAATCATTTCTGGACGTTTTTCAATGGCAAAAATCAATGAATATTGTAAATGCACAAACAGTAATTTCTCCGCATTGCAAGGTGCAATTCTGAAATTTTTTGCTTTTTCCTGCTCCTCTTAGCATGATAAAGAAGATTCAAAGAGAGTGAGATGCCAGTTCCTTTCATTCAGTCAGTAGCTTCAATCATTTCTGGACGTTTTTCAATGGCAAAAATCAATGAATATTGTAAATGCACAAACAGTAATTTCTCCGCATTGCAAGGTGCAATTCTGAAATTTTTTGCTTTTTCCTGCTCCTCTTAGCATGATAAAGAAGATTCAAAGAGAGTGAGATGCCAGCTCCTTTCATTCAGTCAGTAGCTTCAATCATTTCTGGTATATGAATAACATGATGTTTTTCAATGGCAAAAATCAATGAATATTGTAAATGCACAAACAGTAATTTCTCCGCATTGCAAGGTGCAATTCTGAAATTTTTTGCTTTTTCCTGCTCCTCTTAGCATGATAAAGAAGATTCAAAGAGAGTGAGATGCCAGCTCCTTTCATTCAGTCAGTAGCTTCAATCATTTCTGGACGTTTTTCAATGGCAAAAATCAATGAATATTGTAAATGCACAAACAGTAATTTCTCCGCATTGCAAGGTGCAATTCTGAAATTTTTTGCTTTTTCCTGCTCCTCTTAGCATGATAAAGAAGATTCAAAGAGAGTGAGATGCCAGCTCCTTTCATTCAGTCAGTAGCTTCAATCATTTCTGGACGTTTTTCAATGGCAAAAATCAATGAATATTGTAAATGCACAAACAGTAATTTCTCCGCATTGCAAGGTGCAATTCTGAAATTTTTTGCTTTTTCCTGCTCCTCTTAGCATGATAAAGAAGATTCAAAGAGAGTGAGATGCCAGCTCCTTTCATTCAGTCAGTAGCTTCAAACATTTCTGGTATATGAATAACATGATGTTTTTCAATGGCAAAAATCAATGAATATTGTAAATGCACAAACAGTAATTTCTCCGCATTGCAAGGTGCAAGTCTGAAATTTTTTGCTTTTTCCTGCTCCTCTTAGCATGATAAAGAAGATTCAAAGAGAGTGAGATGCCAGCTACTTTCATTCAGTCAGTAGCTTCAATCATTTCTGGACGTTTTTCAATGGTAAAAATCAATGAATATTGTAAATGCACAAACAGTAATTTCTCCACATTGCAAGGTGCAATTCTGAAATTTTTTGCTTTTTCCTGCTCCTCTTAGCATGATAAAGAAGATTCAAAGAGAGTGAGATGCCAGCTCCTTTCATTCAGTCAGTAGCTTCAATCATTTCTGGTATATGAATAACATGATGTTTTTCAATGGCAAAAATCAATGAATATTGTAAATGCACAAACAGTAATTTCTCCGCATTGCAAGGTGCAATTCTGAAATTTTTTGCTTTTTCCTGCTCCTCTTAGCATGATAAAGAAGATTCAAAGAGAGTGAGATGCCAGCTCCTTTCATTCAGTCAGTAGCTTCAATCATTTCTGGACGTTTTTCAATGGCAAAAATCAATGAATATTGTAAATGCACAAACAGTAATTTCTCCGCATTGCAAGGTGCAATTCTGAAATTTTTTGCTTTTTCCTGCTCCTCTTAGCATGATAAAGAAGATTCAAAGAGAGTGAGATGTCAGCTCCTTTCATTCAGTCAGTAGCTTCAAACATTTCTGGTATATGAATAACATGATGTTTTTCAATGGCAAAAATCAATGAATTTTGTAAATGCACAAACAGTAATTTCTCCGCATTGCAAGGTGCAATTCTGAAATTTTTTGCTTTTTCCTGCTCCTCTTAGCATGATAAAGAAGATTCAAAGAGAGTGAGATGCCAGTTCCTTTCATTCAGTCAGTAGCTTCAATCATTTCTGGACGTTTTTCAATGGCAAAAATCAATGAATATTGTAAATGCACAAACAGTAATTTCTCCGCATTGCAAGGTGCAATTCTGAAATTTTTTGCTTTTTCCTGCTCCTCTTAGCATGATAAAGAAGATTCAAAGAGAGTGAGATGCCAGCTCCTTTCATTCAGTCAGTAGCTTCAATCATTTCTGGTATATGAATAACATGATGTTTTTCAATGGCAAAAATCAATGAATATTGTAAATGCACAAACAGTAATTTCTCCGCATTGCAGGGTGCAATTCTGAAATTTTTTGCTTTTTCCTGCTCCTCTTAGCATGATAAAGAAGATTCAAAGAGAGTGAGATGCCAGCTCCTTTCATTCAGTCAGTAGCTTCAATCATTTCTGGACGTTTTTCAATGGCAAAAATCAATGAATATTGTAAATGCACAAACAGTAATTTCTCCGCATTGCAAGGTGCAATTCTGAAATTTTTTGCTTTTTCCTGCTCCTCTTAGCATGATAAAGAAGATTCAAAGAGAGTGAGATGCCAGCTCCTTTCATTCAGTCAGTAGCTTCAATCATTTCTGGACGTTTTTCAATGGCAAAAATCAATGAATATTGTAAATGCACAAACAGTAATTTCTCCGCATTGCAAGGTGCAATTCTGAAATTTTTTGCTTTTTCCTGCTCCTCTTAGCATGATAAAGAAGATTCAAAGAGAGTGAGATGTCAGCTCCTTTCATTCAGTCAGTAGCTTCAAACATTTCTGGTATATGAATAACATGATGTTTTTCAATGGCAAAAATCAATGAATTTTGTAAATGCACAAACAGTAATTTCTCCGCATTGCAAGGTGCAATTCTGAAATTTTTTGCTTTTTCCTGCTCCTCTTAGCATGATAAAGAAGATTCAAAGAGAGTGAGATGCCAGTTCCTTTCATTCAGTCAGTAGCTTCAATCATTTCTGGACGTTTTTCAATGGCAAAAATCAATGAATATTGTAAATGCACAAACAGTAATTTCTCCGCATTGCAAGGTGCAATTCTGAAATTTTTTGCTTTTTCCTGCTCCTCTTAGCATGATAAAGAAGATTCAAAGAGAGTGAGATGCCAGCTCCTTTCATTCAGTCAGTAGCTTCAATCATTTCTGGACGTTTTTCAATGGCAAAAATCAATGAATATTGTAAATGCACAAACAGTAATTTCTCCGCATTGCAAGGTGCAATTCTGAAATTTTTTGCTTTTTCCTGCTCCTCTTAGCATGATAAACAAGATTCAAAGAGAGTGAGATGCCAGCTCCTTTCATTCAGTCAGTAGCTTCAATCATTTCTGGACGTTTTTCAATGGCAAAAATCAATGAATATTGTAAATGCACAAACAGTAATTTCTCCGCATTGCAAGGTGCAATTCGGAAATTTTTTGCTTTTTCCTGCTCCTCTTAGCATGATAAAGAAGATTCAAAGAGAGTGAGATGCCAGCTACTTTCATTCAGTCAGTAGCTTCAAACATTTCTGGTATATGAATAACATGATGTTTTTCAACGGCAAAAATCAATGAATATTGTAAATGCACAAACAGTAATTTCTCCGCATTGCAAGGTGCAAGTCTGAAATTTTTTGCTTTTTCCTGCTCCTCTTAGCATGATAAAGAAGATTCAAAGAGAGTGAGATGCCAGCTACTTTCATTCAGTCAGTAGCTTCAATCATTTCTGGACGTTTTTCAATGGTAAAAATCAATGAATATTGTAAATGCACAAACAGTAATTTCTCCACATTGCAAGGTGCAATTCTGAAATTTTTTGCTTTTTCCTGCTCCTCTTAGCATGATAAAGAAGATTCAAAGAGAGTGAGATGCCAGCTCCTTTCATTCAGTCAGTAGCTTCAAACATTTCTGGTATATGAATAACATGATGTTTTTCAAAGGCAAAAATCAATGAATATTGTAAATGCACAAAAAGTAATTTCTTTGCATTGCAAGGTGCAATTCTGAAATTTTTTGCTTTTTCCTGCTCCTCTTAGCATGATAAAGAAGATTCAAAGAGAGTGAGATGCCAGCTACTTTCATTCAGTCAGTAGCTTCAATCATTTCTGGACATTTTTCAATGGTAAAAATCAATGAATATTGTAAATGCACAAACAGTAATTTCTCCACATTGCAAGGTGCAATTCTGAAATTTTTTGCTTTTTCCTGCTCCTCTTAGCATGATAAAGAAGATTCAAAGAGAGTGAGATGCCAGCTCCTTTCATTCAGTCAGTAGCTTCAAACATTTCTGGTATATGAATAACATGATGTTTTTCAATGGCAAAAATCAATGAATATTGTAAATGCACAAACAGTAATTTCTCCGCATTGCAAGGTGCAATTCTGAAATTTTTTGCTTTTTCCTGCTCCTCTTAGCATGATAAAGAAGATTCAAAGAGAGTGAGATGCCAGCTCCTTTCATTCAGTCAGTAGCTTCAAACATTTCTGGTATATGAATAACATGATGTTTTTCAAAGGCAAAAATCAATGAATATTGTAAATGCACAAACAGTAATTTCTCCGCATTGCAAGGTGCAAGTCTGAAATTTTTTGCTTTTTCCTGCTCCTCTTAGCATGATAAAGAAGATTCAAAGAGAGTGAGATGCCAGCTACTTTCATTCAGTCAGTAGCTTCAATCATTTCTGGACGTTTTTCAATGGTAAAAATCAATGAATATTGTAAATGCACAAACAGTAATTTCTCCACATTGCAAGGTGCAATTCTGAAATTTTTTGCTTTTTCCTGCTCCTCTTAGCATGATAAAGAAGATTCAAAGAGAGTGAGATGCCAGCTCCTTTCATTCAGTCAGTAGCTTCAAACATTTCTGGTATATGAATAACATGATGTTTTTCAATGGCAAAAATCAATGAATATTGTAAATGCACAAACAGTAATTTCTCCGCATTGCAAGGTGCAAGTCTGAAATTTTTTGCTTTTTCCTGCTCCTCTTAGCATGATAAAGAAGATTCAAAGAGAGTGAGATGCCAGCTACTTTCATTCAGTCAGTAGCTTCAATCATTTCTGGACGTTTTTCAATGGTAAAAATCAATGAATATTGTAAATGCACAAACAGTAATTTCTCCACATTGCAAGGTGCAATTCTGAAATTTTTTGCTTTTTCCTGCTCCTCTTAGCATGATAAAGAAGATTCAAAGAGAGTGAGATGCCAGCTCCTTTCATTCAGTCAGTAGCTTCAAACATTTCTGGTATATGAATAACATGATGTTTTTCAATGGCAAAAATCAATGAATATTGTAAATGCACAAACAGTAATTTCTCCGCATTGCAAGGTGCAATTCTGAAATTTTTTGCTTTTTCCTGCTCCTCTTAGCATGATAAAGAAGATTCAAAGAGAGTGAGATGCCAGCTCCTTTCATTCAGTCAGTAGCTTCAATCATTTCTGGACGTTTTTCAATGGCAAAAATCAATGAATATTGTAAATGCACAAACAGTAATTTCTCCGCATTGCAAGGTGCAATTCTGAAATTTTTTGCTTTTTCCTGCTCCTCTTAGCATGATAAAGAAGATTCAAAGAGAGTGAGATGCCAGCTCCTTTCATTCAGTCAGTAGCTTCAATCATTTCTGGACGTTTTTCAATGGCAAAAATCAATGAATATTGTAAATGCACAAACAGTAATTTCTCCGCATTGCAAGGTGCAATTCTGAAATTTTTTGCTTTTTCCTGCTCCTCTTAGCATGATAAAGAAGATTCAAAGAGAGTGAGATGCCAGCTCCTTTCATTCAGTCAGTAGCTTCAATCATTTCTGGACGTTTTTCAATGGCAAAAATCAATGAATATTGTAAATGCACAAACAGTAATTTCTCCGCATTGCAAGGTGCAATTCTGAAATTTTTTGCTTTTTCCTGCTCCTCTTAGCATGATAAAGAAGATTCAAAGAGAGTGAGATGCCAGCTCCTTTCATTCAGTCAGTAGCTTCAAACATTTCTGGTATATGAATAACATGATGTTTTTCAATGGCAAAAATCAATGAATATTGTAAATGCACAAACAGTAATTTCTCCGCATTGCAAGGTGCAAGTCTGAAATTTTTTGCTTTTTCCTGCTCCTCTTAGCATGATAAAGAAGATTCAAAGAGAGTGAGATGCCAGCTACTTTCATTCAGTCAGTAGCTTCAATCATTTCTGGACGTTTTTCAATGGTAAAAATCAATGAATATTGTAAATGCACAAACAGTAATTTCTCCACATTGCAAGGTGCAATTCTGAAATTTTTTGCTTTTTCCTGCTCCTCTTAGCATGATAAAGAAGATTCAAAGAGAGTGAGATGCCAGCTCCTTTCATTCAGTCAGTAGCTTCAAACATTTCTGGTATATGAATAACATGATGTTTTTCAATGGCAAAAATCAATGAATATTATAAATGCACAAACAGTAATTTCTCCGCATTGCAAGGTGCAATTCTGAAATTTTTTGCTTTTTCCTGCTCCTCTTAGCGTGATAAAGAAGATTCAAAGAGAGTGAGATGCCAGTTCCTTTCATTCAGTCAGTAGCTTCAATCATTTCTGGACGTTTTTCAATGGCAAAAATCAATGAATATTGTAAATGCACAAACAGTAATTTCTCCGCATTGCAAGGTGCAATTCTGAAATGTTTTGCTTTTTCCTGCTCCTCTTAGCATGATAAAGAAGATTCAAAGAGAGTGAGATGCCAGCTCCTTTCATTCAGTCAGTAGCTTCAATCATTTCTGGTATATGAATAACATGATGTTTTTCAATGGCAAAAATCAATGAATATTGTAAATGCACAAACAGTAATTTCTCCGCATTGCAAGGTGCAATTCTGAAATTTTTTGCTTTTTCCTGCTCCTCTTAGCATGATAAAGAAGATTCAAAGAGAGTGAGATGCCAGCTCCTTTCATTCAGTCAGTAGCTTCAATCATTTCTGGACGTTTTTCAATGGCAAAAATCAATGAATATTGTAAATGCACAAACAGTAATTTCTCCGCATTGCAAGGTGCAATTCTGAAATTTTTTGCTTTTTCCTGCTCCTCTTAGCATGATAAACAAGATTCAAAGAGAGTGAGATGCCAGCTCCTTTCATTCAGTCAGTAGCTTCAATCATTTCTGGACGTTTTTCAATGGCAAAAATCAATGAATATTGTAAATGCACAAACAGTAATTTCTCCGCATTGCAATGTGCAATTCTGAAATTTTTTGCTTTTTCCTGCTCCTCTTAGCATGATAAAGAAGATTCAAAGAGAGTGAGATGCCAGCTCCTTTCATTCAGTCAGTAGCTTCAAACATTTCTGGTATATGAATAACATGATGTTTTTCAATGGCAAAAATCAATGAATATTGTAAATGCACAAACAGTAATTTCTCCGCATTGCAAGGTGCAAGTCTGAAATTTTTTGCTTTTTCCTGCTCCTCTTAGCATGATAAAGAAGATTCAAAGAGAGTGAGATGCCAGCTACTTTCATTCAGTCAGTAGCTTCAATCATTTCTGGACGTTTTTCAATGGTAAAAATCAATGAATATTGTAAATGCACAAACAGTAATTTCTCCACATTGCAAGGTGCAATTCTGAAATTTTTTGCTTTTTCCTGCTCCTCTTAGCATGATAAAGAAGATTCAAAGAGAGTGAGATGCCAGCTCCTTTCATTCAGTCAGTAGCTTCAAACATTTCTGGTATATGAATAACATGATGTTTTTCAATGGCAAAAATCAATGAATATTGTAAATGCACAAACAGTAATTTCTCCGCATTGCAAGGTGCAATTCTGAAATTTTTTGCTTTTTCCTGCTCCTCTTAGCATGATAAAGAATATTCAAAGAGAGTGAGATGCCAGCTCCTTTCATTCAGTCAGTAGCTTCAATCATTTCTGGATGTTTTTCAATGGCAAAAATCAATGAATATTGTAAATGCACAAACTGTAATTTCTCCGCATTGCAAGGTGCAATTCTGAAATTTTTGGCTTTTTCCTGCTCCTCTTAGCATGATAAAGAAGATTCAAAGAGAGTGAGATGCCAGCTCCTTTCATTCAGTCAGTAGCTTCAATCATTTCTGGACGTTTTTCAATGGCAAAAATCAATGAATATTGTAAATGCACAAACAGTAATTTCTCCGCATTGCAAGGTGCAATTCTGAAATTTTTTGCTTTTTCCTGCTCCTCTTAGCATGATAAAGAAGATTCAAAGAGAGTGAGATGCCAGCTCCTTTCATTCAGTCAGTACCTTCAATCATTTCTGGATGTTTTTCAATGGCAAAAATCAATGAATATTGTAAATGCACAAACAGTAATTTCTCCGCATTGCAAGGTGCAATTCTGAAATTTTTTGCTTTTTCCCGCTCCTCTTAGCATGATAAAGAAGATTCAAAGAGAGTGAGGTGCCAGCTCCTTTCATTCAGTCAGTAGCTTCAAACATTTCTGGTATATGAATAACATGTTTTTCAATGGCAAAAATCATTGAATATTGTAAATGCACAAACAGTAATTTCTCCGCATTGCAAGGTGCAATTCTGAAATTTTTTGATTTTTCCTGCTCCTCTTAGCATGATAAAGAAGATTCAAAGAGAGTGAGATGCCAGCTCCTTTCATTCAGTCAGTAGCTTCAATCATTTCTGGACGTTTTTCAATGGCAAAAATCAATGAATATTGTAAATGCACAAACATTAATTTCTCCGCATTGCAAGGTGCAATTCTGAAATTTTTTGCTTTTTCCTGCTCCTCTTAGCATGATAAAGAAGATTCAAAGAGAGTGAGATGCCAGCTCCTTTCATTCAGTCAGTAGCTTCAATCATTTCTGGACGTTTTTCAATGGCAAAAATCAATGAATATTGTAAATGCACACAGTAATTTCTCCGCATTGCAAGGTGCAATTCTGAAATTTTTTGCTTTTTCCTGCTCCTCTTAGCATGATAAAGAAGATTCAAAGAGAGTGAGATGCCAGCTCCTTTCATTCAGTCAGTAGCTTCAAACATTTCTGGTATATGAATAACATGATGTTTTTCAATGGCAAAAATCAATGAATATTATAAATGCACAAACAGTAATTTCTCCGCATTGCAAGGTGCAATTCTGAAATTTTTTGCTTTTTCCTGCTCCTCTTAGCGTGATAAAGAAGATTCAAAGAGAGTGAGATGCCAGTTCCTTTCATTCAGTCAGTAGCTTCAATCATTTCTGGACGTTTTTCAATGGCAAAAATCAATGAATATTGTAAATGCACAAACAGTAATTTCTCCGCATTGCAAGGTGCAATTCTGAAATGTTTTGCTTTTTCCTGCTCCTCTTAGCATGATAAAGAAGATTCAAAGAGAGTGAGATGCCAGCTCCTTTCATTCAGTCAGTAGCTTCAATCATTTCTGGTATATGAATAACATGATGTTTTTCAATGGCAAAAATCAATGAATATTGTAAATGCACAAACAGTAATTTCTCCGCATTGCAAGGTGCAATTCTGAAATTTTTTGCTTTTTCCTGCTCCTCTTAGCATGATAAAGAAGATTCAAAGAGAGTGAGATGCCAGCTCCTTTCATTCAGTCAGTAGCTTCAATCATTTCTGGACGTTTTTCAATGGCAAAAATCAATGAATATTGTAAATGCACAAACAGTAATTTCTCCGCATTGCAAGGTGCAATTCTGAAATTTTTTGCTTTTTCCTGCTCCTCTTAGCATGATAAACAAGATTCAAAGAGAGTGAGATGCCAGCTACTTTCATTCAGTCAGTAGCTTCAATCATTTCTGGACGTTTTTCAATGGCAAAAATCAATGAATATTGTAAATGCACAAACAGTAATTTCTCCGCATTGCAATGTGCAATTCTGAAATTTTTTGCTTTTTCCTGCTCCTCTTAGCATGATAAAGAAGATTCAAAGAGAGTGAGATGCCAGCTCCTTTCATTCAGTCAGTAGCTTCAAACATTTCTGGTATATGAATAACATGATGTTTTTCAATGGCAAAAATCAATGAATATTGTAAATGCACAAACAGTAATTTCTCCGCATTGCAAGGTGCAAGTCTGAAATTTTTTGCTTTTTCCTGCTCCTCTTAGCATGATAAAGAAGATTCAAAGAGAGTGAGATGCCAGCTACTTTCATTCAGTCAGTAGCTTCAATCATTTCTGGACGTTTTTCAATGGTAAAAATCAATGAATATTGTAAATGCACAAACAGTAATTTCTCCACATTGCAAGGTGCAATTCTGAAATTTTTTGCTTTTTCCTGCTCCTCTTAGCATGATAAAGAAGATTCAAAGAGAGTGAGATGCCAGCTCCTTTCATTCAGTCAGTAGCTTCAAACATTTCTGGTATATGAATAACATGATGTTTTTCAATGGCAAAAATCAATGAATATTGTAAATGCACAAACAGTAATTTCTCCGCATTGCAAGGTGCAATTCTGAAATTTTTTGCTTTTTCCTGCTCCTCTTAGCATGATAAAGAATATTCAAAGAGAGTGAGATGCCAGCTCCTTTCATTCAGTCAGTAGCTTCAATCATTTCTGGATGTTTTTCAATGGCAAAAATCAATGAATATTGTAAATGCACAAACTGTAATTTCTCCGCATTGCAAGGTGCAATTCTGAAATTTTTGGCTTTTTCCTGCTCCTCTTAGCATGATAAAGAAGATTCAAAGAGAGTGAGATGCCAGCTCCTTTCATTCAGTCAGTAGCTTCAATCATTTCTGGACGTTTTTCAATGGCAAAAATCAATGAATATTGTAAATGCACAAACAGTAATTTCTCCGCATTGCAAGGTGCAATTCTGAAATTTTTTGCTTTTTCCTGCTCCTCTTAGCATGATAAAGAAGATTCAAAGAGAGTGAGATGCCAGCTCCTTTCATTCAGTCAGTACCTTCAATCATTTCTGGATGTTTTTCAATGGCAAAAATCAATGAATATTGTAAATGCACAAACAGTAATTTCTCCGCATTGCAAGGTGCAATTCTGAAATTTTTTGCTTTTTCCCGCTCCTCTTAGCATGATAAAGAAGATTCAAAGAGAGTGAGGTGCCAGCTCCTTTCATTCAGTCAGTAGCTTCAAACATTTCTGGTATATGAATAACATGTTTTTCAATGGCAAAAATCATTGAATATTGTAAATGCACAAACAGTAATTTCTCCGCATTGCAAGGTGCAATTCTGAAATTTTTTGATTTTTCCTGCTCCTCTTAGCATGATAAAGAAGATTCAAAGAGAGTGAGATGCCAGCTCCTTTCATTCAGTCAGTAGCTTCAATCATTTCTGGACGTTTTTCAATGGCAAAAATCAATGAATATTGTAAATGCACAAACAGTAATTTCTCCGCATTGCAAGGTGCAATTCTGAAATTTTTTGCTTTTTCCTGCTCCTCTTAGCATGATAAAGAAGATTCAAAGAGAGTGAGATGCCAGCTCCTTTCATTCAGTCAGTAGCTTCAATCATTTCTGGACGTTTTTCAATGGCAAAAATCAATGAATATTGTAAATGCACACAGTAATTTCTCCGCATTGCAAGGTGCAATTCTGAAATTTTTTGCTTTTTCCTGCTCCTCTTAGCATGATAAAGAAGATTCAAAGAGAGTGAGATGCCAGCTCCTTTCATTCAGTCAGTAGCTTCAAACATTTCTGGTATATGAATAACATGATGTTTTTCAATGGCAAAAATCAATGAATATTGTAAATGCACAAACAGTAATTTCTCCGCATTGCAAGGTGCAAGTCTGAAATTTTTTGCTTTTTCCTGCTCCTCTTAGCATGATAAAGAAGATTCAAAGAGAGTGAGATGCCAGCTACTTTCATTCAGTCAGTAGCTTCAATCATTTCTGGACGTTTTTCAATGGTAAAAATCAATGAATATTGTAAATGCACAAACAGTAATTTCTCCACATTGCAAGGTGCAATTCTGAAATTTTTTGCTTTTTCCTGCTCCTCTTAGCATGATAAAGAAGATTCAAAGAGAGTGAGATGCCAGCTCCTTTCATTCAGTCAGTAGCTTCAAACATTTCTGGTATATGAATAACATGATGTTTTTCAATGGCAAAAATCAATGAATATTGTAAATGCACAAACAGTAATTTCTCCGCATTGCAAGGTGCAATTCTGAAATTTTTTGCTTTTTCCTGCTCCTCTTAGCATGATAAAGAAGATTCAAAGAGAGTGAGATGCCAGCTCCTTTCATTCAGTCAGTAGCTTCAAACATTTCTGGTATATGAATAACATGATGTTTTTCAATGGCAAAAATCAATGAATATTGTAAATGCACAAAGAGTAATTTCTCCGCATTGCAAGGTGCAATTCTGAAATTTTTTGCTTTTTCCTGCTCCTCTTAGCATGATAAAGAAGATTCAAAGAGAGTGAGATGCCAGCTCCTTTCATTCAGTCAGTAGCTTCAATCATTTCTGGACGTTTTTCAATGGCAAAAATCAATGAATATTGTAAATGCACAAACAGTAATTTCTCCGCATTGCAAGGTGCAATTCTGAAATTTTTTGCTTTTTCCTGCTCCTCTTAGCATGATAAAGAAGATTCAAAGAGAGTGAGATGCCAGCTCCTTTCATTCAGTCAGTAGCTTCAATCATTTCTGGACGTTTTTCAATGGCAAAAATCAATGAATATTGTAAATGCACAAACAGTAATTTCTCCGCATTGCAAGGTGCAATTCTGAAATTTTTTGCTTTTTCCTGCTCCTCTTAGCATGATAAAGAAGATTCAAAGAGAGTGATATGCCAGCTCCTTTCATTCAGTCAGTAGCTACAAACATTTCTGGTATATGAATAACATGATGTTTTTCAATGGCAAAAATCAATGAATATTGTAAATGCACAAACAGTAATTTCTCCGCATTGCAAGGTGCAATTCTGAAATTTTTTGCTTTTTCCTGCTCCTCTTAGCATGATAAAGAAGATTCAAAGAGAGTGAGATGCCAGCTCCTTTCATTCAGTCAGTAGCTTCAATCATTTCTGGACGTTTTTCAATGGCAAAAATCAATGAATATTGTAAATGCACAAACAGTAATTTCTCCGCATTGCAAGGTGCAATTCTGAAATTTTTTGCTTTTTCCTGCTCCTCTTAGCATGATAAAGAAGATTCAAAGAGAGTGAGATGCCAGCTCCTTTCATTCAGTCAGTAGCTTCAATCATTTCTGGACGTTTTTCAATGGCAAAAATCAATGAATATTGTAAATACACAAACAGTAATTTCTCCGCATTGCAAGGTGCAATTCTGAAATTTTTTGCTTTTTCCTGCTCCTCTTAGCATGACAAAGAAGATTCAAAGAGAGTAAGATGCCAGCTCCTTTCATTCAGTCAGTAGCTTCAATCATTTCTGGTATATGAATAACATGATGTTTTTCAATGGCAAAAATCAATGAATATTGTAAATGCACAAACAGTAATTTCTCCGCATTGCAAGGTGCAATTCTGAAATTTTTTGCTTTTTCCTGCTCCTCTTAGCATGATAAAGAAGATTCAAAGAGAGTGAGATGCCAGCTCCTTTCATTCAGTCAGTAGCTTCAATCATTTCTGGACGTTTTTCAATGGCAAAAATCAATGAATATTGTAAATGCACAAACAGTAATTTCTCCGCATTGCAAGGTGCAATTCTGAAATTTTTTGCTTTTTCCTGCTCCTCTTAGCATGATAAAGAAGATTCAAAGAGAGTGAGATGCCAGCTCCTTTCATTCAGTCAGTAGCTTCAATCATTTCTGGACGTTTTTCAATGGCAAAAATCAATGAATATTGTAAATGCACAAACAGTAATTTCTCCGCATTGCAAGGTGCAATTCTGAAATTTTTTGCTTTTTCCTGCTCCTCTTAGCATGATAAAGAAGATTCAAAGAGAGTGAGATGCCAGCTCCTTTCATTCAGTCAGTAGCTTCAAACATTTCTGGTATATGAATAATATGATGTTTTTCAATGGCAAAAATCAATGAATATTGTAAAAGCACAAACAGTAATTTCTCCGCATTGCAAGGTGCAATTCTGAAATTTTTTGCTTTTTCCTGCTCCTCTAAGCATGATAAAGAAGATTCAAAGAGAGTGAGATGCCAGCTCCTTTCATTCAGTCAGTAGCTTCAATCATTTCTGGACGTTTTTCAATGGCAAAAATCAATGAATATTGTAAATGCACAAACAGTAATTTCTCCGCATTGCAAGGTGCAATTCTGAAATTTTTTGCTTTTTCCTGCTCCTCTTAGCATGATAAAGAAGATTCAAAGAGAGTGAGATGCCAGCTCCTTTCATTCAGTCAGTAGCTTCAATCATTTCTGGTATATGAATAACATGATGTTTTTCAATGGCAAAAATCAATGAATATTGTAAATGCACAAACAGTAATTTCTCCGCATTGCAAGGTGCAATTCTGAAATTTTTTGCTTTTTCCTGCTCCTCTTAGCATGATAAAGAAGATTCAAAGAGAGTGAGATGCCAGCTCCTTTCATTCAGTCAGTAGCTTCAATCATTTCTGGACGTTTTTCAATGGCAAAAATCAATGAATATTGTAAATGCACAAACAGTAATTTCTCCGCATTGCAAGGTGCAATTCTGAAATTTTTTGCTTTTTCCTGCTCCTCTTAGCATGATAAAGAAGATTCAAAGAGAGTGAGATGCCAGCTCCTTTCATTCAGTCAGTAGCTTCAAACATTTCTGGTATATGAATAACATGATGTTTTTCAATGGCAAAAATCAATGAATATTGTAAATGCACAAACAGTAATTTCTCCGCATTGCAAGGTGCAATTCTGAAATTTTTTGCTTTTTCCTGCTCCTCTTAGCATGATAAAGAAGATTCAAAGAGAGTGAGATGCCAGCTCCTTTCATTCAGTCAGTAGCTTCAATCATTTCTGGACGTTTTTCAATGGCAAAAATCAATGAATATTGTAAATGCACAAACAGTAATTTCTCCGCATTGCAAGGTGCAATTCTGAAATTTTTTGCTTTTTCCTGCTCCTCTTAGCATGACAAAGAAGATTCAAAGAGAGTAAGATGCCAGCTCCTTTCATTCAGTCAGTAGCTTCAATCATTTCTGGTATATGAATAACATGATGTTTTTCAATGGCAAAAATCAATGAATATTGTAAATGCACAAACAGTAATTTCTCCGCATTGCAAGGTGCAATTCTGAAATTTTTTGCTTTTTCCTGCTCCTCTTAGCATGATAAAGAAGATTCAAAGAGAGTGAGATGCCAGCTCCTTTCATTCAGTCAGTAGCTTCAATCATTTCTGGTATATGAATAACATGATGTTTTTCAATGGCAAAAATCAATGAATATTGTAAATGCACAAACAGTAATTTCTCCGCATTGCAAGGTGCAATTCTGAAATTTTTTGCTTTTTCCTGCTCCTCTTAGCATGATAAAGAAGATTCAAAGAGAGTGAGATGCCAGCTCCTTTCATTCAGTCAGTAGCTTCAATCATTTCTGGACGTTTTTCAATGGCAAAAATCAATGAATATTGTAAATGCACAAACAGTAATTTCTCCGCATTGCAAGGTGCAATTCTGAAATTTTTTGCTTTTTCCTGCTCCTCTTAGCATGATAAAGAAGATTCAAAGAGAGTGAGATGCCAGCTCCTTTCATTCAGTCAGTAGCTTCAAACATTTCTGGTATATGAATAACATGATGTTTTTCAATGGCAAAAATCAATGAATATTGTAAATGCACAAACAGTAATTTCTCCGCATTGCAAGGTGCAATTCTGAAATTTTTTGCTTTTTCCTGCTCCTCTTAGCATGATAAAGAAGATTCAAAGAGAGTGAGATGCCAGCTCCTTTCATTCAGTCAGTAGCTTCAATCATTTCTGGACGTTTTTCAATGGCAAAAATCAATGAATATTGTAAATGCACAAACAGTAATTTCTCCGCATTGCAAGGTGCAATTCTGAAATTTTTTGCTTTTTCCTGCTCCTCTTAGCATGACAAAGAAGATTCAAAGAGAGTAAGATGCCAGCTCCTTTCATTCAGTCAGTAGCTTCAATCATTTCTGGTATATGAATAACATGATGTTTTTCAATGGCAAAAATCAATGAATATTGTAAATGCACAAACAGTAATTTCTCCGCATTGCAAGGTGCAATTCTGAAATTTTTTGCTTTTTCCTGCTCCTCTTAGCATGATAAAGAAGATTCAAAGAGAGTGAGATGCCAGCTCCTTTCATTCAGTCAGTAGCTTCAATCATTTCTGGACGTTTTTCAATGGCAAAAATCAATGAATATTGTAAATGCACAAACAGTAATTTCTCCGCATTGCAAGGTGCAATTCTGAAATTTTTTGCTTTTTCCTGCTCCTCTTGGCATGATAAAGAAGATTCAAAGAGAGTGAGATGCCAGGTCCTTTCATTCAGTCAGTAGCTTCAAACATTTCTGGTATATGAATAATATGATGTTTTTCAATGGCAAAAATCAATGAATATTGTAAAAGCACAAACAGTAATTTCTCCGCATTGCAAGGTGCAATTCTGAAATTTTTTGCTTTTTCCTGCTCCTCTTAGCATGATAAAGAAGATTCAAAGAGAGTGAGATGCCAGCTCCTTTCATTCAGTCAGTAGCTTCAATCATTTCTGGACGTTTTTCAATGGCAAAAATCAATAAATATTGTAAATGCACAAACAGTAATTTCTCCGCATTGCAAGGTGCAATTCTGAAATTTTTTGCTTTTTCCTGCTCCTCTTAGCATGATAAAGAAGATTCAAAGAGAGTGAGATGCCAGCTCCTTTCATTCAGTCAGTAGCTTCAATCATTTCTGGTATATGAATAACATGATGTTTTTCAATGGCAAAAATCAATGAATATTGTAAATGCACAAACAGTAATTTCTCCGCATTGCAAGTTGCAATTCTGAAATTTTTTGCTTTTTCCTGCTCCTCTTAGCATGATAAAGAAGATTCAAAGAGAGTGAGATGCCAGCTCCTTTCATTCAGTCAGTAGCTTCAATCATTTCTGGACGTTTTTCAATGGCAAAAATCAATGAATATTGTAAATGCACAAACAGTAATTTCTCCGCATTGCAAGGTGCAATTCTGAAATTTTTTGCTTTTTCCTGCTCCTCTTAGCATGATAAAGAAGATTCAAAGAGAGTGAGATGCCAGCTCCTTTCATTCAGTCAGTAGCTTCAATCATTTCTGGTATATGAATAACATGATGTTTTTCAATGGCAAAAATCAATGAATATTGTAAATGCACAAACAGTAATTTCTCCGCATTGCAAGGTGCAATTCTGAAATTTTTTGCTTTTTCCTGCTCCTCTTAGCATGATAAAGAAGATTCAAAGAGAGTGAGATGCCAGCTCCTTTCATTCAGTCAGTAGCTTCAATCATTTCTGGACGTTTTTCAATGGCAAAAATCAATGAATATTGTAAATGCACAAACAGTAATTTCTCCGCATTGCAAGGTGCAATTCTGAAATTTTTTGCTTTTTCCTGCTCCTCTTAGCATGATAAAGAAGATTCAAAGAGAGTGAGATGCCAGCTCCTTTCATTCAGTCAGTAGCTTCAAACATTTCTGGTATATGAATAACATGATGTTTTTCAATGGCAAAAATCAATGAATATTGTAAATGCACAAACAGTAATTTCTCCGCATTGCAAGGTGCAATTCTGAAATTTTTTGCTTTTTCCTGCTCCTCTTAGCATGATAAAGAAGATTCAAAGAGAGTGAGATGCCAGCTCCTTTCATTCAGTCAGTAGCTTCAATCATTTCTGGACGTTTTTCAATGGCAAAAATCAATGAATATTGTAAATGCACAAACAGTAATTTCTCCGCATTGCAAGGTGCAATTCTGAAATTTTTTGCTTTTTCCTGCTCCTCTTAGCATGACAAAGAAGATTCAAAGAGAGTAAGATGCCAGCTCCTTTCATTCAGTCAGTAGCTTCAATCATTTCTGGTATATGAATAACATGATGTTTTTCAATGGCAAAAATCAATGAATATTGTAAATGCACAAACAGTAATTTCTCCGCATTGCAAGGTGCAATTCTGAAATTTTTTGCTTTTTCCTGCTCCTCTTAGCATGATAAAGAAGATTCAAAGAGAGTGAGATGCCAGCTCCTTTCATTCAGTCAGTAGCTTCAATCATTTCTGGACGTTTTTCAATGGCAAAAATCAATGAATATTGTAAATGCACAAACAGTAATTTCTCCGCATTGCAAGGTGCAATTCTGAAATTTTTTGCTTTTTCCTGCTCCTCTTGGCATGATAAAGAAGATTCAAAGAGAGTGAGATGCCAGGTCCTTTCATTCAGTCAGTAGCTTCAAACATTTCTGGTATATGAATAATATGATGTTTTTCAATGGCAAAAATCAATGAATATTGTAAAAGCACAAACAGTAATTTCTCCGCATTGCAAGGTGCAATTCTGAAATTTTTTGCTTTTTCCTGCTCCTCTTAGCATGATAAAGAAGATTCAAAGAGAGTGAGATGCCAGCTCCTTTCATTCAGTCAGTAGCTTCAATCATTTCTGGACGTTTTTCAATGGCAAAAATCAATAAATATTGTAAATGCACAAACAGTAATTTCTCCGCATTGCAAGGTGCAATTCTGAAATTTTTTGCTTTTTCCTGCTCCTCTTAGCATGATAAAGAAGATTCAAAGAGAGTGAGATGCCAGCTCCTTTCATTCAGTCAGTAGCTTCAATCATTTCTGGTATATGAATAACATGATGTTTTTCAATGGCAAAAATCAATGAATATTGTAAATGCACAAACAGTAATTTCTCCGCATTGCAAGTTGCAATTCTGAAATTTTTTGCTTTTTCCTGCTCCTCTTAGCATGATAAAGAAGATTCAAAGAGAGTGAGATGCCAGCTCCTTTCATTCAGTCAGTAGCTTCAATCATTTCTGGACGTTTTTCAATGGCAAAAATCAATGAATATTGTAAATGCACAAACAGTAATTTCTCCGCATTGCAAGGTGCAATTCTGAAATTTTTTGCTTTTTCCTGCTCCTCTTAGCATGATAAAGAAGATTCAAAGAGAGTGAGATGCCAGCTCCTTTCATTCAGTCAGTAGCTTCAATCATTTCTGGACGTTTTTCAATGGCAAAAATCAATGAATATTGTAAATGCACAAACAGTAATTTCTCCGCATTGCAAGGTGCAATTCTGAAATTTTTTGCTTTTTCCTGCTCCTCTTAGCATGATAAAGAAGATTCAAAGAGAGTGAGATGCCAGCTCCTTTCATTCAGTCAGTAGCTTCAAACATTTCTGGTATATGAATAACATGATGTTTTTCAATGGCAAAAATCAATGAATATTGTAAATGCACAAACAGTAATTTCTCCGCATTGCAAGGTGCAATTCTGAAATTTTTTGCTTTTTCCTGCTCCTCTTAGCATGATAAAGAAGATTCAAAGAGAGTGAGATGCCAGCTCCTTTCATTCAGTCAGTAGCTTCAATCATTTCTGGTATATGAATAACATGATGTTTTTCAATGGCAAAAATCAATGAATATTGTAAATGCACAAACAGTAATTTCTCCACATTGCAAGGTGCAATTCTGAAATTTTTTGCTTTTTCCTGCTCCTCTTAGCATGATAAAGAAGATTCAAAGAGAGTGAGATGCCAGCTCCTTTCATTCAGTCAGTAGCTTCAATCATTTCTGGACGTTTTTCAATGGCAAAAATCAATGAATATTGTAAATGCACAAACAGTAATTTCTCCGCATTGCAAGGTGCAATTCTGAAATTTTTTGCTTTTTCCTGCTCCTCTTAGCATGATAAAGAAGATTCAAAGAGAGTGAGATGCCAGCTCCTTTCATTCAGTCAGTAGCTACAAACATTTCTGGTATATGAATAACATGATGTTTTTCAATGGCAAAAATCAATGAATATTGTAAATGCACAAACAGTAATTTCTCCGCATTGCAAGGTGCAATTCTGAAATTTTTTGCTTTTTCCTGCTCCTCTTAGCATGATAAAGAAGATTCAAAGAGAGTGAGATGCCAGCTCCTTTCATTCAGTCAGTAGCTTCAATCATTTCTGGACGATTTTCAATGGCAAAAATCAATGAATATTGTAAATGCACAAACAGTAATTTCTCCGCATTGCAAGGTGCAATTCTGAAATTTTTTGCTTTTTCCTGCTCCTCTTAGCATGATAAAGAAGATTCAAAGAGAGTGAGATGCCAGCTCCTTTCATTCAGTCAGTAGCTTCAATCATTTCTGGACGTTTTTCAATGGCAAAAATCAATGAATATTGTAAATGCACAAACAGTAATTTCTCCGCATTGCAAGGTGCAATTCTGAAATTTTTTGCTTTTTCCTGCTCCTCTTAGCATGACAAAGAAGATTCAAAGAGAGTAAGATGCCAGCTCCTTTCATTCAGTCAGTAGCTTCAATCATTTCTGGTATATGAATAACATGATGTTTTTCAATGGCAAAAATCAATGAATATTGTAAATGCACAAACAGTAATTTCTCCGCATTGCAAGGTGCAATTCTGAAATTTTTTGCTTTTTCCTGCTCCTCTTAGCATGATAAAGAAGATTCAAAGAGAGTGAGATGCCAGCTCCTTTCATTCAGTCAGTAGCTTCAATCATTTCTGGACGTTTTTCAATGGCAAAAATCAATGAATATTGTAAATGCACAAACAGTAATTTCTCCGCATTGCAAGGTGCAATTCTGAAATTTTTTGCTTTTTCCTGCTCCTCTTAGCATGATAAAGAAGATTCAAAGAGAGTGAGATGCCAGCTCCTTTCATTCAGTCAGTAGCTTCAATCATTTCTGGACGTTTTTCAATGGCAAAAATCAATGAATATTGTAAATGCACAAACAGTAATTTCTCCGCATTGCAAGGTGCAATTCTGAAATTTTTTGCTTTTTCCTGCTCCTCTTAGCATGATAAAGAAGATTCAAAGAGAGTGAGATGCCAGCTCCTTTCATTCAGTCAGTAGCTTCAAACATTTCTGGTATATGAATAATATGATGTTTTTCAATGGCAAAAATCAATGAATATTGTAAAAGCACAAACAGTAATTTCTCCGCATTGCAAGGTGCAATTCTGAAATTTTTTGCTTTTTCCTGCTCCTCTTAGCATGATAAAGAAGATTCAAAGAGAGTGAGATGCCAGCTCCTTTCATTCAGTCAGTAGCTTCAATCATTTCTGGACGTTTTTCAATGGCAAAAATCAATGAATATTGTAAATGCACAAACAGTAATTTCTCCGCATTGCAAGGTGCAATTCTGAAATTTTTTGCTTTTTCCTGCTCCTCTTAGCATGATAAAGAAGATTCAAAGAGAGTGAGATGCCAGCTCCTTTCATTCAGTCAGTAGCTTCAATCATTTCTGGTATATGAATAACATGATGTTTTTCAATGGCAAAAATCAATGAATATTGTAAATGCACAAACAGTAATTTCTCCGCATTGCAAGTTGCAATTCTGAAATTTTTTGCTTTTTCCTGCACCTCTTAGCATGATAAAGAAGATTCAAAGAGAGTGAGATGCCAGCTCCTTTCATTCAGTCAGTAGCTTCAATCATTTCTGGACGTTTTTCAATGGCAAAAATCAATGAATATTGTAAATGCACAAACAGTAATTTCTCCGCATTGCAAGGTGCAATTCTGAAATTTTTTGCTTTTTCCTGCTCCTCTTAGCATGATAAAGAAGATTCAAAGAGAGTGAGATGCCAGCTCCTTTCATTCAGTCAGTAGCTTCAATCATTTCTGGACGTTTTTCAATGGCAAAAATCAATGAATATTGTAAATGCACAAACAGTAATTTCTCCGCATTGCAAGGTGCAATTCTGAAATTTTTTGCTTTTTCCTGCTCCTCTTAGCATGATAAAGAAGATTCAAAGAGAGTGAGATGCCAGCTCCTTTCATTCAGTCAGTAGCTTCAAACATTTCTGGTATATGAAAAACATGATGTTTTTCAATGGCAAAAATCAATGAATATTGTAAAAACACAAACAGTAATTTCTCCGCATTGCAAGGTGCAATTCTGAAATTTTTTGCTTTTTCCTGCTCCTCTTAGCATGATAAAGAAGATTCAAAGAGAGTGAGATGCCAGCTCCTTTCATTCAGTCAGTAGCTTCAATCATTTCTGGACGTTTTTCAATGGCAAAAATCAATGAATATTGTAAATGCACAAACAGTAATTTCTCCGCATTGCAAGGTGCAATTCTGAAATTTTTTGCTTTTTCCTGCTCCTCTTAGCATGATAAAGAAGATTCAAAGAGAGTGAGATGCCAGCTCCTTTCATTCAGTCAGTAGCTTCAATCATTTCTGGTATATGAATAACATGATGTTTTTCAATGGCAAAAATCAATGAATATTGTAAATGCACAAACAGTAATTTCTCCACATTGCAAGGTGCAATTCTGAAATTTTTTGCTTTTTCCTGCTCCTCTTAGCATGATAAAGAAGATTCAAAGAGAGTGAGATGACAGCTCCTTTCATTCAGTCAGTAGCTTCAATCATTTCTGGACGTTTTTCAATGGCAAAAATCAATGAATATTGTAAATGCACAAACAGTAATTTCTCCGCATTGCAAGGTGCAATTCTGAAATTTTTTGCTTTTTCCTGCTCCTCTTAGCATGATAAAGAAGATTCAAAGAGAGCGAGATGCCAGCTCCTTTCATTCAGTCAGTAGCTTCAATCATTTCTGGTATATGAATAACATGATGTTTTTCAATGGCAAAAATCAATGAATATTGTAAATGCACAAACAGTAATTTCTCCGCATTGCAAGGTGCAATTCTGAAATTTTTTGCTTTTTCCTGCTCCTCTTAGCATGATAAAGAAGATTCAAAGAGAGTGAGATGCCAGCTCCTTTCATTCAGTCAGTAGCTTCAATCATTTCTGGACGTTTTTCAATGGCAAAAATCAATGAATATTGTAAATGCACAAACAGTAATTTCTCCGCATTGCAAGGTGCAATTCTGAAATTTTTTGCTTTTTCCTGCTCCTCTTAGCATGATAAAGAAGATTCAAAGAGAGTGAGATGCCAGCTCCTTTCATTCAGTCAGTAGCTTCAAACATTTCTGGTATATGAATAACATGATGTTTTTCAATGGCAAAAATCAATGAATATTGTAAATGCACAAACAGTAATTTCTCCGCATTGCAAGGTGCAATTCTGAAATTTTTTGCTTTTTCCTGCTCCTCTTAGCATGATAAAGAAGATTCAAAGAGAGTGAGATGCCAGCTCCTTTCATTCAGTCAGTAGCTTCAAACATTTCTGGTATATGAATAACATGATGTTTTTCAATGGCAAAAATCAATGAATATTGTAAATGCACAAAGAGTAATTTCTCCGCATTGCAAGGTGCAATTCTGAAATTTTTTGCTTTTTCCTGCTCCTCTTAGCATGATAAAGAAGATTCAAAGAGAGTGAGATGCCAGCTCCTTTCATTCAGTCAGTAGCTTCAATCATTTCTGGACGTTTTTCAATGGCAAAAATCAATGAATATTGTAAATGCACAAACAGTAATTTCTCCGCATTGCAAGGTGCAATTCTGAAATTTTTTGCTTTTTCCTGCTCCTCTTAGCATGATAAAGAAGATTCAAAGAGAGTGAGATGCCAGCTCCTTTCATTCAGTCAGTAGCTTCAATCATTTCTGGACGTTTTTCAATGGCAAAAATCAATGAATATTGTAAATGCACAAACAGTAATTTCTCCGCATTGCAAGGTGCAATTCTGAAATTTTTTGCTTTTTCCTGCTCCTCTTAGCATGATAAAGAAGATTCAAAGAGAGTGAGATGCCAGCTCCTTTCATTCAGTCAGTAGCTACAAACATTTCTGGTATATGAATAACATGATGTTTTTCAATGGCAAAAATCAATGAATATTGTAAATGCACAAACAGTAATTTCTCCGCATTGCAAGGTGCAATTCTGAAATTTTTTGCTTTTTCCTGCTCCTCTTAGCATGATAAAGAAGATTCAAAGAGAGTGAGATGCCAGCTCCTTTCATTCAGTCAGTAGCTTCAATCATTTCTGGACGTTTTTCAATGGCAAAAATCAATGAATATTGTAAATGCACAAACAGTAATTTCTCCGCATTGCAAGGTGCAATTCTGAAATTTTTTGCTTTTTCCTGCTCCTCTTAGCATGATAAAGAAGATTCAAAGAGAGTGAGATGCCAGCTCCTTTCATTCAGTCAGTAGCTTCAATCATTTCTGGACGTTTTTCAATGGCAAAAATCAATGAATATTGTAAATGCACAAACAGTAATTTCTCCGCATTGCAAGGTGCAATTCTGAAATTTTTTGCTTTTTCCTGCTCCTCTTAGCATGACAAAGAAGATTCAAAGAGAGTAAGATGCCAGCTCCTTTCATTCAGTCAGTAGCTTCAATCATTTCTGGTATATGAATAACATGATGTTTTTCAATGGCAAAAATCAATGAATATTGTAAATGCACAAACAGTAATTTCTCCGCATTGCAAGGTGCAATTCTGAAATTTTTTGCTTTTTCCTGCTCCTCTTAGCATGATAAAGAAGATTCAAAGAGAGTGAGATGCCAGCTCCTTTCATTCAGTCAGTAGCTTCAATCATTTCTGGACGTTTTTCAATGGCAAAAATCAATGAATATTGTAAATGCACAAACAGTAATTTCTCCGCATTGCAAGGTGCAATTCTGAAATTTTTTGCTTTTTCCTGCTCCTCTTAGCATGATAAAGAAGATTCAAAGAGAGTGAGATGCCAGCTCCTTTCATTCAGTCAGTAGCTTCAATCATTTCTGGACGTTTTTCAATGGCAAAAATCAATGAATATTGTAAATGCACAAACAGTAATTTCTCCGCATTGCAAGGTGCAATTCTGAAATTTTTTGCTTTTTCCTGCTCCTCTTAGCATGATAAAGAAGATTCAAAGAGAGTGAGATGCCAGCTCCTTTCATTCAGTCAGTAGCTTCAAACATTTCTGGTATATGAATAACATGATGTTTTTCAATGGCAAAAATCAATGAATATTGTAAAAGCACAAACAGTAATTTCTCCGCATTGCAAGGTGCAATTCTGAAATTTTTTGCTTTTTCCTGCTCCTCTTAGCATGATAAAGAAGATTCAAAGAGAGTGAGATGCCAGCTCCTTTCATTCAGTCAGTAGCTTCAATCATTTCTGGACGTTTTTCAATGGCAAAAATCAATGAATATTGTAAATGCACAAACAGTAATTTCTCCGCATTGCAAGGTGCAATTCTGAAATTTTTTGCTTTTTCCTGCTCCTCTTAGCATGATAAAGAAGATTCAAAGAGAGTGAGATGCCAGCTCCTTTCATTCAGTCAGTAGCTTCAATCATTTCTGGTATATGAATAACATGATGTTTTTCAATGGCAAAAATCAATGAATATTGTAAATGCACAAACAGTAATTTCTCCGCATTGCAAGTTGCAATTCTGAAATTTTTTGCTTTTTCCTGCTCCTCTTAGCATGATAAAGAAGATTCAAAGAGAGTGAGATGCCAGCTCCTTTCATTCAGTCAGTAGCTTCAATCATTTCTGGACGTTTTTCAATGGCAAAAATCAATGAATATTGTAAATGCACAAACAGTAATTTCTCCGCATTGCAAGGTGCAATTCTGAAATTTTTTGCTTTTTCCTGCTCCTCTTAGCATGATAAAGAAGATTCAAAGAGAGTGAGATGCCAGCTCCTTTCATTCAGTCAGTAGCTTCAAACATTTCTGGTATATGAATAACATGATGTTTTTCAATGGCAAAAATCAATGAATATTGTAAAAGCACAAACAGTAATTTCTCCGCATTGCAAGGTGCAATTCTGAAATTTTTTGCTTTTTCCTGCTCCTCTTAGCATGATAAAGAAGATTCAAAGACAGTGAGATGCCAGCTCCTTTCATTCAGTCAGTAGCTTCAATCATTTCTGGACGTTTTTCAATGGCAAAAATCAATGAATATTGTAAATGCACAAACAGTAATTTCTCCGCATTGCAAGGTGCAATTCTGAAATTTTTTGCTTTTTCCTGCTCCTCTTAGCATGATAAAGAAGATTCAAAGAGAGTGAGATGCCAGCTCCTTTCATTCAGTCAGTAGCTTCAATCATTTCTGGTATATGAATAACATGATGTTTTTCAATGGCAAAAATCAATGAATATTGTAAATGCACAAACAGTAATTTCTCCACATTGCAAGGTGCAATTCTGAAATTTTTTGCTTTTTCCTGCTCCTCTTAGCATGATAAAGAAGATTCAAAGAGAGTGAGATGCCAGCTCCTTTCATTCAGTCAGTAGCTTCAATCATTTCTGGACGTTTTTCAATGGCAAAAATCAATGAATATTGTAAATGCACAAACAGTAATTTCTCCGCATTGCAAGGTGCAATTCTGAAATTTTTTGCTTTTTCCTGCTCCTCTTAGCATGATAAAGAAGATTCAAAGAGAGCGAGATGCCAGCTCCTTTCATTCAGTCAGTAGCTTCAATCATTTCTGGTATATGAATAACATGATGTTTTTCAATGGCAAAAATCAATGAATATTGTAAATGCACAAACAGTAATTTCTCCGCATTGCAAGGTGCAATTCTGAAATTTTTTGCTTTTTCCTGCTCCTCTTAGCATGATAAAGAAGATTCAAAGAGAGTGAGATGCCAGCTCCTTTCATTCAGTCAGTAGCTTCAATCATTTCTGGACGTTTTTCAATGGCAAAAATCAATGAATATTGTAAATGCACAAACAGTAATTTCTCCACATTGCAAGGTGCAATTCTGAAATTTTTTGCTTTTTCCTGCTCCTCTTAGCATGATAAAGAAGATTCAAAGAGAGTGAGATGCCAGCTCCTTTCATTCAGTCAGTAGCTTCAAACATTTCTGGTATATGAATAACATGATGTTTTTCAATGGCAAAAATCAATGAATATTGTAAATGCACAAACAGTAATTTCTCCGCATTGCAAGGTGCAATTCTGAAATTTTTTGCTTTTTCCTGCTCCTCTTAGCATGATAAAGAAGATTCAAAGAGAGTGAGATGCCAGCTCCTTTCATTCAGTCAGTAGCTTCAATCATTTCTGGACGTTTTTCAATGGCAAAAATCAATGAATATTGTAAATGCACAAACAGTAATTTCTCCGCATTGCAAGGTGCAATTCTGAAATTTTTTGCTTTTTCCTGCTCCTCTTAGCATGATAAAGAAGATTCAAAGAGAGTGAGATGCCAGCTCCTTTCATTCAGTCAGTAGCTTCAATCATTTCTGGACGTTTTTCAATGGCAAAAATCAATGAATATTGTAAATGCACAAACAGTAATTTCTCCGCATTGCAAGGTGCAATTCTGAAATTTTTTGCTTTTTCCTGCTCCTCTTAGCATGATAAAGAAGATTCAAAGAGAGTGAGATGCCAGCTCCTTTCATTCAGTCAGTAGCTTCAATCATTTCTGGTATATGAATAACATGATGTTTTTCAATGGCAAAAATCAATGAATATTGTAAATGCACAAACAGTAATTTCTCCGCATTGCAAGGTGCAATTCTGAAATTTTTTGCTTTTTCCTGCTCCTCTTAGCATGATAAAGAAGATTCAAAGAGAGTGAGATGCCAGCTCCTTTCATTCAGTCAGCAGCTTCAATCATTTCTGGACATTTTTCAATGGCAAAAATCAATGAATATTGTAAATGCACAAACAGTAATTTCTCCGCATTGCAAGGTGCAATTCTGAAATTTTTTGCTTTTTCCTGCTCCTCTTAGCATGATAAAGAAGATTCAAAGAGAGTGAGATGCCAGCTCCTTTCATTCAGTCAGTAGCTTCAAACATTTCTGGTATATGAATAACATGATGTTTTTCAATGGCAAAAATCAATGAATATTGTAAAAGCACAAACAGTAATTTCTCCGCATTGCAAGGTGCAATTCTGAAATTTTTTGCTTTTTCCTGCTCCTCTTAGCATGATAAAGAAGATTCAAAGAGAGTGAGATGCCAGCTCCTTTCATTCAGTCAGTAGCTTCAATCATTTCTGGACGTTTTTCAATGGCAAAAATCAATGTATATTGTAAATGCACAAACAGTAATTTCTCCGCATTGCAAGGTGCAATTCTGAAATTTTTTGCTTTTTCCTGCTCCTCTTAGCATGATAAAGAAGATTCAAAGAGAGTGAGATGCCAGCTCCTTTCATTCAGTCAGTAGCTTCAATCATTTCTGGTATATGAATAACATGATGTTTTTCAATGGCAAAAATCAATGAATATTGTAAATGCACAAACAGTAATTTCTCCGCATTGCAAGTTGCAATTCTGAAATTTTTTGCTTTTTCCTGCTCCTCTTAGCATGATAAAGAAGATTCAAAGAGAGTGAGATGCCAGCTCCTTTCATTCAGTCAGTAGCTTCAATTATTTCTGGACGTTTTTCAATGGCAAAAATCAATGAATATTGTAAATGCACAAACAGTAATTTCTCCGCATTGCAAGGTGCAATTCTGAAATTTTTTGCTTTTTCCTGCTCCTCTTAGCATGATAAAGAAGATTCAAAGAGAGTGAGATGCCAGCTCCTTTCATTCAGTCAGTTGCTTCAATCATTTCTGGACGTTTTTCAATGGCAAAAATCAATGAATATTGTAAATGCACAAACAGTAATTTCTCCGCATTGCAAGGTGCAATTCTGAAATTTTTTGCTTTTTCCTGCTCCTCTTAGCATGATAAAGAAGATTCAAAGAGAGTGAGATGCCAGCTCCTTTCATTCAGTCAGTAGCTTCAATCATTTCTGGACGTTTTTCAATGGCAAAAATCAATGAATATTGTAAATGCACAAACAGTAATTTCTCCGCATTGCAAGGTGCAATTCTGAAATTTTTTGCTTTTTCCTGCTCCTCTTTGCATGATAAAGAAGATTCAAAGAGAGTGAGATGCCAGCTCCTTTCATTCAGTCAGTAGCTTCAATCATTTCTGGTATATGAATAACATGATGTTTTTCAATGGCAAAAATCAATGAATATTGTAAATGCACAAACAGTAATTTCTCCGCATTGCAAGGTGCAATTCTGAAATTTTTGGCTTTTTCCTGCTCCTCTTAGCATGATAAAGAAGATTCAAAGAGAGTGAGATGCCAGCTCCTTTCATTCAGTCAGTAGCTTCAATCATTTCTGGATGTTTTTCAATGGCAAAAATCAATGAATATTGTAAATGCACAAACAGTAATTTCTCCGCATTGCAAGGTGCAATTCTGAAATTTCTTGCATTTTCCTGCTCCTCTTAGCATGATAAAGAAGATTCAAAGAGAGTGAGATGCCAGCTCCTTTCATTCAGTCAGTAGCTTCAATCATTTCTGGACGTTTTTCAATGGCAAAAATCAATGAATATTGTAAATGCACAAACAGTAATTTCTCCGCATTGCAAGGTGCAATTCTGAAATTTTTTGCTTTTTCCTCCTCCTCTTAGCATGATAAAGAAGATTCAAAGAGAGTGAGATGCCAGCTCCTTTCATTCAGTCAGTAGCTTCAAACATTTCTGGTATATGAATAACATGATGTTTTTCAATGGCAAAAATCAATGAATATTGTAAATGCACAAACAGTAATTTCTCCGCATTGCAAGGTGCAATTCTGAAATTTTTTGCTTTTTCCTGCTCCTCTTAGCATGATAAAGAAGATTCAAAGAGAGTGAGATGCCAGCTCCTTTCATTCAGTCAGTAGCTTCAATCATTTCTGGACGTTTTTCAATGGCAAAAATCAATGAATATTGTAAATGCACAAACAGTAATTTCTCCGCATTGCAAGGTGCAATTCTGAAATTTTTTGCTTTTTCCTGCTCCTCTTAGCATGATAAAGAAGATTCAAAGAGAGTGAGATGCCAGCTCCTTTCATTCAGTCAGTAGCTACAAACATTTCTGGTATATGAATAACATGATGTTTTTCAATGGCAAAAATCAATGAATATTGTAAATGCACAAACAGTAATTTCTCCGCATTGCAAGGTGCAATTCTGAAATTTTTTGCTTTTTCCTGCTCCTCTTAGCATGATAAAGAAGATTCAAAGAGAGTGAGATGCCAGCTCCTTTCATTCAGTCAGTAGCTTCAATCATTTCTGGACGTTTTTCAATGGCAAAAATCAATGAATATTGTAAATGCACAAACAGTAATTTCTCCGCATTGCAAGGTGCAATTCTGAAATTTTTTGCTTTTTCCTGCTCCTCTTAGCATGATAAAGAAGATTCAAAGAGAGTGAGATGCCAGCTCCTTTCATTCAGTCAGTAGCTTCAATCATTTCTGGACGTTTTTCAATGGCAAAAATCAATGAATATTGTAAATGCACAAACAGTAATTTCTCCGCATTGCAAGGTGCAATTCTGAAATTTTTTGCTTTTTCCTGCTCCTCTTAGCATGACAAAGAAGATTCAAAGAGAGTAAGATGCCAGCTCCTTTCATTCAGTCAGTAGCTTCAATCATTTCTGGTATATGAATAACATGATGTTTTTCAATGGCAAAAATCAATGAATATTGTAAATGCACAAACAGTAATTTCTCCGCATTGCAAGGTGCAATTCTGAAATTTTTTGCTTTTTCCTGCTCCTCTTAGCATGATAAAGAAGATTCAAAGAGAGTGAGATGCCAGCTCCTTTCATTCAGTCAGTAGCTTCAATCATTTCTGGACGTTTTTCAATGGCAAAAATCAATGAATATTGTAAATGCACAAACAGTAATTTCTCCGCATTGCAAGGTGCAATTCTGAAATTTTTTGCTTTTTCCTGCTCCTCTTAGCATGATAAAGAAGATTCAAAGAGAGTGAGATGCCAGCTCCTTTCATTCAGTCAGTAGCTTCAATCATTTCTGGACGTTTTTCAATGGCAAAAATCAATGAATATTGTAAATGCACAAACAGTAATTTCTCCGCATTGCAAGGTGCAATTCTGAAATTTTTTGCTTTTTCCTGCTCCTCTTAGCATGATAAAGAAGATTCAAAGAGAGTGAGATGCCAGCTCCTTTCATTCAGTCAGTAGCTTCAAACATTTCTGGTATATGAATAATATGATGTTTTTCAATGGCAAAAATCAATGAATATTGTAAAAGCACAAAGAGTAATTTCTCCGCATTGCAAGGTGCAATTCTGAAATTTTTTGCTTTTTCCTGCTCCTCTTAGCATGATAAAGAAGATTCAAAGAGAGTGAGATGCCAGCTCCTTTCATTCAGTCAGTAGCTTCAATCATTTCTGGACGTTTTTCAATGGCAAAAATCAATGAATATTGTAAATGCACAAACAGTAATTTCTCCGCATTGCAAGGTGCAATTCTGAAATTTTTTGCTTTTTCCTGCTCCTCTTAGCATGATAAAGAAGATTCAAAGAGAGTGAGATGCCAGCTCCTTTCATTCAGTCAGTAGCTTCAATCATTTCTGGTATATGAATAACATGATGTTTTTCAATGGCAAAAATCAATGAATATTGTAAATGCACAAACAGTAATTTCTCCGCATTGCAAGTTGCAATTCTGAAATTTTTTGCTTTTTCCTGCTCCTCTTAGCATGATAAAGAAGATTCAAAGAGAGTGAGATGCCAGCTCCTTTCATTCAGTCAGTAGCTTCAATCATTTCTGGACGTTTTTCAATGGCAAAAATCAATGAATATTGTAAATGCACAAACAGTAATTTCTCCGCATTGCAAGGTGAAATTCTGAAATTTTTTGCTTTTTCCTGCTCCTCTTAGCATGATAAAGAAGATTCAAAGAGAGTGAGATGCCAGCTCCTTTCATTCAGTCAGTAGCTTCAATCATTTCTGGACGTTTTTCAATGGCAAAAATCAATGAATATTGTAAATGCACAAACAGTAATTTCTCCGCATTGCAAGGTGCAATTCTGAAATTTTTTGCTTTTTCCTGCTCCTCTTAGCATGATAAAGAAGATTCAAAGAGAGTGAGATGCCAGCTCCTTTCATTCAGTCAGTAGCTTCAAACATTTCTGGTATATGAAAAACATGATGTTTTTCAATGGCAAAAATCAATGAATATTGTAAAAGCACAAACAGTAATTTCTCCGCATTGCAAGGTGCAATTCTGAAATTTTTTGCTTTTTCCTGCTCCTCTTAGCATGATAAAGAAGATTCAAAGAGAGTGAGATGCCAGCTCCTTTCATTCAGTCAGTAGCTTCAATCATTTCTGGACGTTTTTCAATGGCAAAAATCAATGAATATTGTAAATGCACAAACAGTAATTTCTCCGCATTGCAAGGTGCAATTCTGAAATTTTTTGCTTTTTCCTGCTCCTCTTAGCATGATAAAGAAGATTCAAAGAGAGTGAGATGCCAGCTCCTTTCATTCAGTCAGTAGCTTCAATCATTTCTGGTATATGAATAACATGATGTTTTTCAATGGCAAAAATCAATGAATATTGTAAATGCACAAACAGTAATTTCTCCACATTGCAAGGTGCAATTCTGAAATTTTTTGCTTTTTCCTGCTCCTCTTAGCATGATAAAGAAGATTCAAAGAGAGTGAGATGACAGCTCCTTTCATTCAGTCAGTAGCTTCAATCATTTCTGGACGTTTTTCAATGGCAAAAAATCAATGAATATTGTAAATGCACAAACAGTAATTTCTCCGCATTGCAAGGTGCAATTCTGAAATTTTTTGCTTTTTCCTGCTCCTCTTAGCATGATAAAGAAGATTCAAAGAGAGCGAGATGCCAGCTCCTTTCATTCAGTCAGTAGCTTCAATCATTTCTGGTATATGAATAACATGATGTTTTTCAATGGCAAAAATCAATGAATATTGTAAATGCACAAACAGTAATTTCTCCGCATTGCAAGGTGCAATTCTGAAATTTTTTGCTTTTTCCTGCTCCTCTTAGCATGATAAAGAAGATTCAAAGAGAGTGAGATGCCAGCTCCTTTCATTCAGTCAGTAGCTTCAATCATTTCTGGACGTTTTTCAATGGCAAAAATCAATGAATATTGTAAATGCACAAACAGTAATTTCTCCGCATTGCAAGGTGCAATTCTGAAATTTTTTGCTTTTTCCTGCTCCTCTTAGCATGATAAAGAAGATTCAAAGAGAGTGAGATGCCAGCTCCTTTCATTCAGTCAGTAGCTTCAAACATTTCTGGTATATGAATAACATGATGTTTTTCAATGGCAAAAATCAATGAATATTGTAAATGCACAAACAGTAATTTCTCCGCATTGCAAGGTGCAATTCTGAAATTTTTTGCTTTTTCCTGCTCCTCTTAGCATGATAAAGAAGATTCAAAGAGAGTGAGATGCCAGCTCCTTTCATTCAGTCAGTAGCTTCAAACATTTCTGGTATATGAATAACATGATGTTTTTCAATGGCAAAAATCAATGAATATTGTAAATGCACAAAGAGTAATTTCTCCGCATTGCAAGGTGCAATTCTGAAATTTTTTGCTTTTTCCTGCTCCTCTTAGCATGATAAAGAAGATTCAAAGAGAGTGAGATGCCAGCTCCTTTCATTCAGTCAGTAGCTTCAATCATTTCTGGACGTTTTTCAATGGCAAAAATCAATGAATATTGTAAATGCACAAACAGTAATTTCTCCGCATTGCAAGGTGCAATTCTGAAATTTTTTGCTTTTTCCTGCTCCTCTTAGCATGATAAAGAAGATTCAAAGAGAGTGAGATGCCAGCTCCTTTCATTCAGTCAGTAGCTTCAATCATTTCTGGACGTTTTTCAATGGCAAAAATCAATGAATATTGTAAATGCACAAACAGTAATTTCTCCGCATTGCAAGGTGCAATTCTGAAATTTTTTGCTTTTTCCTGCTCCTCTTAGCATGATAAAGAAGATTCAAAGAGAGTGAGATGCCAGCTCCTTTCATTCAGTCAGTAGCTACAAACATTTCTGGTATATGAATAACATGATGTTTTTCAATGGCAAAAATCAATGAATATTGTAAATGCACAAACAGTAATTTCTCCGCATTGCAAGGTGCAATTCTGAAATTTTTTGCTTTTTCCTGCTCCTCTTAGCATGATAAAGAAGATTCAAAGAGAGTGAGATGCCAGCTCCTTTCATTCAGTCAGTAGCTTCAATCATTTCTGGACGTTTTTCAATGGCAAAAATCAATGAATATTGTAAATGCACAAACAGTAATTTCTCCGCATTGCAAGGTGCAATTCTGAAATTTTTTGCTTTTTCCTGCTCCTCTTAGCATGATAAAGAAGATTCAAAGAGAGTGAGATGCCAGCTCCTTTCATTCAGTCAGTAGCTTCAATCATTTCTGGACGTTTTTCAATGGCAAAAATCAATGAATATTGTAAATGCACAAACAGTAATTTCTCCGCATTGCAAGGTGCAATTCTGAAATTTTTTGCTTTTTCCTGCTCCTCTTAGCATGACAAAGAAGATTCAAAGAGAGTAAGATGCCAGCTCCTTTCATTCAGTCAGTAGCTTCAATCATTTCTGGTATATGAATAACATGATGTTTTTCAATGGCAAAAATCAATGAATATTGTAAATGCACAAACAGTAATTTCTCCGCATTGCAAGGTGCAATTCTGAAATTTTTTGCTTTTTCCTGCTCCTCTTAGCATGATAAAGAAGATTCAAAGAGAGTGAGATGCCAGCTCCTTTCATTCAGTCAGTAGCTTCAATCATTTCTGGACGTTTTTCAATGGCAAAAATCAATGAATATTGTAAATGCACAAACAGTAATTTCTCCGCATTGCAAGGTGCAATTCTGAAATTTTTTGCTTTTTCCTGCTCCTCTTAGCATGATAAAGAAGATTCAAAGAGAGTGAGATGCCAGCTCCTTTCATTCAGTCAGTAGCTTCAATCATTTCTGGACGTTTTTCAATGGCAAAAATCAATGAATATTGTAAATGCACAAACAGTAATTTCTCCGCATTGCAAGGTGCAATTCTGAAATTTTTTGCTTTTTCCTGCTCCTCTTAGCATGATAAAGAAGATTCAAAGAGAGTGAGATGCCAGCTCCTTTCATTCAGTCAGTAGCTTCAAACATTTCTGGTATATGAATAACATGATGTTTTTCAATGGCAAAAATCAATGAATATTGTAAAAGCACAAACAGTAATTTCTCCGCATTGCAAGGTGCAATTCTGAAATTTTTTGCTTTTTCCTGCTCCTCTTAGCATGATAAAGAAGATTCAAAGAGAGTGAGATGCCAGCTCCTTTCATTCAGTCAGTAGCTTCAATCATTTCTGGACGTTTTTCAATGGCAAAAATCAATGAATATTGTAAATGCACAAACAGTAATTTCTCCGCATTGCAAGGTGCAATTCTGAAATTTTTTGCTTTTTCCTGCTCCTCTTAGCATGACAAAGAAGATTCAAAGAGAGTAAGATGCCAGCTCCTTTCATTCAGTCAGTAGCTTCAATCATTTCTGGTATATGAATAACATGATGTTTTTCAATGGCAAAAATCAATGAATATTGTAAATGCACAAACAGTAATTTCTCCGCATTGCAAGGTGCAATTCTGAAATTTTTTGCTTTTTCCTGCTCCTCTTAGCATGATAAAGAAGATTCAAAGAGAGTGAGATGCCAGCTCCTTTCATTCAGTCAGTAGCTTCAATCATTTCTGGACGTTTTTCAATGGCAAAAATCAATGAATATTGTAAATGCACAAACAGTAATTTCTCCGCATTGCAAGGTGCAATTCTGAAATTTTTTGCTTTTTCCTGCTCCTCTTAGCATGATAAAGAAGATTCAAAGAGAGTGAGATGCCAGCTCCTTTCATTCAGTCAGTAGCTTCAATCATTTCTGGACGTTTTTCAATGGCAAAAATCAATGAATATTGTAAATGCACAAACAGTAATTTCTCCGCATTGCAAGGTGCAATTCTGAAATTTTTTGCTTTTTCCTGCTCCTCTTAGCATGATAAAGAAGATTCAAAGAGAGTGAGATGCCAGCTCCTTTCATTCAGTCAGTAGCTTCAAACATTTCTGGTATATGAATAACATGATGTTTTTCAATGGCAAAAATCAATGAATATTGTAAAAGCACAAACAGTAATTTCTCCGCATTGCAAGGTGCAATTCTGAAATTTTTTGCTTTTTCCTGCTCCTCTTAGCATGATAAAGAAGATTCAAAGAGAGTGAGATGCCAGCTCCTTTCATTCAGTCAGTAGCTTCAATCATTTCTGGACGTTTTTCAATGGCAAAAATCAATGAATATTGTAAATGCACAAACAGTAATTTCTCCGCATTGCAAGGTGCAATTCTGAAATTTTTTGCTTTTTCCTGCTCCTCTTAGCATGATAAAGAAGATTCAAAGAGAGTGAGATGCCAGCTCCTTTCATTCAGTCAGTAGCTTCAATCATTTCTGGTATATGAATAACATGATGTTTTTCAATGGCAAAAATCAATGAATATTGTAAATGCACAAACAGTAATTTCTCCGCATTGCAAGTTGCAATTCTGAAATTTTTTGCTTTTTCCTGCTCCTCTTAGCATGATAAAGAAGATTCGAAGAGAGTGAGATGCCAGCTCCTTTCATTCAGTCAGTAGCTTCAATCATTTCTGGACGTTTTTCAATGGCAAAAATCAATGAATATTGTAAATGCACAAACAGTAATTTCTCCGCATTGCAAGGTGCAATTTTGAAATTTTTTGCTTTTTCCTGCTCCTCTTAGCATGATAAAGAAGATTCAAAGAGAGTGAGATGCCAGCTCCTTTCATTCAGTCAGTAGCTTCAATCATTTCTGGACGTTTTTCAATGGCAAAAATCAATGAATATTGTAAATGCACAAACAGTAATTTCTCCGCATTGCAAGGTGCAATTCTGAAATTTTTTGCTTTTTCCTGCTCCTCTTAGCATGATAAAGAAGATTCAAAGAGAGTGAGATGCCAGCTCCTTTCATTCAGTCAGTAGCTTCAAACATTTCTGGTATATGAATAACATGATGTTTTTCAATGGCAAAAATCAATGAATATTGTAAAAGCACAAACAGTAATTTCTCCGCATTGCAAGGTGCAATTCTGAAATTTTTTGCTTTTTCCTGCTCCTCTTAGCATGATAAAGAAGATTCAAAGACAGTGAGATGCCAGCTCCTTTCATTCAGTCAGTAGCTTCAATCATTTCTGGACGTTTTTCAATGGCAAAAATCAATGAATATTGTAAATGCACAAACAGTAATTTCTCCGCATTGCAAGGTGCAATTCTGAAATTTTTTGCTTTTTCCTGCTCCTCTTAGCATGATAAAGAAGATTCAAAGAGAGTGAGATGCCAGCTCCTTTCATTCAGTCAGTAGCTTCAATCATTTCTGGTATATGAATAACATGATGTTTTTCAATGGCAAAAATCAATGAATATTGTAAATGCACAAACAGTAATTTCTCCACATTGCAAGGTGCAATTCTGAAATTTTTTGCTTTTTCCTGCTCCTCTTAGCATGATAAAGAAGATTCAAAGAGAGTGAGATGCCAGCTCCTTTCATTCAGTCAGTAGCTTCAATCATTTCTGGACGTTTTTCAATGGCAAAAATCAATGAATATTGTAAATGCACAAACAGTAATTTCTCCGCATTGCAAGGTGCAATTCTGAAATTTTTTGCTTTTTCCTGCTCCTCTTAGCATGATAAAGAAGATTCAAAGAGAGCGAGATGCCAGCTCCTTTCATTCAGTCAGTAGCTTCAATCATTTCTGGTATATGAATAACATGATGTTTTTCAATGGCAAAAATCAATGAATATTGTAAATGCACAAACAGTAATTTCTCCGCATTGCAAGGTGCAATTCTGAAATTTTTTGCTTTTTCCTGCTCCTCTTAGCATGATAAAGAAGATTCAAAGAGAGTGAGATGCCAGCTCCTTTCATTCAGTCAGTAGCTTCAATCATTTCTGGACGTTTTTCAATGGCAAAAATCAATGAATATTGTAAATGCACAAACAGTAATTTCTCCGCATTGCAAGGTGCAATTCTGAAATTTTTTGCTTTTTCCTGCTCCTCTTAGCATGATAAAGAAGATTCAAAGAGAGTGAGATGCCAGCTCCTTTCATTCAGTCAGTAGCTTCAAACATTTCTGGTATATGAATAACATGATGTTTTTCAATGGCAAAAATCAATGAATATTGTAAATGCACAAACAGTAATTTCTCCGCATTGCAAGGTGCAATTCTGAAATTTTTTGCTTTTTCCTGCTCCTCTTAGCATGATAAAGAAGATTCAAAGAGAGTGAGATGCCAGCTCCTTTCATTCAGTCAGTAGCTTCAATCATTTCTGGACGTTTTTCAATGGCAAAAATCAATGAATATTGTAAATGCACAAACAGTAATTTCTCCGCATTGCAAGGTGCAATTCTGAAATTTTTTGCTTTTTCCTGCTCCTCTTAGCATGATAAAGAAGATTCAAAGAGAGTGAGATGCCAGCTCCTTTCATTCAGTCAGTAGCTTCAATCATTTCTGGACGTTTTTCAATGGCAAAAATCAATGAATATTGTAAATGCACAAACAGTAATTTCTCCGCATTGCAAGGTGCAATTCTGAAATTTTTTGCTTTTTCCTGCTCCTCTTAGCATGATAAAGAAGATTCAAAGAGAGTGAGATGCCAGCTCCTTTCATTCAGTCAGTAGCTTCAATCATTTCTGGTATATGAATAACATGATGTTTTTCAATGGCAAAAATCAATGAATATTGTAAATGCACAAACAGTAATTTCTCCGCATTGCAAGGTGCAATTCTGAAATTTTTTGCTTTTTCCTGCTCCTCTTAGCATGATAAAGAAGATTCAAAGAGAGTGAGATGCCAGCTCCTTTCATTCAGTCAGCAGCTTCAATCATTTCTGGACATTTTTCAATGGCAAAAATCAATGAATATTGTAAATGCACAAACAGTAATTTCTCCGCATTGCAAGGTGCAATTCTGAAATTTTTTGCTTTTTCCTGCTCCTCTTAGCATGATAAAGAAGATTCAAAGAGAGTGAGATGCCAGCTCCTTTCATTCAGTCAGTAGCTTCAAACATTTCTGGTATATGAATAACATGATGTTTTTCAATGGCAAAAATCAATGAATATTGTAAAAGCACAAACAGTAATTTCTCCGCATTGCAAGGTGCAATTCTGAAATTTTTTGCTTTTTCCTGCTCCTCTTAGCATGATAAAGAAGATTCAAAGAGAGTGAGATGCCAGCTACTTTCATTCAGTCAGTAGCTTCAATCATTTCTGGACGTTTTTCAATGGCAAAAATCAATGTATATTGTAAATGCACAAACAGTAATTTCTCCGCATTGCAAGGTGCAATTCTGAAATTTTTTGCTTTTTCCTGCTCCTCTTAGCATGATAAAGAAGATTCAAAGAGAGTGAGATGCCAGCTCCTTTCATTCAGTCAGTAGCTTCAAACATTTCTGGTATATGAATAACATGATGTTTTTCAATGGCAAAAATCAATGAATATTGTAAATGCACAAACAGTAATTTCTCCGCATTGCAAGGTGCAATTCTGAAATTTTTTGCTTTTTCCTGCTCCTCTTAGCATGATAAAGAAGATTCAAAGAGAGTGAGATGCCAGCTCCTTTCATTCAGTCAGTAGCTTCAATCATTTCTGGACGTTTTTCAATGGCAAAAATCAATGAATATTGTAAATGCACAAACAGTAATTTCTCCGCATTGCAAGGTGCAATTCTGAAATTTTTTGCTTTTTCCTGCTCCTCTTAGCATGATAAAGAAGATTCAAAGAGAGTGAGATGCCAGCTCCTTTCATTCAGTCAGTAGCTTCAATCATTTCTGGACGTTTTTCAATGGCAAAAATCAATGAATATTGTAAATGCACAAACAGTAATTTCTCCGCATTGCAAGGTGCAATTCTGAAATTTTTTGCTTTTTCCTGCTCCTCTTAGCATGATAAAGAAGATTCAAAGAGAGTGAGATGCCAGCTCCTTTCATTCAGTCAGTAGCTTCAATCATTTCTGGTATATGAATAACATGATGTTTTTCAATGGCAAAAATCAATGAATATTGTAAATGCACAAACAGTAATTTCTCCGCATTGCAAGGTGCAATTCTGAAATTTTTTGCTTTTTCCTGCTCCTCTTAGCATGATAAAGAAGATTCAAAGAGAGTGAGATGCCAGCTCCTTTCATTCAGTCAGCAGCTTCAATCATTTCTGGACATTTTTCAATGGCAAAAATCAATGAATATTGTAAATGCACAAACAGTAATTTCTCCGCATTGCAAGGTGCAATTCTGAAATTTTTTGCTTTTTCCTGCTCCTCTTAGCATGATAAAGAAGATTCAAAGAGAGTGAGATGCCAGCTCCTTTCATTCAGTCAGTAGCTTCAAACATTTCTGGTATATGAATAACATGATGTTTTTCAATGGCAAAAATCAATGAATATTGTAAAAGCACAAACAGTAATTTCTCCGCATTGCAAGGTGCAATTCTGAAATTTTTTGCTTTTTCCTGCTCCTCTTAGCATGATAAAGAAGATTCAAAGAGAGTGAGATGCCAGCTCCTTTCATTCAGTCAGTAGCTTCAATCATTTCTGGACGTTTTTCAATGGCAAAAATCAATGTATATTGTAAATGCACAAACAGTAATTTCTCCGCATTGCAAGGTGCAATTCTGAAATTTTTTGCTTTTTCCTGCTCCTCTTAGCATGATAAAGAAGATTCAAAGAGAGTGAGATGCCAGCTCCTTTCATTCAGTCAGTAGCTTCAATCATTTCTGGTATATGAATAACATGATGTTTTTCAATGGCAAAAATCAATGAATATTGTAAATGCACAAACAGTAATTTCTCCGCATTGCAAGTTGCAATTCTGAAATTTTTTGCTTTTTCCTGCTCCTCTTAGCATGATAAAGAAGATTCAAAGAGAGTGAGATGCCAGCTCCTTTCATTCAGTCAGTAGCTTCAATTATTTCTGGACGTTTTTCAATGGCAAAAATCAATGAATATTGTAAATGCACAAACAGTAATTTCTCCGCATTGCAAGGTGCAATTCTGAAATTTTTTGCTTTTTCCTGCTCCTCTTAGCATGATAAAGAAGATTCAAAGAGAGTGAGATGCCAGCTCCTTTCATTCAGTCAGTTGCTTCAATCATTTCTGGACGTTTTTCAATGGCAAAAATCAATGAATATTGTAAATGCACAAACAGTAATTTCTCCGCATTGCAAGGTGCAATTCTGAAATTTTTTGCTTTTTCCTGCTCCTCTTAGCATGATAAAGAAGATTCAAAGAGAGTGAGATGCCAGCTCCTTTCATTCAGTCAGTAGCTTCAATCATTTCTGGACTTTTTTCAATGGCAAAAATCAATGAATATTGTAAATGCACAAACAGTAATTTCTCCGCATTGCAAGGTGCAATTCTGAAATTTTTTGCTTTTTCCTGCTCCTCTTTGCATGATAAAGAAGATTCAAAGAGAGTGAGATGCCAGCTCCTTTCATTCAGTCAGTAGCTTCAATCATTTCTGGTATATGAATAACATGATGTTTTTCAATGGCAAAAATCAATGAATATTGTAAATGCACAAACAGTAATTTCTCCGCATTGCAAGGTGCAATTCTGAAATTTTTGGCTTTTTCCTGCTCCTCTTAGCATGATAAAGAAGATTCAAAGAGAGTGAGATGCCAGCTCCTTTCATTCAGTCAGTAGCTTCAATCATTTCTGGATGTTTTTCAATGGCAAAAATCAATGAATATTGTAAATGCACAAACAGTAATTTCTCCGCATTGCAAGGTGCAATTCTGAAATTTCTTGCATTTTCCTGCTCCTCTTAGCATGATAAAGAAGATTCAAAGAGAGTGAGATGCCAGCTCCTTTCATTCAGTCAGTAGCTTCAATCATTTCTGGACGTTTTTCAATGGCAAAAATCAATGAATATTGTAAATGCACAAACAGTAATTTCTCCGCATTGCAAGGTGCAATTCTGAAATTTTTTGCTTTTTCCTCCTCCTCTTAGCATGATAAAGAAGATTCAAAGAGAGTGAGATGCCAGCTCCTTTCATTCAGTCAGTAGCTTCAAACATTTCTGGTATATGAATAACATGATGTTTTTCAATGGCAAAAATCAATGAATATTGTAAATGCACAAACAGTAATTTCTCCGCATTGCAAGGTGCAATTCTGAAATTTTTTGCTTTTTCCTGCTCCTCTTAGCATGATAAAGAATATTCAAAGAGAGTGAGATGCCAGCTCCTTTCATTCAGTCAGTAGCTTCAATCATTTCTGGACGTTTTTCAATGGCAAAAATCAATGAATATTGTAAATGCACAAACAGTAATTTCTCCGCATTGCAAGGTGCAATTCTGAAATTTTTTGCTTTTTCCTGCTCCTCTTAGCATGATAAAGAAGATTCAAAGAGAGTGAGATGCCAGCTTCTTTCATTCAGTCAGTAGCTTCAAACATTTCTGGGATATGAATAACATGATGTTTTTCAATGGCAAAAATTAATGAATATTGTAAATGCACAAACAGTAATTTCTCCGCATTGCAAGGTGCAATTCTGAAATTTTTTGCTTTTTCCTGCTCCTCTTAGCATGATAAAGAAGATTCAAAGAGAGTGAGATGCCAGCTCCTTTCATTCAGTCAGTAGCTTCAATCATTTCTGGACGTTTTTCAATGGCAAAAATCAATGAATATTGTAAATGCACAAACAGTAATTTCTCCGCATTGCAAGGTGCAATTCTGAAATTTTTTGCTTTTTCCTGCTCCTCTTAGCATGATAAAGAAGATTCAAAGAGAGTGAGATGCCAGCTCCTTTCATTCAGTCAGTAGCTTCAATCATTTCTGGACGTTTTTCAATGGCAAAAATCAATGAATATTGTAAATGCACAAACAGTAATTTCTCCGCATTGCAAGGTGCAATTCTGAAATTTTTTGCTTTTTCCTGCTCCTCTTAGCATGATAAAGAAGATTCAAAGAGAGTGAGATGCCAGCTCCTTTCATTCAGTCAGTAGCTTCAATCATTTCTGGTATATGAATAACATGATGTTTTTCAATGGCAAAAATCAATGAATATTGTAAATGCACAAACAGTAATTTCTCCGCATTGCAAGTTGCAATTCTGAAATTTTTTGCTTTTTCCTGCTCCTCTTAGCATGATAAAGAAGATTCAAAGAGAGTGAGATGCCAGCTCCTTTCATTCAGTCAGTAGCTTCAATCATTTCTGGACGTTTTTCAATGGCAAAAATCAATGAATATTGTAAATGCACAAACAGTAATTTCTCCGCATTGCAAGGTGCAATTCTGAAATTTTTTGCTTTTTCCTGCTCCTCTTAGCATGATAAAGAAGATTCAAAGAGAGTGAGATGCCAGCTCCTTTCATTCAGTCAGTAGCTTCAATCATTTCTGGACGTTTTTCAATGGCAAAAATCAATGAATATTGTAAATGCACAAACAGTAATTTCTCCGCATTGCAAGGTGCAATTCTGAAATTTTTTGCTTTTTCCTGCTCCTCTTAGCATGATAAAGAAGATTCAAAGAGAGTGAGATGCCAGCTCCTTTCATTCAGTCAGTAGCTTCAAACATTTCTGGTATATGAATAACATGATGTTTTTCAATGGCAAAAATCAATGAATATTGTAAAAGCACAAACAGTAATTTCTCCGCATTGCAAGGTGCAATTCTGAAATTTTTTGCTTTTTCCTGCTCCTCTTAGCATGATAAAGAAGATTCAAAGAGAGTGAGATGCCAGCTCCTTTCATTCAGTCAGTAGCTTCAATCATTTCTGGATGTTTTTCAATGGCAAAAATCAATGAATATTGTAAATGCACAAACAGTAATTTCTCCGCATTGCAAGGTGCAATTCTGAAATTTTTTGCTTTTTCCTGCTCCTCTTAGCATGATAAAGAAGATTCAAAGAGAGTGAGATGCCAGCTCCTTTCATTCAGTCAGTAGCTTCAATCATTTCTGGTATATGAATAACATGATGTTTTTCAATGGCAAAAATCAATGAATATTGTAAATGCACAAACAGTAATTTCTCCACATTGCAAGGTGCAATTGTGAAATTTTTTGCTTTTTCCTACTCCTCTTAGCATGATAAAGAAGATTCAAAGAGAGTGAGATGCCAGCTCCTTTCATTCAGTCAGTAGCTTCAATCTCTTCTGGACGTTTTTCAATGGCAAAAATCAATGAATATTGTAAATGCACAAACAGTAATTTCTCCGCATTGCAAGGTGCAATTCTGAAATTTTTTGCTTTTTCCTGCTCCTCTTAGCATGATAAAGAAGATTCAAAGAGAGCGAGATGCCAGCTCCTTTCATTCAGTCAGTAGCTTCAATCATTTCTGGTATATGAATAACATGATGTTTTTCAATGGCAAAAATCAATGAATATTGTAAATGCACAAACAGTAATTTCTCCGCATTGCAAGGTGCAATTCTGAAATTTTTTGCTTTTTCCTGCTCCTCTTAGCATGATAAAGAAGATTCAAAGAGAGTGAGATGCCAGCTCCTTTCATTCAGTCAGTAGCTTCAATCATTTCTGGACGTTTTTCAATGGCAAAAATCAATGAATATTGTAAATGCACAAACAGTAATTTCTCCGCATTGCAAGGTGCAATTCTGAAATTTTTTGCTTTTTCCTGCTCCTCTTAGCATGATAAAGAAGATTCAAAGAGAGTGAGATGCCAGCTCCTTTCATTCAGTCAGTAGCTTCAAACATTTCTGGTATATGAATAACATGATGTTTTTCAATGGCAAAAATCAATGAATATTGTAAATGCACAAACAGTAATTTCTCCGCATTGCAAGGTGCAATTCTGAAATTTTTTGCTTTTTCCTGCTCCTCTTAGCATGATAAAGAAGATTCAAAGAGAGTGAGATGCCAGCTCCTTTCATTCAGTCAGTAGCTTCAATCATTTCTGGACGTTTTTCAATGGCAAAAATCAATGAATATTGTAAATGCACAAACAGTAATTTCTCCGCATTGCAAGGTGCAATTCTGAAATTTTTTGCTTTTTCCTGCTCCTCTTAGCATGATAAAGAAGATTCAAAGAGAGTGAGATGCCAGCTCCTTTCGTTCAGTCAGTAGCTTCAATCATTTCTGGACGTTTTTCAATGGCAAAAATCAATGAATATTGTAAATGCACAAACAGTAATTTCTCCGCATTGCAAGGTGCAATTCTGAAATTTTTTGCTTTTTCCTGCTCCTCTTAGCATGATAAAGAAGATTCAAAGAGAGTGAGATGCCAGCTCCTTTCATTCAGTCAGTAGCTTCAAACATTTCTGGTATATGAATAACATGATGTTTTTCAATGGCAAAAATCAATGAATATTGTAAATGCACAAACAGTAATTTCTCCGCATTGCAAGGTGCAATTCTGAAATTTTTTGCTTTTTCCTGCTCCTCTTAGCATGATAAAGAAGATTCAAAGAGAGTGAGATGCCAGCTCCTTTCATTCAGTCAGTAGCTTCAATCATTTCTGGACGTTTTTCAATGGCAAAAATCAATGAATATTGTAAATGCACAAACAGTAATTTCTCCGCATTGCAAGGTGCAATTCTGAAATTTTTTGCTTTTTCCTGCTCCTCTTAGCATGATAAAGAAGATTCAAAGAGAGTGAGATGCCAGCTTCTTTCATTCAGTCAGTAGCTTCAAACATTTCTGGGATATGAATAACATGATGTTTTTCAATGGCAAAAATTAATGAATATTGTAAATGCACAAACAGTAATTTCTCCGCATTGCAAGGTGCAATTCTGAAATTTTTTGCTTTTTCCTGCTCCTCTTAGCATGATAAAGAAGATTCAAAGAGAGTGAGATGCCAGCTCCTTTCATTCAGTCAGTAGCTTCAATCATTTCTGGACGTTTTTCAATGGCAAAAATCAATGAATATTGTAAATGCACAAACAGTAATTTCTCCGCATTGCAAGGTGCAATTCTGAAATTTTTTGCTTTTTCCTGCTCCTCTTAGCATGATAAAGAAGATTCAAAGAGAGTGAGATGCCAGCTCCTTTCATTCAGTCAGTAGCTTCAATCATTTCTGGACGTTTTTCAATGGCAAAAATCAATGAATATTGTAAATGCACAAACAGTAATTTCTCCGCATTGCAAGGTGCAATTCTGAAATTTTTTGCTTTTTCCTGCTCCTCTTAGCATGATAAAGAAGATTCAAAGAGAGTGAGATGCCAGCTCCTTTCATTCAGTCAGTAGCTTCAATCATTTCTGGTATATGAATAACATGATGTTTTTCAATGGCAAAAATCAATGAATATTGTAAATGCACAAACAGTAATTTCTCCGCATTGCAAGTTGCAATTCTGAAATTTTTTGCTTTTTCCTGCTCCTCTTATCATGATAAAGAAGATTCAAAGAGAGTGAGATGCCAGCTCCTTTCATTCAGTCAGTAGCTTCAATCATTTCTGGACGTTTTTCAATGGCAAAAATCAATGAATATTGTAAATGCACAAACAGTAATTTCTCCGCATTGCAAGGTGCAATTCTGAAATTTTTTTGCTTTTTCCTGCTCCTCTTAGCATGATAAAGAAGATTCAAAGAGAGTGAGATGCCAGCTCCTTTCATTCAGTCAGTAGCTTCAATCATTTCTGGACGTTTTTCAATGGCAAAAATCAATGAATATTGTAAATGCACAAACAGTAATTTCTCCGCATTGCAAGGTGCAATTCTGAAATTTTTTGCTTTTTCCTGCTCCTCTTAGCATGATAAAGAAGATTCAAAGAGAGTGAGATGCCAGCTCCTTTCATTCAGTCAGTAGCTTCAAACATTTCTGGTATATGAATAACATGATGTTTTTCAATGGCAAAAATCAATGAATATTGTAAAAGCACAAACAGTAATTTCTCCGCATTGCAAGGTGCAATTCTGAAATTTTTTGCTTTTTCCTGCTCCTCTTAGCATGATAAAGAAGATTCAAAGAGAGTGAGATGCCAGCTCCTTTCATTCAGTCAGTAGCTTCAATCATTTCTGGACGTTTTTCAATGGCAAAAATCAATGAATATTGTAAATGCACAAACAGTAATTTCTCCGCATTGCAAGGTGCAATTCTGAAATTTTTTGCTTTTTCCTGCTCCTCTTAGCATGATAAAGAAGATTCAAAGAGAGTGAGATGCCAGCTCCTTTCATTCAGTCAGTAGCTTCAATCATTTCTGGTATATGAATAACATGATGTTTTTCAATGGCAAAAATCAATGAATATTGTAAATGCACAAACAGTAATTTCTCCACATTGCAAGGTGCAATTGTGAAATTTTTTGCTTTTTCCTACTCCTCTTAGCATGATAAAGAAGATTCAAAGAGAGTGAGATGCCAGCTCCTTTCATTCAGTCAGTAGCTTCAATCTCTTCTGGACGTTTTTCAATGGCAAAAATCAATGAATATTGTAAATGCACAAACAGTAATTTCTCCGCATTGCAAGGTGCAATTCTGAAATTTTTTGCTTTTTCCTGCTCCTCTTAGCATGATAAAGAAGATTCAAAGAGAGCGAGATGCCAGCTCCTTTCATTCAGTCAGTAGCTTCAATCATTTCTGGTATATGAATAACATGATGTTTTTCAATGGCAAAAATCAATGAATATTGTAAATGCACAAACAGTAATTTCTCCGCATTGCAAGGTGCAATTCTGAAATTTTTTGCTTTTTCCTGCTCCTCTTAGCATGATAAAGAAGATTCAAAGAGAGTGAGATGCCAGCTCCTTTCATTCAGTCAGTAGCTTCAATCATTTCTGGACGTTTTTCAATGGCAAAAATCAATGAATATTGTAAATGCACAAACAGTAATTTCTCCGCATTGCAAGGTGCAATTCTGAAATTTTTTGCTTTTTCCTGCTCCTCTTAGCATGATAAAGAAGATTCAAAGAGAGTGAGATGCCAGCTCCTTTCATTCAGTCAGTAGCTTCAAACATTTCTGGTATATGAATAACATGATGTTTTTCAATGGCAAAAATCAATGAATATTGTAAATGCACAAACAGTAATTTCTCCGCATTGCAAGGTGCAATTCTGAAATTTTTGGCTTTTTCCTGCTCCTCTTAGCATGATAAAGAAGATTCAAAGAGAGTGAGATGCCAGCTCCTTTCATTCAGTCAGTAGCTTCAATCATTTCTGGACGTTTTTCAATGGCAAAAATCAATGAATATTGTAAATGCACAAACAGTAATTTCTCCGCATTGCAAGGTGCAATTCTGAAATTTTTTGCTTTTTCCTGCTCCTCTTAGCATGATAAAGAAGATTCAAAGAGAGTGAGATGCCAGCTCCTTTCATTCAGTCAGTAGCTTCAATCATTTCTGGACGTTTTTCAATGGCAAAAATCAATGAATATTGTAAATGCACAAACAGTAATTTCTCCGCATTGCAAGGTGCAATTCTGAAATTTTTTGCTTTTTCCTGCTCCTCTTAGCATGATAAAGAAGATTCAAAGAGAGTGAGATGCCAGCTCCTTTCATTCAGTCAGTAGCTTCAATCATTTCTGGTATATGAATAACATGATGTTTTTCAATGGCAAAAATCAATGAATATTGTAAATGCACAAACAGTAATTTCTCCGCATTGCAAGTTGCAATTCTGAAATTTTTTGCTTTTTCCTGCTCCTCTTAGCATGATAAAGAAGATTCAAAGAGAGTGAGATGCCAGCTCCTTTCATTCAGTCAGTAGCTTCAATCATTTCTGGACGTTTTTCAATGGCAAAAATCAATGAATATTGTAAATGCACAAACAGTAATTTCTCCGCATTGCAAGGTGCAATTCTGAAATTTTTTGCTTTTTCCTGCTCCTCTTAGCATGATAAAGAAGATTCAAAGAGAGTGAGATGCCAGCTCCTTTCATTCAGTCAGTAGCTTCAATCATTTCTGGACGTTTTTCAATGGCAAAAATCAATGAATATTGTAAATGCACAAACAGTAATTTCTCCGCATTGCAAGGTGCAATTCTGAAATTTTTTGCTTTTTCCTGCTCCTCTTAGCATGATAAAGAAGATTCAAAGAGAGTGAGATGCCAGCTCCTTTCATTCAGTCAGTAGCTTCAAACATTTCTGGTATATGAATAACATGATGTTTTTCAATGGCAAAAATCAATGAATATTGTAAAAGCACAAACAGTAATTTCTCCGCATTGCAAGGTGCAATTCTGAAATTTTTTGCTTTTTCCTGCTCCTCTTAGCATGATAAAGAAGATTCAAAGAGAGTGAGATGCCAGCTCCTTTCATTCAGTCAGTAGCTTCAATCATTTCTGGACGTTTTTCAATGGCAAAAATCAATGAATATTGTAAATGCACAAACAGTAATTTCTCCGCATTGCAAGGTGCAATTCTGAAATTTTTTGCTTTTTCCTGCTCCTCTTAGCATGATAAAGAAGATTCAAAGAGAGTGAGATGCCAGCTCCTTTCATTCAGTCAGTAGCTTCAATCATTTCTGGTATATGAATAACATGATGTTTTTCAATGGCAAAAATCAATGAATATTGTAAATGCACAAACAGTAATTTCTCCACATTGCAAGGTGCAATTCTGAAATTTTTTGCTTTTTCCTGCTCCTCTTAGCATGATAAAGAAGATTCAAAGAGAGTGAGATGCCAGCTCCTTTCATTCAGTCAGTAGCTTCAATCATTTCTGGACGTTTTTCAATGGCAAAAATCAATGAATATTGTAAATGCACAAACAGTAATTTCTCCGCATTGCAAGGTGCAATTCTGAAATTTTTTGCTTTTTCCTGCTCCTCTTAGCATGATAAAGAAGATTCAAAGAGAGCGAGATGCCAGCTCCTTTCATTCAGTCAGTAGCTTCAATCATTTCTGGTATATGAATAACATGATGTTTTTCAATGGCAAAAATCAATGAATATTGTAAATGCACAAACAGTAATTTCTCCGCATTGCAAGGTGCAATTCTGAAATTTTTTGCTTTTTCCTGCTCCTCTTAGCATGATAAAGAAGATTCAAAGAGAGTGAGATGCCAGCTCCTTTCATTCAGTCAGTAGCTTCAATCATTTCTGGACGTTTTTCAATGGCAAAAATCAATGAATATTGTAAATGCACAAACAGTAATTTCTCCGCATTGCAAGGTGCAATTCTGAAATTTTTTGCTTTTTCCTGCTCCTCTTAGCATGATAAAGAAGATTCAAAGAGAGTGAGATGCCAGCTCCTTTCATTCAGTCAGTAGCTTCAAACATTTCTGGTATATGAATAACATGATGTTTTTCAATGGCAAAAATCAATGAATATTGTAAATGCACAAACAGTAATTTCTCCGCATTGCAAGGTGCAATTCTGAAATTTTTTGCTTTTTCCTGCTCCTCTTAGCATGATAAAGAAGATTCAAAGAGAGTGAGATGCCAGCTCCTTTCATTCAGTCAGTAGCTTCAATCATTTCTGGACGTTTTTCAATGGCAAAAATCAATGAATATTGTAAATGCACAAACAGTAATTTCTCCGCATTGCAAGGTGCAATTCTGAAATTTTTTGCTTTTTCCTGCTCCTCTTAGCATGATAAAGAAGATTCAAAGAGAGTGAGATGCCAGCTCCTTTCATTCAGTCAGTAGCTTCAATCATTTCTGGTATATGAATAACATGATGTTTTTCAATGGCAAAAATCAATGAATATTGTAAATGCACAAACAGTAATTTCTCCGCATTGCAAGGTGCAATTCTGAAATTTTTTGCTTTTTCCTGCTCCTCTTAGCATGATAAAGAAGATTCAAAGAGAGTGAGATGCCAGCTCCTTTCATTCAGTCAGCAGCTTCAATCATTTCTGGACATTTTTCAATGGCAAAAATCAATGAATATTGTAAATGCACAAACAGTAATTTCTCCGCATTGCAAGGTGCAATTCTGAAATTTTTTGCTTTTTCCTGCTCCTCTTAGCATGATAAAGAAGATTCAAAGAGAGTGAGATGCCAGCTCCTTTCATTCAGTCAGTAGCTTCAAACATTTCTGGTATATGAATAACATGATGTTTTTCAATGGCAAAAATCAATGAATATTGTAAAAGCACAAACAGTAATTTCTCCGCATTGCAAGGTGCAATTCTGAAATTTTTTGCTTTTTCCTGCTCCTCTTAGCATGATAAAGAAGATTCAAAGAGAGTGAGATGCCAGCTCCTTTCATTCAGTCAGTAGCTTCAATCATTTCTGGACGTTTTTCAATGGCAAAAATCAATGAATATTGTAAATGCACAAACAGTAATTTCTCCGCATTGCAAGGTGCAATTCTGAAATTTTTTGCTTTTTCCTGCTCCTCTTAGCATGATAAAGAAGATTCAAAGAGAGTGAGATGCCAGCTCCTTTCATTCAGTCAGTAGCTTCAATCATTTCTGGTATATGAATAACATGATGTTTTTCAATGGCAAAAATCAATGAATATTGTAAATGCACAAACAGTAATTTCTCCGCTTTGCAAGTTGCAATTCTGAAATTTTTTGCTTTTTCCTGCTCCTCTTAGCATGATAAAGAAGATTCAAAGAGAGTGAGATGCCAGCTCCTTTCATTCAGTCAGTAGCTTCAATTATTTCTGGACGTTTTTCAATGGCAAAAATCAATGAATATTGTAAATGCACAAACAGTAATTTCTCCGCATTGCAAGGTGCAATTCTGAAATTTTTTGCTTTTTCCTGCTCCTCTTAGCATGAAAAAGAAGATTCAAAGAGAGTGAGATGCCAGCTCCTTTCATTCAGTCAGTTGCTTCAATCATTTCTGGACGTTTTTCAATGGCAAAAATCAATGAATATTGTAAATGCACAAACAGTAATTTCTCCGCATTGCAAGGTGCAATTCTGAAATTTTTTGCTTTTTCCTGCTCCTCTTAGCATGATAAAGAAGATTCAAAGAGAGTGAGATGCCAGCTCCTTTCATTCAGTCAGTAGCTTCAATCATTTCTGGACGTTTTTCAATGGCAAAAATCAATGAATATTGTAAATGCACAAACAGTAATTTCTCCGCATTGCAAGGTGCAATTCTGAAATTTTTTGCTTTTTCCTGCTCCTCTTTGCATGATAAAGAAGATTCAAAGAGAGTGAGATGCCAGCTCCTTTCATTCAGTCAGTAGCTTCAATCATTTCTGGTATATGAATAACATGATGTTTTTCAATGGCAAAAATCAATGAATATTGTAAATGCACAAACAGTAATTTCTCCGCATTGCAAGGTGCAATTCTGAAATTTTTGGCTTTTTCCTGCTCCTCTTAGCATGATAAAGAAGATTCAAAGAGAGTGAGATGCCAGCTCCTTTCATTCAGTCAGTAGCTTCAATCATTTCTGGATGTTTTTCAATGGCAAAAATCAATGAATATTGTAAATGCACAAACAGTAATTTCTCCGCATTGCAAGGTGCAATTCTGAAATTTCTTGCATTTTCCTGCTCCTCTTAGCATGATAAAGAAGATTCAAAGAGAGTGAGATGCCAGCTCCTTTCATTCAGTCAGTAGCTTCAATCATTTCTGGACGTTTTTCAATGGCAAAAATCAATGAATATTGTAAATGCACAAACAGTAATTTCTCCGCATTGCAAGGTGCAATTCTGAAATTTTTTGCTTTTTCCTGCTCCTCTTAGCATGATAAAGAAGATTCAAAGAGAGTGAGATGCCAGCTCCTTTCATTCAGTCAGTAGCTTCAAACATTTCTGGTATATGAATAACATGATGTTTTTCAATGGCAAAAATCAATGAATATTGTAAATGCACAAACAGTAATTTCTCCGCATTGCAAGGTGCAATTCTGAAATTTTTTGCTTTTTCCTGCTCCTCTTAGCATGATAAAGAAGATTCAAAGAGAGTGAGATGCCAGCTCCTTTCATTCAGTCAGTAGCTTCAATCATTTCTGGACGTTTTTCAATGGCAAAAATCAATGAATATTGTAAATGCACAAACAGTAATTTCTCCGCATTGCAAGGTGCAATTCTGAAATTTTTTGCTTTTTCCTGCTCCTCTTAGCATGATAAAGAAGATTCAAAGAGAGTGAGATGCCAGCTCCTTTCATTCAGTCAGTAGCTTCAATCATTTCTGGACGTTTTTCAATGGCAAAAATCAATGAATATTGTAAATGCACAAACAGTAATTTCTCCGCATTGCAAGGTGCAATTCTGAAATTTTTTGCTTTTTCCTGCTCCTCTTAGCATGATAAAGAAGATTCAAAGAGAGTGAGATGCCAGCTCCTTTCATTCAGTCAGTAGCTTCAATCATTTCTGGTATATGAATAACATGATGTTTTTCAATGGCAAAAATCAATGAATATTGTAAATGCACAAACAGTAATTTCTCCGCATTGCAAGTTGCAATTCTGAAATTTTTTGCTTTTTCCTGCTCCTCTTAGCATGATAAAGAAGATTCAAAGAGAGTGAGATGCCAGCTCCTTTCATTCAGTCAGTAGCTTCAATCATTTCTGGACGTTTTTCAATGGCAAAAATCAATGAATATTGTAAATGCACAAACAGTAATTTCTCCGCATTGCAAGGTGCAATTCTGAAATTTTTTGGTTTTCTCTGCTCCTCTTAGCATGATAAAGAAGATTCAAAGAGAGTGAGATGCCAGCTCCTTTCATTCAGTCAGTAGCTTCAATCATTTCTGGACGTTTTTCAATGGCAAAAATCAATGAATATTGTAAATGCACAAACAGTAATTTCTCCGCATTGCAAGGTGCAATTCTGAAATTTTTTGCTTTTTCCTGCTCCTCTTAGCATGATAAAGAAGATTCAAAGAGAGTGAGATGCCAGCTCCTTTCATTCAGTCAGTAGCTTCAAACATTTCTGGTATATGAATAACATGATGTTTTTCAATGGCAAAAATCAATGAATATTGTAAAAGCAAAAACAGTAATTTCTCCGCATTGCAAGGTGCAATTCTGAAATTTTTTGCTTTTTCCTGCTCCTCTTAGCATGATAAAGAAGATTCAAAGAGAGTGAGATGCCAGCTCCTTTCATTCAGTCAGTAGCTTCAATAATTTCTGGACGTTTTTCAATGGCAAAAATCAATGAATATTGTAAATGCACAAACAGTAATTTCTCCGCATTGCAAGGTGCAATTCTGAAATTTTTTGCTTTTTCCTGCTCCTCTTAGCATGATAAAGAAGATTCAAAGAGAGTGAGATGCCAGCTCCTTTCATTCAGTCAGTAGCTTCAATCATTTCTGGTATATGAATAACATGATGTTTTTCAATGGCAAAAATCAATGAATATTGTAAATGCACAAACAGTAATTTCTCCACATTGCAAGGTGCAATTCTGAAATTTTTTGCTTTTTCCTGCTCCTCTTAGCATGATAAAGAAGATTCAAAGAGAGTGAGATGCCAGCTCCTTTCATTCAGTCAGTAGCTTCAATCTCTTCTGGACGTTTTTCAATGGCAAAAATCAATGAATATTGTAAATGCACAAACAGTAATTTCTCCGCATTGCAAGGTGCAATTCTGAAATTTTTTGCTTTTTCCTGCTCCTCTTAGCATGATAAAGAAGATTCAAAGAGAGCGAGATGCCAGCTCCTTTCATTCAGTCAGTAGCTTCAATCATTTCTGGTATATGAATAACATGATGTTTTTCAATGGCAAAAATCAATGAATATTGTAAATGCACAAACAGTAATTTCTCCGCATTGCAAGGTGCAATTCTGAAATTTTTTTCGCTTTTTCCTGCTCCTCTTAGCATGATAAAGAAGATTCAAAGAGAGTGAGATGCCAGCTCCTTTCATTCAGTCAGTAGCTTCAATCATTTCTGGACGTTTTTCAATGGCAAAAATCAATGAATATTGTAAATGCACAAACAGTAATTTCTCCGCATTGCAAGGTGCAATTCTGAAATTTTTTGCTTTTTCCTGCTCCTCTTAGCATGATAAAGAAGATTCAAAGAGAGTGAGATGCCAGCTCCTTTCATTCAGTCAGTAGCTTCAAACATTTCTGGTATATGAATAACATGATGTTTTTCAATGGCAAAAATCAATGAATATTGTAAATGCACAAACAGTAATTTCTCCGCATTGCAAGGTGCAATTCTGAAATTTTTTGCTTTTTCCTGCTCCTCTTAGCATGATAAAGAAGATTCAAAGAGAGTGAGATGCCAGCTCCTTTCATTCAGTCAGTAGCTTCAATCATTTCTGGACGTTTTTCAATGGCAAAAATCAATGAATATTGTAAATGCACAAACAGTAATTTCTCCGCATTGCAAGGTGCAATTCTGAAATTTTTTCTTTTTCCTGCTCCTCTTAGCATGATAAAGAAGATTCAAAGAGAGTGAGATGCCAGCTCCTTTCATTCAGTCAGTAGCTTCAATCATTTCTGGACGTTTTTCAATGGCAAAAATCAATGAATATTGTAAATGCACAAACAGTAATTTCTCCGCATTGCAAGGTGCAATTCTGAAATTTTTTGCTTTTTCCTGCTCCTCTTAGCATGATAAAGAAGATTCAAAGAGAGTGAGATGCCAGCTCCTTTCATTCAGTCAGTAGCTTCAATCATTTCTGGTATATGAATAACATGATGTTTTTCAATGGCAAAAATCAATGAATATTGTAAATGCACAAACAGTAATTTCTCCGCATTGCAAGGTGCAATTCTGAAATTTTTTGCTTTTTCCTGCTCCTCTTAGCATGATAAAGAAGATTCAAAGAGAGTGAGATGCCAGCTCCTTTCATTCAGTCAGCAGCTTCAATCATTTCTGGACATTTTTCAATGGCAAAAATCAATGAATATTGTAAATGCACAAACAGTAATTTCTCCGCATTGCAAGGTGCAATTCTGAAATATTTTGCTTTTTCCTGCTCCTCTTAGCATGATAAAGAAGATTCAAAGAGAGTGAGATGCCAGCTCCTTTCATTCAGTCAGTAGCTTCAAACATTTCTGGTATATGAATAACATGATGTGTTTCAATGGCAAAAATCAATGAATATTGTAAAAGCACAAACAGTAATTTCTCCGCATTGCAAGGTGCAATTCTGAAATTTTTTGCTTTTTCCTGCTCCTCTTAGCATGATAAAGAAGATTCAAAGAGAGTGAGATGCCAGCTCCTTTCATTCAGTCAGTAGCTTCAATCATTTCTGGAGGTTTTTCAATGGCAAAAATCAATGAATATTGTAAATGCACAAACAGTAATTTCTCCGCATTGCAAGGTGCCATTCTGAAATTTTTTGCTTTTTCCTGCTCCTCTTAGCATGATAAAGAAGATTCAAAGAGAGTGAGATTCCAGCTCCTTTCATTCAGTCAGTAGCTTCAATCATTTCTGGTATATGAATAACATGATGTTTTTCAATGGCAAAAATCAATGAATATTGTAAATGCACAAACAGTAATTTCTCCGCATTGCAAGTTGCAATTCTGAAATTTTTTGCTTTTTCCTGCTCCTCTTAGCATGATAAAGAAGATTCAAAGAGAGTGAGATGCCAGCTCCTTTCATTCAGTCAGTAGCTTCAATTATTTCTGGACGTTTTTCAATGGCAAAAATCAATGAATATTGTAAATGCACAAACAGTAATTTCTCCGCATTGCAAGGTGCAATTCTGAAATTTTTTGCTTTTTCCTGCTCCTCTTAGCATGATAAAGAAGATTCAAAGAGAGTGAGATGCCAGCTCCTTTCATTCAGTCAGTTGCTTCAATCATTTCTGGACGTTTTTCAATGGCAAAAATCAGTGAATATTGTAAATGCACAAACAGTAATTTCTCCGCATTGCAAGGTGCAATTCTGAAATTTTTTGCTTTTTCCTGCTCCTCTTAGCATGATAAAGAAGATTCAAAGAGAGTGAGATGCCAGCTCCTTTCATTCAGTCAGTAGCTTCAATCATTTCTGGACGTTTTTCAATGGCAAAAATCAATGAATATTGTAAATGCACAAACAGTAATTTCTCCGCATTGCAAGGTGCAATTCTGAAATTTTTTGCTTTTTCCTGCTCCTCTTTGCATGATAAAGAAGATTCAAAGAGAGTGAGATGCCAGCTCCTTTCATTCAGTCAGTAGCTTCAATCATTTCTGGTATTTGAATAACATGATGTTTTTCAATGGCAAAAATCAATGAATATTGTAAATGCACAAACAGTAATTTCTCCGCATTGCAAGGTGCAATTCTGAAATTTTTGGCTTTTTCCTGCTCCTCTTAGCATGATAAAGAAGATTCAAAGAGAGTGAGATGCCAGCTCCTTTCATTCAGTCAGTAGCTTCAATCATTTCTGGATGTTTTTCAATGGCAAAAATCAATGAATATTGTAAATGCACAAACAGTAATTTCTCCGCATTGCAAGGTGCAATTCTGAAATTTCTTGCATTTTCCTGCTCCTCTTAGCATGATAAAGAAGATTCAAAGAGAGTGAGATGCCAGCTCCTTTCATTCAGTCAGTAGCTTCAATCATTTCTGGACGTTTTTCAATGGCAAAAATCAATGAATATTGTAAATGCACAAACAGTAATTTCTCCGCATTGCAAGGTGCAATTCTGAAATTTTTTGCTTTTTCCTGCTCCTCTTAGCATGATAAAGAAGATTCAAAGAGAGTGCGATGCCAGCTCCTTTCATTCAGTCAGTAGCTTCAAACATTTCTGGTATATGAATAACATGATGTTTTTCAATGGCAAAAATCAATGAATATTGTAAATGCACAAACAGTAATTTCTCCGCATTGCAAGGTGCAATTCTGAAATTTTTTGCTTTTTCCTGCTCCTCTTAGCATGATAAAGAAGATTCAAAGAGAGTGAGATGCCAGCTCCTTTCATTCAGTCAGTAGCTTCAATCATTTCTGGTATATGAATAACATGATGTTTTTCAATGGCAAAAATCAATGAATATTGTAAATGCACAAACAGTAATTTCTCCGCATTGCAAGTTGCAATTCTGAAATTTTTTGCTTTTTCCTGCTCCTCTTAGCATGATAAAGAAGATTCAAAGAGAGTGAGATGCCAGCTCCTTTCATTCAGTCAGTAGCTTCAATCATTTCTGGACGTTTTTCAATGGCAAAAATCAATGAATATTGTAAATGCACAAACAGTAATTTCTCCGCATTGCAAGGTGCAATTCTGAAATTTTTTGCTTTTTCCTGCTCCTCTTAGCATGATAAAGAAGATTCAAAGAGAGTGAGATGCCAGCTCCTTTCATTCAGTCAGTAGCTTCAATCATTTCTGGACGTTTTTCAATGGCAAAAATCAATGAATATTGTAAATGCACAAACAGTAATTTCTCCGCATTGCAAGGTGCAATTCTGAAATTTTTTGCTTTTTCCTGCTCCTCTTAGCATGATAAAGAAGATTCAAAGAGAGTGAGATGCCAGCTCCTTTCATTCAGTCAGTAGCTTCAAACATTTCTGGTATATGAATAACATGATGTTTTTCAATGGCAAAAATCAATGAATATTGTAAAAGCACAAACAGTAATTTCTCCGCATTGCAAGGTGCAATTCTGAAATTTTTTGCTTTTTCCTGCTCCTCTTAGCATGATAAAGAAGATTCAAAGAGAGTGAGATGCCAGCTCCTTTCATTCAGTCAGTAGCTTCAATCATTTCTGGACGTTTTTCAATGGCAAAAATCAATGAATATTGTAAATGCACAAACAGTAATTTCTCCGCATTGCAAGGTGCAATTCTGAAATTTTTTGCTTTTTCCTGCTCCTCTTAGCATGATAAAGAAGATTCAAAGAGAGTGAGATGCCAGCTCCTTTCATTCAGTCAGTAGCTTCAATCATTTCTGGTATATGAATAACATGATGTTTTTCAATGGCAAAAATCAATGAATATTGTAAATGCACAAACAGTAATTTCTCCACATTGCAAGGTGCAATTCTGAAATTTTTTGCTTTTTCCTGCTCCTCTTAGCATGATAAAGAAGATTCAAAGAGAGTGAGATGCCAGCTCCTTTCATTCAGTCAGTAGCTTCAATCATTTCTGGACGTTTTTCAATGGCAAAAATCAATGAATATTGTAAATGCACAAACAGTAATTTCTCCGCATTGCAAGGTGCAATTCTGAAATTTTTTGCTTTTTCCTGCTCCTCTTAGCATGATAAAGAAGATTCAAAGAGAGCGAGATTCCAGCTCCTTTCATTCAGTCAGTAGCTTCAATCATTTCTGGTATATGAATAACATGATGTTTTTCAATGGCAAAAATCAATGAATATTGTAAATGCACAAACAGTAATTTCTCCGCATTGCAAGGTGCAATTCTGAAATTTTTTGCTTTTTCCTGCTCCTCTTAGCATGATAAAGAAGATTCAAAGAGAGTGAGATGCCAGCTCCTTTCATTCAGTCAGTAGCTTCAATCATTTCTGGACGTTTTTCAATGGCAAAAATCAATGAATATTGTAAATGCACAAACAGTAATTTCTCCGCATTGCAAGGTGCAATTCTGAAATTTTTTGCTTTTTCCTGCTCCTCTTAGCATGATAAAGAAGATTCAAAGAGAGTGAGATGTCAGCTCCTTTCATTCAGTCAGTAGCTTCAATCATTTCTGGACGTTTTTCAATGGCAAAAATCAATGAATATTGTAAATGCACAAACAGTAATTTCTCCGCATTGCAAGGTGCAATTCTGAAATTTTTTGCTTTTTCCTGCTCCTCTTAGCATGATAAAGAAGATTCAAAGAGAGTGAGATGCCAGCTCCTTTCATTCAGTCAGTAGCTTCAATCATTTCTGGTATATGAATAACATGATGTTTTTCAATGGCAAAAATCAATGAATATTGTAAATGCACAAACAGTAATTTCTCCGCATTGCAAGGTGCAATTCGGAAATTTTTTGCTTTTTCCTGCTCCTCTTAGCATGATAAAGAAGATTCAAAGAGAGTGAGATGCCAGCTCCTTTCATTCAGTCAGCAGCTTCAATCATTTCTGGACATTTTTCAATGGCAAAAATCAATGAATATTGTAAATGCACAAACAGTAATTTCTCCGCATTGCAAGGTGCAATTCTGAAATTTTTTGCTTTTTCCTGCTCCTCTTAGCATGATAAAGAAGATTCAAAGAGAGTGAGATGCCAGCTCCTTTCATTCAGTCAGTAGCTTCAATCATTTCTGGACGTTTTTCAATGGCAAAAATCAATGAATATTGTAAATGCACAAACAGTAATTTCTCCGCATTGCAAGGTGCAATTCTGAAATTTTTTGCTTTTTCCTGCTCCTCTTAGCATGATAAAGAAGATTCAAAGAGAGTGAGATGCCAGCTCCTTTCATTCAGTCAGTAGCTTCAATCATTTCTGGTATATGAATAACATGATGTTTTTCAATGGCAAAAATCAATGAATATTGTAAATGCACAAACAGTAATTTCTCCGCATTGCAAGTTGCAATTCTGAAATTTTTTGCTTTTTCCTGCTCCTCTTAGCATGATAAAGAAGATTCAAAGAGAGTGAGATGCCAGCTCCTTTCATTCAGTCAGTAGCTTCAATTATTTCTGGACGTTTTTCAATGGCAAAAATCAATGAATATTGTAAATGCACAAACAGTAATTTCTCCGCATTGCAAGGTGCAATTCTGAAATTTTTTGCTTTTTCCTGCTCCTCTTAGCATGATAAAGAAGATTCAAAGAGAGTGAGATGCCAGCTCCTTTCATTCAGTCAGTTGCTTCAATCATTTCTGGACGTTTTTCAATGGCAAAAATCAGTGAATATTGTAAATGCACAAACAGTAATTTCTCCGCATTGCAAGGTGCAATTCTGAAATTTTTTGCTTTTTCCTGCTCCTCTTAGCATGATAAAGAAGATTCAAAGAGAGTAAGATGCCAGCTCCTTTCATTCAGTCAGTAGCTTCAATCATTTCTGGGCGTTTTTCAATGGCAAAAATCAATGAATATTGTAAATGCACAAACAGTAATTTCTCCGCATTGCAAGGTGCAATTCTGAAATTTTTTGCTTTTTCCTGCTCCTCTTTGCATGATAAAGAAGATTCAAAGAGAGTGAGATGCCAGCTCCTTTCATTCAGTCAGTAGCTTCAATCATTTCTGGTATATGAATAACATGATGTTTTTCAATGGCAAAAATCAATGAATATTGTAAATGCACAAACAGTAATTTCTCCGCATTGCAAGGTGCAATTCTGAAATTTTTGGCTTTTTCCTGCTCCTCTTAGCATGATAAAGAAGATTCAAAGAGAGTGAGATGCCAGCTCCTTTCATTCAGTCAGTAGCTTCAATCATTTCTGGATGTTTTTCAATGGCAAAAATCAATGAATATTGTAAATGCACAAACAGTAATTTCTCCGCATTGCAAGGTGCAATTCTGAAATTTCTTGCATTTTCCTGCTCCTCTTAGCATGATAAAGAAGATTCAAAGAGAGTGAGATGCCAGCTCCTTTCATTCAGTCAGTAGCTTCAATCATTTCTGGACGTTTTTCAATGGCAAAAATCAATGAATATTGTAAATGCACAAACAGTAATTTCTCCGCATTGCAAGGTGCAATTCTGAAATTTTTTGCTTTTTCCTGCTCCTCTTAGCATGATAAAGAAGATTCAAAGAGAGTGAGATGCCAGCTCCTTTCATTCAGTCAGTAGCTTCAAACATTTCTGGTATATGAATAACATGATGTTTTTCAATGGCAAAAATCAATGAATATTGTAAATGCACAAACAGTAATTTCTCCGCATTGCAAGGTGCAATTCTGAAATTTTTTGCTTTTTCCTGCTCCTCTTAGCATGATAAAGAAGATTCAAAGAGAGTGAGATGCCAGCTCCTTTCATTCAGTCAGTAGCTTCAATCATTTCTGGGCGTTTTTCAATGGCAAAAATCAATGAATATTGTAAATGCACAAACAGTAATTTCTCCGCATTGCAAGGTGCAATTCTGAAATTTTTTGCTTTTTCCTGCTCCTCTTTGCATGATAAAGAAGATTCAAAGAGAGTGAGATGCCAGCTCCTTTCATTCAGTCAGTAGCTTCAATCATTTCTGGTATATGAATAACATGATGTTTTTCAATGGCAAAAATCAATGAATATTGTAAATGCACAAACAGTAATTTCTCCGCATTGCAAGGTGCAATTCTGAAATTTTTGGCTTTTTCCTGCTCCTCTTAGCATGATAAAGAAGATTCAAAGAGAGTGAGATGCCAGCTCCTTTCATTCAGTCAGTAGCTTCAATCATTTCTGGATGTTTTTCAATGGCAAAAATCAATGAATATTGTAAATGCACAAACAGTAATTTCTCCGCATTGCAAGGTGCAATTCTGAAATTTCTTGCATTTTCCTGCTCCTCTTAGCATGATAAAGAAGATTCAAAGAGAGTGAGATGCCAGCTCCTTTCATTCAGTCAGTAGCTTCAATCATTTCTGGACGTTTTTCAATGGCAAAAATCAATGAATATTGTAAATGCACAAACAGTAATTTCTCCGCATTGCAAGGTGCAATTCTGAAATTTTTTGCTTTTTCCTGCTCCTCTTAGCATGATAAAGAAGATTCAAAGAGAGTGAGATGCCAGCTCCTTTCATTCAGTCAGTAGCTTCAAACATTTCTGGTATATGAATAACATGATGTTTTTCAATGGCAAAAATCAATGAATATTGTAAATGCACAAACAGTAATTTCTCCGCATTGCAAGGTGCAATTCTGAAATTTTTTGCTTTTTCCTGCTCCTCTTAGCATGATAAAGAAGATTCAAAGAGAGTGAGATGCCAGCTCCTTTCATTCAGTCAGTAGCTTCAAACATTTCTGGACGTTTTTCAATGGCAAAAATCAATGAATATTGTAAATGCACAAACAGTAATTTCTCCGCATTGCAAGGTGCAATTCTGAAATTTTTTGCTTTTTCCTGCTCCTCTTAGCATGATAAAGAAGATTCAAAGAGAGTGAGATGCCAGCTTCTTTCATTCAGTCAGTAGCTTCAAACATTTCTGGGATATGAATAACATGATGTTTTTCAATGGCAAAAATTAATGAATATTGTAAATGCACAAACAGTAATTTCTCCGCATTGCAAGGTGCAATTCTGAAATTTTTTGCTTTTTCCTGCTCCTCTTAGCATGATAAAGAAGATTCAAAGAGAGTGAGATGCCAGCTCCTTTCATTCAGTCAGTAGCTTCAATCATTTCTGGACGTTTTTCAATGGCAAAAATCAATGAATATTGTAAATGCACAAACAGTAATTTCTCCGCATTGCAAGGTGCAATTCTGAAATTTTTTGCTTTTTCCTGCTCCTCTTAGCATGATAAAGAAGATTCAAAGAGAGTGAGATGCCAGCTCCTTTCATTCAGTCAGTAGCTTCAATCATTTCTGGACGTTTTTCAATGGCAAAAATCAATGAATATTGTAAATGCACAAACAGTAATTTCTCCGCATTGCAAGGTGCAATTCTGAAATTTTTTGCTTTTTCCTGCTCCTCTTAGCATGATAAAGAAGATTCAAAGAGAGTGAGATGCCAGCTCCTTTCATTCAGTCAGTAGCTTCAATCATTTCTGGTATATGAATAACATGATGTTTTTCAATGGCAAAAATCAATGAATATTGTAAATGCACAAACAGTAATTTCTCCGCATTGCAAGTTGCAATTCTGAAATTTTTTGCTTTTTCCTGCTCCTCTTAGCATGATAAAGAAGATTCAAAGAGAGTGAGATTCCAGCTCCTTTCATTCAGTCAGTAGCTTCAATCATTTCTGGACGTTTTTCAATGGCAAAAATCAATGAATATTGTAAATGCACAAACAGTAATTTCTCCGCATTGCAAGGTGCAATTCTGAAATTTTTTGCTTTTTCCTGCTCCTCTTAGCATGATAAAGAAGATTCAAAGAGAGTGAGATGCCAGCTCCTTTCATTCAGTCAGTAGCTTCAATCATTTCTGGACGTTTTTCAATGGCAAAAATCAATGAATATTGTAAATGCACAAACAGTAATTTCTCCGCATTGCAAGATGCAATTCTGAAATTTTTTGCTTTTTCCTGCTCCTCTTAGCATGATAAAAAAGATTCAAAGAGAGTGAGATGCCAGCTCCTTTCATTCAGTCAGTAGCTTCAATCATTTCTGGACGTTTTTCAATGGCAAAAATCAATGAATATTGTAAATGCACAAACAGTAATTTCTCCGCATTGCAAGGTGCAATTCTGAAATTTTTTGCTTTTTCCTGCTCCTCTTAGCATGATAAAGAAGATTCAAAGAGAGTGAGATGCCAGCTCCTTTCATTCAGTCAGTAGCTTCAATCATTTCTGGTATATGAATAACATGATGTTTTTCAATGGCAAAAATCAATGAATATTGTAAATGCACAAACAGTAATTTCTCCGCATTGCAAGGTGCAATTCTGAAATTTTTTGCTTTTTCCTGCTCCTCTTAGCATGATAAAGAAGATTCAAAGAGAGTGAGATGCCAGCTCCTTTCATTCAGTCAGTAGCTTCAATCATTTCTGGACGTTTTTCAATGGCAAAAATCAATGAATATTGTAAATGCACAAACAGTAATTTCTCCGCATTGCAAGGTGCAATTCTGAAATTTTTTGCTTTTTCCTGCTCCTCTTAGCATGATAAAGAAGATTCAAAGAGAGTGAGATGCCAGCTCCTTTCATTCAGTCAGTAGCTTCAGTCATTTCTGGACGTTTTTCAATGGCAAAAATCAATGAATATTGTAAATGCACAAACAGTAATTTCTCCGCATTGCAAGGTGCAATTCTGAAATTTTTTGCTTTTTCCTGCTCCTCTTAGCATGATAAAGAAGATTCAAAGAGAGTGAGATGCCAGCTCCTTTCATTCAGTCAGTAGCTTCAAACATTTCTGGTATAAACATTTCTGGACGTTTTTCAATGGCAAAATCAATGAATATTGTAAATGCACAAACAGTAATATCTCCACATTGCAAGGTGCAATTCTGAAATTTTTTGCTTTTTCCTGCTAATCCTAGCATGATAAAGAAGATTCAAATAGAGTGAGATGCCAGCTCCTTTCATTCAGTCAGTAGCTTCAAACATTTCTGGACGTTTTTCAATGGCAAAATTCAATGAATATTGTAAATGCACAAACAGTAATATCTCCACATTGCCAGGTGCAATTCTGAAATTTTTTGCTTTTTCCTGCTAATCCTAGCATGATAAAGAAGATTCAAAGAGAGTGAGATGCCAGCTCCTTTCATTCAGTCAGTAGCTTCAATCATTTCTGGACGTTTTTCAATGGCAAAAATCAATGAATATTGTAAATGCACAAACAGTAATTTCTCCGCATTGCAAGGTGCAATTCTGAAATTTTTTGCTTTTTCCTGCTCCTCTTAGCATGATAAAGAAGATTCAAAGAGAGTGAGATGCCAGCTCCTTTCATTCAGTCAGTAGCTTCAATCATTTCTGGACGTTTTTCAATGGCAAAAATCAATGAATATTGTAAATGCACAAACAGTAATTTCTCCGCATTGCAAGGTGCAATTCTGAAATTTTTTGCTTTTTCCTGCTCCTCTTAGCATGATAAAGAAGATTCAAAGAGAGTGAGATGCCAGCTCCTTTCATTCAGTCAGTAGCTTCAATCATTTCTGGTATATGAATAACATGATGTTTTTCAATGGCAAAAATCAATGAATATTGTAAATGCACAAACAGTAATTTCTCCGCATTGCAAGGTGCAATTCTGAAATTTTTTGCTTTTTCCTGCTCCTCTTAGCATGATAAAGAAGATTCAAAGAGAGTGAGATGCCAGCTCCTTTCATTCAGTCAGTAGCTTCAATCATTTCTGGACGTTTTTCAATGGCAAAAATCAATGAATATTGTAAATGCACAAACAGTAATTTCTCCGCATTGCAAGATGCAATTCTGAAATTTTTTGCTTTTTCCTGCTCCTCTTAGCATGATAAAGAAGATTCAAAGAGAGTGAGATGCCAGCTCCTTTCATTCAGTCAGTAGCTTCAGTCATTTCTGGACGTTTTTCAATGCAAAAATCAATGAATATTGTAAATGCACAAACAGTAATTTCTCCGCATTGCAAGGTGCAATTCTGAAATTTTTTGCTTTTTCCTGCTCCTCAGCATGATAAAGAAGATTCAAAGAGAGTGAGATGCCAGCTCCTTTCATTCAGTCAGTAGCTTCAATTATTTCTGGTATATGAATAACATGATGTTTTTCAATGGCAAAAATCAATGAATATTGTAAATGCACAAACAGTAATTTCTCCGCATTGCAAGGTGCAATTCTGAAATTTTTTGCTTTTTCCTGCTCCTCTTAGCATGATAAAGAAGATTCAAAGAGAGTGAGATGCCAGCTCCTTTCATTCAGTCAGTAGCTTCAATCATTTCTGGATGTTTTTCAATGGCAAAAATCAATGAATATTGTAAATGCACAAACAGTAATTTCTCCGCATTGCAAGGTGCAATTCTGAAATTTCTTGCATTTTCCTGCTCCTCTTAGCATGATAAAGAAGATTCAAAGAGAATGAGATGCCAGCTCCTTTCATTCAGTCAGTAGCTTCAATCATTTCTGAACGTTTTTTAATGGCAAAAATCAATGAATATTGTAAATGCACAAACAGTAATTTCTCCGCATTGCAAGGTGCAATTCTGAAATTTTTTGCTTTTTCCTGCTCCTCTTAGCATGATAAAGAAGATTCAAAGAGAGTGAGATGCCAGCTCCTTTCATTCAGTCAGTAGCTTCAAACATTTCTGGTATATGAATAACATGATGTTTTTCAATGGCAAAAATCAATGAATATTGTATATGCACAAACAGTAATTTCTCCGCATTGCAAGGTGCAATTCTGAAATTTTTTGCTTTTTCCTGCTCCTCTTAGCATGATAAAGAAGATTCAAAGAGAGTGAGATGCCAGCTCCTTTCATTCAGTCAGTAGCTTCAATCATTTCTGGACGTTTTTCAATGGCAAAAATCAATGAATATTGTAAATGCACAAACAGTAATTTCTCCGCATTGCAAGGTGCAATTCTGAAATTTTTTGCTTTTTCCTGCTCCTCTTAGCATGATAAAGAAGATTCAAAGAGAGTGAGATGCCAGCTTCTTTCATTCAGTCAGTAGCTTCAAACATTTCTGGGATATGAATAACATGATGTTTTTCAATGGCAAAAATTAATGAATATTGTAAATGCACAAACAGTAATTTCTCCGCATTGCAAGGTGCAATTCTGAAATTTTTTGCTTTTTCCTGCTCCTCTTAGCATGATAAAGAAGATTCAAAGAGAGTGAGATGCCAGCTCCTTTCATTCAGTCAGTAGCTTCAATCATTTCTGGACGTTTTTCAATGGCAAAAATCAATGAATATTGTAAATGCACAAACAGTAATTTCTCCGCATTGCAAGGTGCAATTCTGAAATTTTTTGCTTTTTCCTGCTCCACTTAGCATGATAAAGAAGATTCAAAGAGAGTGAGATGCCAGCTCCTTTCATTCAGTCAGTAGCTTCAATCATTTCTGGACGTTTTTCAATGGCAAAAATCAATGAATATTGTAAATGCACAAACAGTAATTTCTCCGCATTGCAAGGTGCAATTCTGAAATTTTTTGCTTTTTCCTGCTCCTCTTAGCATGATAAAGAAGATTCAAAGAGAGTGAGATGCCAGCTCCTTTCATTCAGTCAGTAGCTTCAATCATTTCTGGTATATGAATAACATGATGTTTTTCAATGGCAAAAATCAATGAATATTGTAAATGCACAAACAGTAATTTCTCCGCATTGCAAGTTGCAATTCTGAAATTTTTTGCTTTTTCCTGCTCCTCTTAGCATGATAAAGAAGATTCAAAGAGAGTGAGATTCCAGCTCCTTTCATTCAGTCAGTAGCTTCAATCATTTCTGGACGTTTTTCAATGGCAAAAATCAATGAATATTGTAAATGCACAAACAGTAATTTCTCCGCATTGCAAGGTGCAATTCTGAAATTTTTTGCTTTTTCCTGCTCCTCTTAGCATGATAAAGAAGATTCAAAGAGAGTGAGATGCCAGCTCCTTTCATTCAGTCAGTAGCTTCAATCATTTCTGGACGTTTTTCAATGGCAAAAATCAATGAATATTGTAAATGCACAAACAGTAATTTCTCCGCATTGCAAGGTGCAATTCTGAAATTTTTTGCTTTTTCCTGCTCCACTTAGCATGATAAAGAAGATTCAAAGAGAGTGAGATGCCAGCTCCTTTCATTCAGTCAGTAGCTTCAATCATTTCTGGACGTTTTTCAATGGCAAAAATCAATGAATATTGTAAATGCACAAACAGTAATTTCTCCGCATTGCAAGGTGCAATTCTGAAATTTTTTGCTTTTTCCTGCTCCTCTTAGCATGATAAAGAAGATTCAAAGAGAGTGAGATGCCAGCTCCTTTCATTCAGTCAGTAGCTTCAATCATTTCTGGTATATGAATAACATGATGTTTTTCAATGGCAAAAATCAATGAATATTGTAAATGCACAAACAGTAATTTCTCCGCATTGCAAGTTGCAATTCTGAAATTTTTTGCTTTTTCCTGCTCCTCTTAGCATGATAAAGAAGATTCAAAGAGAGTGAGATTCCAGCTCCTTTCATTCAGTCAGTAGCTTCAATCATTTCTGGACGTTTTTCAATGGCAAAAATCAATGAATATTGTAAATGCACAAACAGTAATTTCTCCGCATTGCAAGGTGCAATTCTGAAATTTTTTGCTTTTTCCTGCTCCTCTTAGCATGATAAAGAAGATTCAAAGAGAGTGAGATGCCAGCTCCTTTCATTCAGTCAGTAGCTTCAATCATTTCTGGACGTTTTTCAATGGCAAAAATCAATGAATATTGTAAATGCACAAACAGTAATTTCTCCGCATTGCAAGATGCAATTCTGAAATTTTTTGCTTTTTCCTGCTCCTCTTAGCATGATAAAGAAGATTCAAAGAGAGTGAGATGCCAGCTCCTTTCATTCAGTCAGTAGCTTCAATCATTTCTGGACGTTTTTCAATGGCAAAAATCAATGAATATTGTAAATGCACAAACAGTAATTTCTCCGCATTGCAAGGTGCAATTCTGAAATTTTTTGCTTTTTCCTGCTCCTCTTAGCATGATAAAGAAGATTCAAAGAGAGTGAGATGCCAGCTCCTTTCATTCAGTCAGTAGCTTCAATCATTTCTGGTATATGAATAACATGATGTTTTTCAATGGCAAAAATCAATGAATATTGTAAATGCACAAACAGTAATTTCTCCGCATTGCAAGGTGCAATTCTGAAATTTTTTGCTTTTTCCTGCTCCTCTTAGCATGATAAAGAAGATTCAAAGAGAGTGAGATGCCAGCTCCTTTCATTCAGTCAGTAGCTTCAATCATTTCTGGACGTTTTTCAATGGCAAAAATCAATGAATATTGTAAATGCACAAACTGTAATTTCTCCGCATTGCAAGGTGCAATTCTGAAATTTTTTGCTTTTTCCTGCTCCTCTTAGCATGATAAAGAAGATTCAAAGAGGGTGAGATGCCAGCTCCTTTCATTCAGTCAGTAGCTTCAGTCATTTCTGGACGTTTTTCAATGGCAAAAATCAATGAATATTGTAAATGCACAAACAGTAATTTCTCCGCATTGCAAGGTGCAATTCTGAAATTTTTTGCTTTTTCCTGCTCCTCTTAGCATGATAAAGAAGATTCAAAGAGAGTGAGATGCCAGCTCCTTTCATTCAGTCAGTAGCTTCAATCATTTCTGGTATATGAATAACATGATGTTTTTCAATGGCAAAAATCAATGAATATTGTAAATGCACAAACAGTAATTTCTCCGCATTGCAAGGTGCAATTCTGAAATTTTTTGCTTTTTCCTGCTCCTCTTAGCATGATAAAGAAGATTCAAAGAGAGTGAGATGCCAGCTCCTTTCATTCAGTCAGTAGCTTCAATCATTTCTGGTATATGAATAACATGATGTTTTTCAATGGCAAAAATCAATGAATATTGTAAATGCACAAACAGTAATTTCTCCGCATTGCAAGTTGCAATTCTGAAATTTTTTGCTTTTTCCTGCTCCTCTTAGCATGATAAAGAAGATTCAAAGAGAGTGAGATTCCAGCTCCTTTCATTCAGTCAGTAGCTTCAATCATTTCTGGACGTTTTTCAATGGCAAAAATCAATGAATATTGTAAATGCACAAACAGTAATTTCTCCGCATTGCAAGGTGCAATTCTGAAATTTTTTGCTTTTTCCTGCTCCTCTTAGCATGATAAAGAAGATTCAAAGAGAGTGAGATGCCAGCTCCTTTCATTCAGTCAGTAGCTTCAATCATTTCTGGACGTTTTTCAATGGCAAAAATCAATGAATATTGTAAATGCACAAACAGTAATTTCTCCGCATTGCAAGATGCAATTCTGAAATTTTTTGCTTTTTCCTGCTCCGCTTAGCATGATAAAGAAGATTCAAAGAGAGTGAGATGCCAGCTCCTTTCATTCAGTCAGTAGCTTCAATCATTTCTGGACGTTTTTCAATGGCAAAAATCAATGAATATTGTAAATGCACAAACAGTAATTTCTCCGCATTGCAAGGTGCAATTCTGAAATTTTTTGCTTTTTCCTGCTCCTCTTAGCATGATAAAGAAGATTCAAAGAGAGTGAGATGCCAGCTCCTTTCATTCAGTCAGTAGCTTCAATCATTTCTGGTATATGAATAACATGATGTTTTTCAATGGCAAAAATCAATGAATATTGTAAATGCACAAACAGTAATTTCTCCGCATTGCAAGGTGCAATTCTGAAATTTTTTGCTTTTTCCTGCTCCTCTTAGCATGATAAAGAAGATTCAAAGAGAGTGAGATGCCAGCTCCTTTCATTCAGTCAGTAGCTTCAATCATTTCTGGACGTTTTTCAATGTTAAAAATCAATGAATATTGTAAATGCACAAACAGTAATTTCTCCGCATTGCAAGGTGCAATTCTGAAATTTTTTGCTTTTTCCTGCTCCTCTTAGCATGATAAAGAAGATTCAAAGAGAGTGAGATGCCAGCTCCTTTCATTCAGTCAGTAGCTTCAATCATTTCTGGACGTTTTTCAATGGCAAAAATCAATGAATATTGTAAATGCACAAACAGTAATTTCTCCGCATTGCAAGGTGCAATTCTGAAATTTTTTGCTTTTTCCTGCTCCACTTAGCATGATAAAGAAGATTCAAAGAGAGTGAGATGCCAGCTCCTTTCATTCAGTCAGTAGCTTCAATCATTTCTGGACGTTTTTCAATGGCAAAAATCAATGAATATTGTAAATGCACAAACAGTAATTTCTCCGCATTGCAAGGTGCAATTCTGAAATTTTTTGCTTTTTCCTGCTCCTCTTAGCATGATAAAGAAGATTCAAAGAGAGTGAGATGCCAGCTCCTTTCATTCAGTCAGTAGCTTCAATCATTTCTGGTATATGAATAACATGATGTTTTTCAATGGCAAAAATCAATGAATATTGTAAATGCACAAACAGTAATTTCTCCGCATTGCAAGTTGCAATTCTGAAATTTTTTGCTTTTTCCTGCTCCTCTTAGCATGATAAAGAAGATTCAAAGAGAGTGAGATTCCAGCTCCTTTCATTCAGTCAGTAGCTTCAATCATTTCTGGACGTTTTTCAATGGCAAAAATCAATGAATATTGTAAATGCACAAACAGTAATTTCTCCGCATTGCAAGGTGCAATTCTGAAATTTTTTGCTTTTTCCTGCTCCTCTTAGCATGATAAAGAAGATTCAAAGAGAGTGAGATGCCAGCTCCTTTCATTCAGTCAGTAGCTTCAATCATTTCTGGACGTTTTTCAATGGCAAAAATCAATGAATATTGTAAATGCACAAACAGTAATTTCTCCGCATTGCAAGATGCAATTCTGAAATTTTTTGCTTTTTCCTGCTCCTCTTAGCATGATAAAGAAGATTCAAAGAGAGTGAGATGCCAGCTCCTTTCATTCAGTCAGTAGCTTCAATCATTTCTGGACGTTTTTCAATGGCAAAAATCAATGAATATTGTAAATGCACAAACAGTAATTTCTCCGCATTGCAAGGTGCAATTCTGAAATTTTTTGCTTTTTCCTGCTCCTCTTAGCATGATAAAGAAGATTCAAAGAGAGTGAGATGCCAGCTCCTTTCATTCAGTCAGTAGCTTCAATCATTTCTGGTATATGAATAACATGATGTTTTTCAATGGCAAAAATCAATGAATATTGTAAATGCACAAACAGTAATTTCTCCGCATTGCAAGGTGCAATTCTGAAATTTTTTGCTTTTTCCTGCTCCTCTTAGCATGATAAAGAAGATTCAAAGAGAGTGAGATGCCAGCTCCTTTCATTCAGTCAGTAGCTTCAATCATTTCTGGACGTTTTTCAATGGCAAAAATCAATGAATATTGTAAATGCACAAACTGTAATTTCTCCGCATTGCAAGGTGCAATTCTGAAATTTTTTGCTTTTTCCTGCTCCTCTTAGCATGATAAAGAAGATTCAAAGAGGGTGAGATGCCAGCTCCTTTCATTCAGTCAGTAGCTTCAGTCATTTCTGGACGTTTTTCAATGGCAAAAATCAATGAATATTGTAAATGCACAAACAGTAATTTCTCCGCATTGCAAGGTGCAATTCTGAAATTTTTTGCTTTTTCCTGCTCCTCTTAGCATGATAAAGAAGATTCAAAGAGAGTGAGATGCCAGCTCCTTTCATTCAGTCAGTAGCTTCAATCATTTCTGGTATATGAATAACATGATGTTTTTCAATGGCAAAAATCAATGAATATTGTAAATGCACAAACAGTAATTTCTCCGCATTGCAAGGTGCAATTCTGAAATTTTTTGCTTTTTCCTGCTCCTCTTAGCATGATAAAGAAGATTCAAAGAGAGTGAGATGCCAGCTCCTTTCATTCAGTCAGTAGCTTCAATCATTTCTGGTATATGAATAACATGATGTTTTTCAATGGCAAAAATCAATGAATATTGTAAATGCACAAACAGTAATTTCTCCGCATTGCAAGTTGCAATTCTGAAATTTTTTGCTTTTTCCTGCTCCTCTTAGCATGATAAAGAAGATTCAAAGAGAGTGAGATTCCAGCTCCTTTCATTCAGTCAGTAGCTTCAATCATTTCTGGACGTTTTTCAATGGCAAAAATCAATGAATATTGTAAATGCACAAACAGTAATTTCTCCGCATTGCAAGGTGCAATTCTGAAATTTTTTGCTTTTTCCTGCTCCTCTTAGCATGATAAAGAAGATTCAAAGAGAGTGAGATGCCAGCTCCTTTCATTCAGTCAGTAGCTTCAATCATTTCTGGACGTTTTTCAATGGCAAAAATCAATGAATATTGTAAATGCACAAACAGTAATTTCTCCGCATTGCAAGATGCAATTCTGAAATTTTTTGCTTTTTCCTGCTCCGCTTAGCATGATAAAGAAGATTCAAAGAGAGTGAGATGCCAGCTCCTTTCATTCAGTCAGTAGCTTCAATCATTTCTGGACGTTTTTCAATGGCAAAAATCAATGAATATTGTAAATGCACAAACAGTAATTTCTCCGCATTGCAAGGTGCAATTCTGAAATTTTTTGCTTTTTCCTGCTCCTCTTAGCATGATAAAGAAGATTCAAAGAGAGTGAGATGCCAGCTCCTTTCATTCAGTCAGTAGCTTCAATCATTTCTGGTATATGAATAACATGATGTTTTTCAATGGCAAAAATCAATGAATATTGTAAATGCACAAACAGTAATTTCTCCGCATTGCAAGGTGCAATTCTGAAATTTTTTGCTTTTTCCTGCTCCTCTTAGCATGATAAAGAAGATTCAAAGAGAGTGAGATGCCAGCTCCTTTCATTCAGTCAGTAGCTTCAATCATTTCTGGACGTTTTTCAATGTTAAAAATCAATGAATATTGTAAATGCACAAACTGTAATTTCTCCGCATTGCAAGGTGCAATTCTGAAATTTTTTGCTTTTTCCTGCTCCTCTTAGCATGATAAAGAAGATTCAAAGAGAGTGAGATGCCAGCTCCTTTCATTCAGTCAGTAGCTTCAGTCATTTCTGGACGTTTTTCAATGGCAAAAATCAATGAATATTGTAAATGCACAAACAGTAATTTCTCCGCATTGCAAGGTGCAATTCTGAAATTTTTTGCTTTTTCCTGCTCCTCTTAGCATGATAAAGAAGATTCAAAGAGAGTGAGATGCCAGCTCCTTTCATTCAGTCAGTAGCTTCAAACATTTCTGGTATAAACATTTCTGGACGTTTTTCAATGGCAAAAATCAATGAATATTGTAAATGCACAAACAGTAATATCTCCACATTGCAAGGTGCAATTCTGAAATTTTTTGCTTTTTCCTGCTAATCCTAGCATGATAAAGAAGATTCAAATAGAGTGAGATGCCAGCTCCTTTCATTCAGTCAGTAGCTTCAAACATTTCTGGACGTTTTTCAATGGCAAAATTCAATGAATATTGTAAATGCACAAACAGTAATATCTCCACATTGCCAGGTGCAATTCTGAAATTTTTTGCTTTTTCCTGCTCCTCTTAGCATGATAAAGAAGATTCAAAGAGAGTGAGATGCCAGCTCCTTTCATTCAGTCAGTAGCTTCAATCATTTCTGGACGTTTTTCAATGGCAAAAATCAATGAATATTGTAAATGCACAAACAGTAATTTCTCCGCATTGCAAGGTGCAATTCTGAAATTTTTTGCTTTTTCCTGCTCCTCTTAGCATGATAAAGAAGATTCAAAGAGAGTGAGATGCCAGCTCCTTTCATTCAGTCAGTAGCTTCAATCATTTCTGGTATATGAATAACATGATGTTTTTCAATGGCAAAAATCAATGAATATTGTAAATGCACAAACAGTAATTTCTCCGCATTGCAAGGTGCAATGCTGAAATTTTTTGCTTTTTCCTGCTAATCCTAGCATGATAAAGAAGATTCAAATAGAGTGAGATGCCAGCTCCTTTCATTCAGTCAGTAGCTTCAAACATTTCTGGACGTTTTTCATTGGCAAAAATCAATGAATATTGTAAATGCACAAACAGTAATATCTCCACATTGCAAGGTGCAATTCTGAAATTTTTTGCTTTTTCCTGCTAATCCTAGCATGATAAAGAAGATTCAAAGAGAGTGAGATGTCAGCTCCTTTCATTCAGTCAGTAGCTTCAAACATTTCTGGTATATGAATAACATGATGTTTTTCAATGGCAAAAATCAATGAATATTGTAAATGCACAAACAGTAATATCTCCACATTGCAAGGTGCAATTCTGAAATTTTTTGCTTTTTCCTGCTAATCCTAGCATGATAAAGAAGATTCAAAGAGAGTGAGATGCCAGCTCCTTTCATTCAGTCAGTAGCTTCAAACATTTCTGGACGTTTTTCAATGGCAAAAATCAATGAATATTGTAAATGCACAAACAGTAATATCTCCACATTGCAAGGTGCAATTCTGAAATTTTTTGCTTTTTCCTGCTACTCCTAGCATGATAAAGAAGATTCAAAGAGAGTGAGATGCCAGCTCCTTTCATTCAGTCAGTAGCTTCAATCATTTCTGGACGTTTTTCAATGGCAAAAATCAATGAATATTGTAAATGCACAAACAGTAATTTCTCCGCATTGCAAGGTGCAATTCTGAATTTTTTTGCTTTTTCCTGCTCCTCTTAGCATGGTAAAGAAGATTCAAAGAGAGTGAGATGCCAGCTCCTTTCATTCAGTCAGTAGCTTCAGTCATTTCTGGACGTTTTTCAATGGCAAAAATCAATGAATATTGTAAATGCACAAAAAGTAATTTCTCCGCATTGCAAGGTGCAATTCTGAAATTTTTTGCTTTTTCCTGCTCCTCTTAGCATGATAAAGAAGATTCAAAGAGAGTGAGATGCCAGCTCCTTTCATTCAGTCAGTAGCTTCAAACATTTCTGGTATAAACATTTCTGGACGTTTTTCAATGGCAAAAATCAATGAATATTGTAAATGCACAAACAGTAATATCTCCACATTGCAAGGTGCAATTCTGAAATTTTTTGCTTTTTCCTGCTAATCCTAGCATGATAAAGAAGATTCAAATAGAGTGAGATGCCAGCTCCTTTCATTCAGTCAGTAGCTTCAAACATTTCTGGACGTTTTTCAATGGCAAAATTCAATGAATATTGTAAATGCACAAACAGTAATATCTCCACATTGCAAGGTGCAATTCTGAAATTTTTTGCTTTTTCCTGCTAATCCTAGCATGATAAAGAAGATTCAAAGAGAGTGAGATGCCAGCTCCTTTCATTCAGTCAGTAGCTTCAATCATTTCTGGACGTTTTTCAATGGCAAAAATCAATGAATATTGTAAATGCACAAACAGTAATTTCTCCGCATTGCAAGGTGCAATTCTGAAATTTTTTGCTTTTTCCTGCTCCTCTTAGCATGATAAAGAAGATTCAAAGAGAGTGAGATGCCAGCTCCTTTCATTCAGTCAGTAGCTTCAATCATTTCTGGATGTTTTTCAATGGCAAAAATCAATGAATATTGTAAATGCACAAACAGTAATTTCTCCGCATTGCAAGGTGCAATTCTGAAATTTTTTGCTTTTTCCTGCTCCTCTTAGCATGATAAAGAAGATTCAAAGAGAGTGAGATGCCAGCTCCTTTCATTCAGTCAGTAGCTTCAATCATTTCTGGTATATGAATAACATGATGTTTTTCAATGGCAAAAATCAATGAATATTGTAAATGCACAAACAGTAATTTCTCCGCATTGCAAGGTGCAATTCTGAAATTTTTTGCTTTTTCCTGCTCCTCTTAGCATGATAAAGAAGATTCAAAGAGAGTGAGATGCCAGCTCCTTTCATTCAGTCAGTAGCTTCAATCATTTCTGGACGTTTTTCAATGGCAAAAATCAATGAATATTGTAAATGCACAAACAGTAATTTCTCCGCATTGCAAGATGCAATTCTGAAATTTTTTGCTTTTTCCTGCTCCTCTTAGCATGATAAAGAAGATTCAAAGAGAGTGAGATGCCAGCTCCTTTCATTCAGTCAGTAGCTTCAGTCATTTCTGGACGTTTTTCAATGGAAAAAATCAATGAATATTGTAAATGCACAAACAGTAATTTCTCCGCATTGCAAAGTGCAATTCTGAAATTTTTTGCTTTTTCCTGCTCCTCTTAGCATGATAAAGAAGATTCAAAGAGAGTGAGATGCCAGCTCCTTTCATTCAGTCAGTAGCTTCAAACATTTCTGGTATAAACATTTCTGGATGTTTTTCAATGGCAAAAATCAATGAATATTGTAAATGCACAAACAGTAATATCTCCACATTGCAAGGTGCAATGCTGAAATTTTTTGCTTTTTCCTGCTAATCCTAGGATGATAAAGAAGATTCAAATAGAGTGAGATGCCAGCTCCTTTCATTCAGTCAGTAGCTTCAAACATTTCTGGACGTTTTTCAATGGCAAAAATCAATGAATATTGTAAATGCACAAACAGTAATATCTCCACATTGCAAGGTGCAATTCTGAAATTTTTTGCTTTTTCCTGCTAATCCTAGCATGATAAAGAAGATTCAAAGAGAGTGAGATGTCAGCTCCTTTCATTCAGTCAGTAGCTTCAAACATTTCTGGTATATGAATAACATGATGTTTTTCAATGGCAAAAATCAATGAATATTGTAAATGCACAAACAGTAATATCTCCACATTGCAAGGTGCAATTCTGAAATTTTTTGCTTTTTCCTGCTAATCCTAGCATGATAAAGAAGATTCAAAGAGAGTGAGATGCCAGCTCCTTTCATTCAGTCAGTAGCTTCAAACATTTCTGGACGTTTTTCAATGGCAAAAATCAATGAATATTGTAAATGCACAAACAGTAATATCTCCACATTGCAAGGTGCAATTCTGAAATTTTTTGCTTTTTCCTGCTACTCCTAGCATGATAAAGAAGATTCAAAGAGAGTGAGATGCCAGCTCCTTTCATTCAGTCAGTAGCTTCAAACATTTCTGGACGTTTTTCAATGGCAAAAATCAATGAATATTGTAAATGCACAAACAGTAATATCTCCACATTGCAAGGTGCAATTCTGAAATTTTTTGCTTTTTCCTGCTAATCCTAGCATGATAAAGAAGATTCAAAGAGAGTGAGATGCCAGCTCCTTTCATTCAGTCAGTAGCTTCAAACATTTCTGGACGTTTTTCAATGGCAAAAATCAATGAATATTGTAAATGCAAAAACAGTAATTTCTCCGCATTGCAAGGTGCAATTCTGAAATTTTTTGCTTTTTCCTGCTCCTCTTAGCATGATAAAGAAGATTCAAAGAGAGTGAGATGCCAGCTCCTTTCATTCAGTCAGTAGCTTCAATCATTTCTGGTATATGAATAACATGATGTTTTTCAATGGCAAAAATCAATGAATATTGTAAATGCACAAACAGTAATTTCTCCGCATTGCAAGGTGCAATTCTGAAATTTTTTGCTTTTTCCTGCTCCTCTTAGCATGATAAAGAAGATTCAAAGAGAGTGAGATGCCAGCTCCTTTCATTCAGTCAGTAGCTTCAATCATTTCTGGACGTTTTTCAATGGCAAAAATCAATGAATATTGTAAATGCACAAACAGTAATTTCTCCGCATTGCAAGGTGCAATTCTGAAATTTTTTGCTTTTTCCTGCTCCTCTTAGCATGATAAACAAGATTCAAAGAGAGTGAGATGCCAGCTCCTTTCATTCAGTCAGTAGCTTCAATCATTTCTGGACGTTTTTCAATGGCAAAAATCAATGAATATTGTAAATGCACAAACAGTAATTTCTCCGCATTGCAAGGTGCAATTCTGAAATTTTTTGCTTTTTCCTGCTCCTCTTAGCATGATAAAGAAGATTCAAAGAGAGTGAGATGCCAGCTCCTTTCATTCAGTCAGTAGCTTCAAACATTTCTGGTATATGAATAACATGATGTTTTTCAATGGCAAAAATCAATGAATATTGTAAATGCACAAACAGTAATTTCTCCGCATTGCAAGGTGCAAGTCTGAAATTTTTTGCTTTTTCCTGCTCCTCTTAACATGATAAAGAAGATTCAAAGAGAGTGAGATGCCAGCTACTTTCATTCAGTCAGTAGCTTCAATCATTTCTGGACGTTTTTCAATGGTAAAAATCAATGAATATTGTAAATGCACAAACAGTAATTTCTCCACATTGCAAGGTGCAATTCTGAAATTTTTTGCTTTTTCCTGCTCCTCTTAGCATGATAAAGAAGATTCAAAGAGAGTGAGATGCCAGCTCCTTTCATTCAGTCAGTAGCTTCAAACATTTCTGGTATATGAATAACATGATGTTTTTCAATGGCAAAAATCAATGAATATTGTAAATGCACAAACAGTAATTTCTCTGGATTGCAAGGTGCAATTCTGAAATTTTTTGCTTTTTCCTGCTCCTCTTAGCATGATAAAGAAGATTCAAAGAGAGTGAGATGCCAGCTACTTTCATTCAGTCAGTAGCTTCAATCATTTCTGGACGTTTTTCAATGGTAAAAATCAATGAATATTGTAAATGCACAAACAGTAATTTCTCCACATTGCAAGGTGCAATTCTGTAATTTTTTGCTTTTTCCTGCTCCTCTTAGCATGATAAAGAAGATTCAAAGAGAGTGAGATGCCAGCTCCTTTCATTCAGTCAGTAGCTTCAAACATTTCTGGTATATGAATAACATGATGTTTTTCAATGGCAAAAATCAATGAATATTGTAAATGCACAAACAGTAATTTCTCCGCATTGCAAGGTGCAATTCTGAAATTTTTTGCTTTTTCCTGCTCCACTTAGCATGATAAAGAAGATTCAAAGAGAGTGAGATGCCAGCTCCTTTCATTCAGTCAGTAGCTTCAATCATTTCTGGACGTTTTTCAATGGCAAAAATCAATGAATATTGTAAATGCACAAACAGTAATTTCTCCGCATTGCAAGGTGCAATTCTGAAATTTTTTGCTTTTTCCTGCTCCTCTTAGCATGACAAAGAAGATTCAAAGAGAGTAAGATGCCAGCTCCTTTCATTCAGTCAGTAGCTTCTATCATTTCTGGTATATGAATAACATGATGTTTTTCAATGGCAAAAATCAATGAATATTGTAAATGCACAAACAGTAATTTCTCCGCATTGCAAGGTGCAATTCTGAAATTTTTTGCTTTTTCCTGCTCCTCTTAGCATGATAAAGAAGATTCAAAGAGAGTGAGATGCCAGCTCCTTTCATTCAGTCAGTAGCTTCAATCATTTCTGGACGTTTTTCAATGGCAAAAATCAATGAATATTGTAAATGCACAAACAGTAATTTCTCCGCATTGCAAGGTGCAATTCTGAAATTTTTTGCTTTTTCCTGCTCCTCTTAGCATGATAAAGAAGATTCAAAGAGAGTGAGATGCCAGCTCCTTTCATTCAGTCAGTAGCTTCAATCATTTCTGGATGTTTTTCAATGGCAAAAATCAATGAATATTGTAAATGCACAAACTGTAATTTCTCCGCATTGCAAGGTGCAATTCTGAAATTTTTTGCTTTTTCCTGCTCCTCTTAGCATGATAAAGAAGATTCAAAGAGAGTGAGATGCCAGCTCCTTTCATTCAGTCAGTAGCTTCAATCATTTCTGGACGTTTTTCAATGGCAAAAATCAATGAATATTGTAAATGCACAAACAGTAATTTCTCCGCATTGCAATGTGCAATTCTGAAATTTTTTGCTTTTTCCTGCTCCTCTTAGCATGATAAAGAAGATTCAAAGAGAGTGAGATGCCAGCTCCTTTCATTCAGTCAGTACCTTCAATCATTTCTGGATGTTTTTCAATGGCAAAAATCAATGAATATTGTAAATGCACAAACAGTAATTTCTCCGCATTGCAAGGTGCAATTCTGAAATTTTTTGCTTTTTCCCGCTCCTCTTAGCATGATAAAGAAGATTCAAAGAGAGTGAGGTGCCAGCTCCTTTCATTCAGTCAGTAGCTTCAAACATTTCTGGTATGTGAATAACATGTTTTTCAATGGCAAAAATCATTGAATATTGTAAATGCACAAACAGTAATTTCTCCGCATTGCAAGGTGCAATTCTGAAATTTTTTGATTTTTCCTGCTCCTCTTAGCATGATAAAGAAGATTCAAAGAGAGTGAGATGCCAGCTCCTTTCATTCAGTCAGTAGCTTCAATCATTTCTGGACGTTTTTCAATGGCAAAAATCAATGAATATTGTAAATGCACAAACAGTAATTTCTCCGCATTGCAAGGTGCAATTCTGAAATTTTTTGCTTTTTCCTGCTCCTCTTAGCATGATAAAGAAGATTCAAAGAGAGTGAGATGCCAGCTCCTTTCATTCAGTCAGTAGCTTCAATCATTTCTGGACGTTTTTCAATGGCAAAAATCAATGAATATTGTAAATGCACAAACAGTAATTTCTCCGCATTGCAAGGTGCAATTCTGAAATTTTTTGCTTTTTCCTGCTCCTATTAGCATGATAAAGAAGATTCAAAGAGAGTGAGATGCCAGCTCCTTTCATTCAGTCAGTAGCTTCAAACATTTCTGGTATATGAATAACATGATGTTTTTCAATGGCAAAAATCAATGAATATTGTAAATGCACAAACAGTAATTTCTCCGCATTGCAAGGTGCAAGTCTGAAATTTTTTGCTTTTTCCTGCTCCTCTTAGCATGATAAAGAAGATTCAAAGAGAGTGAGATGCCAGCTACTTTCATTCAGTCAGTAGCTTCAATCATTTCTGGACGTTTTTCAATGGTAAAAATCAATGAATATTGTAAATGCACAAACAGTAATTTCTCCACATTGCAAGGTGCAATTCTGAAATTTTTTGCTTTTTCCTGCTCCTCTTAGCATGATAAAGAAGATTCAAAGAGAGTGAGATGCCAGCTCCTTTCATTCAGTCAGTAGCTTCAAACATTTCTGGTATATGAATAACATGATGTTTTTCAATGGCAAAAATCAATGAATATTGTAAATGCACAAACAGTAATTTCTCCGCATTGCAAGGTGCAATTCTGAAATTTTTTGCTTTTTCCTGCTCCTCTTAGCATGATAAAGAAGATTCAAAGAGAGTGAGATGCCAGCTCCTTTCATTCAGTCAGTAGCTTCAAACATTTCTGGTATATGAATAACATGATGTTTTTCAATGGCAAAAATCAATGAATATTGTAAATGCACAAAGAGTAATTTCTCCGCATTGCAAGGTGCAATTCTGAAATTTTTTGCTTTTTCCTGCTCCTCTTAGCATGATAAAGAAGATTCAAAGAGAGTGAGATGCCAGCTCCTTTCATTCAGTCAGTAGCTTCAATCATTTCTGGACGTTTTTCAATGGCAAAAATCAATGAATATTGTAAATGCACAAACAGTAATTTCTCCGCATTGCAAGGTGCAATTCTGAAATTTTTTGCTTTTTCCTTCTCCTCTTAGCATGATAAAGAAGATTCAAAGAGAGTGAGATGCCAGCTCCTTTCATTCAGTCAGTAGCTTCAATCATTTCTGGACGTTTTTCAATGGCAAAAATCAATGAATATTGTAAATGCACAAACTGTAATTTCTCCGCATTGCAAGGTGCAATTCTGAAATTTTTTGCTTTTTCCTGCTCCTCTTAGCATGATAAAGAAGATTCAAAGAGGGTGAGATGCCAGCTCCTTTCATTCAGTCAGTAGCTTCAGTCATTTCTGGACGTTTTTCAATGGCAAAAATCAATGAATATTGTAAATGCACAAACAGTAATTTCTCCGCATTGCAAGGTGCAATTCTGAAATTTTTTGCTTTTTCCTGCTCCTCTTAGCATGATAAAGAAGATTCAAAGAGAGTGAGATGCCAGCTCCTTTCATTCAGTCAGTAGCTTCAATCATTTCTGGTATATGAATAACATGATGTTTTTCAATGGCAAAAATCAATGAATATTGTAAATGCACAAACAGTAATTTCTCCGCATTGCAAGGTGCAATTCTGAAATTTTTTGCTTTTTCCTGCTCCTCTTAGCATGATAAAGAAGATTCAAAGAGAGTGAGATGCCAGCTCCTTTCATTCAGTCAGTAGCTTCAATCATTTCTGGTATATGAATAACATGATGTTTTTCAATGGCAAAAATCAATGAATATTGTAAATGCACAAACAGTAATTTCTCCGCATTGCAAGTTGCAATTCTGAAATTTTTTGCTTTTTCCTGCTCCTCTTAGCATGATAAAGAAGATTCAAAGAGAGTGAGATTCCAGCTCCTTTCATTCAGTCAGTAGCTTCAATCATTTCTGGACGTTTTTCAATGGCAAAAATCAATGAATATTGTAAATGCACAAACAGTAATTTCTCCGCATTGCAAGGTGCAATTCTGAAATTTTTTGCTTTTTCCTGCTCCTCTTAGCATGATAAAGAAGATTCAAAGAGAGTGAGATGCCAGCTCCTTTCATTCAGTCAGTAGCTTCAATCATTTCTGGACGTTTTTCAATGGCAAAAATCAATGAATATTGTAAATGCACAAACAGTAATTTCTCCGCATTGCAAGATGCAATTCTGAAATTTTTTGCTTTTTCCTGCTCCGCTTAGCATGATAAAGAAGATTCAAAGAGAGTGAGATGCCAGCTCCTTTCATTCAGTCAGTAGCTTCAATCATTTCTGGACGTTTTTCAATGGCAAAAATCAATGAATATTGTAAATGCACAAACAGTAATTTCTCCGCATTGCAAGGTGCAATTCTGAAATTTTTTGCTTTTTCCTGCTCCTCTTAGCATGATAAAGAAGATTCAAAGAGAGTGAGATGCCAGCTCCTTTCATTCAGTCAGTAGCTTCAATCATTTCTGGTATATGAATAACATGATGTTTTTCAATGGCAAAAATCAATGAATATTGTAAATGCACAAACAGTAATTTCTCCGCATTGCAAGGTGCAATTCTGAAATTTTTTGCTTTTTCCTGCTCCTCTTAGCATGATAAAGAAGATTCAAAGAGAGTGAGATGCCAGCTCCTTTCATTCAGTCAGTAGCTTCAATCATTTCTGGACGTTTTTCAATGTTAAAAATCAATGAATATTGTAAATGCACAAACTGTAATTTCTCCGCATTGCAAGGTGCAATTCTGAAATTTTTTGCTTTTTCCTGCTCCTCTTAGCATGATAAAGAAGATTCAAAGAGAGTGAGATGCCAGCTCCTTTCATTCAGTCAGTAGCTTCAGTCATTTCTGGACGTTTTTCAATGGCAAAAATCAATGAATATTGTAAATGCACAAACAGTAATTTCTCCGCATTGCAAGGTGCAATTCTGAAATTTTTTGCTTTTTCCTGCTCCTCTTAGCATGATAAAAAAGATTCAAAGAGAGTGAGATGCCAGCTCCTTTCATTCAGTCAGTAGCTTCAAACATTTCTGGTATAAACATTTCTGGACGTTTTTCAATGGCAAAAATCAATGAATATTGTAAATGCACAAACAGTAATATCTCCACATTGCAAGGTGCAATTCTGAAATTTTTTGCTTTTTCCTGCTAATCCTAGCATGATAAAGAAGATTCAAATAGAGTGAGATGCCAGCTCCTTTCATTCAGTCAGTAGCTTCAAACATTTCTGGACGTTTTTCAATGGCAAAATTCAATGAATATTGTAAATGCACAAACAGTAATATCTCCACATTGCCAGGTGCAATTCTGAAATTTTTTGCTTTTTCCTGCTCCTCTTAGCATGATAAAGAAGATTCAAAGAGAGTGAGATGCCAGCTCCTTTCATTGAGTCAGTAGCTTCAATCATTTCTGGACGTTTTTCAATGGCAAAAATCAATGAATATTGTAAATGCACAAACAGTAATTTCTCCGCATTGCAAGGTGCAATTCTGAAATTTTTTGCTTTTTCCTGCTCCTCTTAGCATGATAAAGAAGATTCAAAGAGAGTGAGATGCCAGCTCCTTTCATTCAGTCAGTAGCTTCAATCATTTCTGGTATATGAATAACATGATGTTTTTCAATGGCAAAAATCAATGAATATTGTAAATGCACAAACAGTAATTTCTCCGCATTGCAAGGTGCAATGCTGAAATTTTTTGCTTTTTCCTGCTAATCCTAGCATGATAAAGAAGATTCAAATAGAGTGAGATGCCAGCTCCTTTCATTCAGTCAGTAGCTTCAAACATTTCTGGACGTTTTTCATTGGCAAAAATCAATGAATATTGTAAATGCACAAACAGTAATATCTCCACATTGCAAGGTGCAATTCTGAAATTTTTTGCTTTTTCCTGCTAATCCTAGCATGATAAAGAAGATTCAAAGAGAGTGAGATGTCAGCTCCTTTCATTCAGTCAGTAGCTTCAAACATTTCTGGTATATGAATAACATGATGTTTTTCAATGGCAAAAATCAATGAATATTGTAAATGCACAAACAGTAATATCTCCACATTGCAAGGTGCAATTCTGAAATTTTTTGCTTTTTCCTGCTAATCCTAGCATGATAAAGAAGATTCAAAGAGAGTGAGATGCCAGCTCCTTTCATTCAGTCAGTAGCTTCAAACATTTCTGGACGTTTTTCAATGGCAAAAATCAATGAATATTGTAAATGCACAAACAGTAATATCTCCACATTGCAAGGTGCAATTCTGAAATTTTTTGCTTTTTCCTGCTACTCCTAGCATGATAAAGAAGATTCAAAGAGAGTGAGATGCCAGCTCCTTTCATTCAGTCAGTAGCTTCAATCATTTCTGGACGTTTTTCAATGGCAAAAATCAATGAATATTGTAAATGCACAAACAGTAATTTCTCCGCATTGCAAGGTGCAATTCTGAATTTTTTTGCTTTTTCCTGCTCCTCTTAGCATGGTAAAGAAGATTCAAAGAGAGTGAGATGCCAGCTCCTTTCATTCAGTCAGTAGCTTCAGTCATTTCTGGACGTTTTTCAATGGCAAAAATCAATGAATATTGTAAATGCACAAAAAGTAATTTCTCCGCATTGCAAGGTGCAATTCTGAAATTTTTTGCTTTTTCCTGCTCCTCTTAGCATGATAAAGAAGATTCAAAGAGAGTGAGATGCCAGCTCCTTTCATTCAGTCAGTAGCTTCAAACATTTCTGGTATAAACATTTCTGGACGTTTTTCAATGGCAAAAATCAATGAATATTGTAAATGCACAAACAGTAATATCTCCACATTGCAAGGTGCAATTCTGAAATTTTTTGCTTTTTCCTGCTAATCCTAGCATGATAAAGAAGATTCAAATAGAGTGAGATGCCAGCTCCTTTCATTCAGTCAGTAGCTTCAAACATTTCTGGACGTTTTTCAATGGCAAAATTCAATGAATATTGTAAATGCACAAACAGTAATATCTCCACATTGCAAGGTGCAATTCTGAAATTTTTTGCTTTTTCCTGCTAATCCTAGCATGATAAAGAAGATTCAAAGAGAGTGAGATGCCAGCTCCTTTCATTCAGTCAGTAGCTTCAATCATTTCTGGACGTTTTTCAATGGCAAAAATCAATGAATATTGTAAATGCACAAACAGTAATTTCTCCGCATTGCAAGGTGCAATTCTGAAATTTTTTGCTTTTTCCTGCTCCTCTTAGCATGATAAAGAAGATTCAAAGAGAGTGAGATGCCAGCTCCTTTCATTCAGTCAGTAGCTTCAATCATTTCTGGATGTTTTTCAATGGCAAAAATCAATGAATATTGTAAATGCACAAACAGTAATTTCTCCGCATTGCAAGGTGCAATTCTGAAATTTTTTGCTTTTTCCTGCTCCTCTTAGCATGATAAAGAAGATTCAAAGAGAGTGAGATGCCAGCTCCTTTCATTCAGTCAGTAGCTTCAATCATTTCTGGTATATGAATAACATGATGTTTTTCAATGGCAAAAATCAATGAATATTGTAAATGCACAAACAGTAATTTCTCCGCATTGCAAGGTGCAATTCTGAAATTTTTTGCTTTTTCCTGCTCCTCTTAGCATGATAAAGAAGATTCAAAGAGAGTGAGATGCCAGCTCCTTTCATTCAGTCAGTAGCTTCAATCATTTCTGGACGTTTTTCAATGGCAAAAATCAATGAATATTGTAAATGCACAAACAGTAATTTCTCCGCATTGCAAGATGCAATTCTGAAATTTTTTGCTTTTTCCTGCTCCTCTTAGCATGATAAAGAAGATTCAAAGAGAGTGAGATGCCAGCTCCTTTCATTCAGTCAGTAGCTTCAGTCATTTCTGGACGTTTTTCAATGGAAAAAATCAATGAATATTGTAAATGCACAAACAGTAATTTCTCCGCATTGCAAAGTGCAATTCTGAAATTTTTTGCTTTTTCCTGCTCCTCTTAGCATGATAAAGAAGATTCAAAGAGAGTGAGATGCCAGCTCCTTTCATTCAGTCAGTAGCTTCAAACATTTCTGGTATAAACATTTCTGGATGTTTTTCAATGGCAAAAATCAATGAATATTGTAAATGCACAAACAGTAATATCTCCACATTGCAAGGTGCAATGCTGAAATTTTTTGCTTTTTCCTGCTAATCCTAGGATGATAAAGAAGATTCAAATAGAGTGAGATGCCAGCTCCTTTCATTCAGTCAGTAGCTTCAAACATTTCTGGACGTTTTTCAATGGCAAAAATCAATGAATATTGTAAATGCACAAACAGTAATATCTCCACATTGCAAGGTGCAATTCTGAAATTTTTTGCTTTTTCCTGCTAATCCTAGCATGATAAAGAAGATTCAAAGAGAGTGAGATGTCAGCTCCTTTCATTCAGTCAGTAGCTTCAAACATTTCTGGTATATGAATAACATGATGTTTTTCAATGGCAAAAATCAATGAATATTGTAAATGCACAAACAGTAATATCTCCACATTGCAAGGTGCAATTCTGAAATTTTTTGCTTTTTCCTGCTAATCCTAGCATGATAAAGAAGATTCAAAGAGAGTGAGATGCCAGCTCCTTTCATTCAGTCAGTAGCTTCAAACATTTCTGGACGTTTTTCAATGGCAAAAATCAATGAGTATTGTAAATGCACAAACAGTAATATCTCCACATTGCAAGGTGCAATTCTGAAATTTTTTGCTTTTTCCTGCTACTCCTAGCATGATAAAGAAGATTCAAAGAGAGTGAGATGCCAGCTCCTTTCATTCAGTCAGTAGCTTCAAACATTTCTGGACGTTTTTCAATGGCAAAAATCAATGAATATTGTAAATGCACAAACAGTAATATCTCCACATTGCAAGGTGCAATTCTGAAATTTTTTGCTTTTTCCTGCTAATCCTAGCATGATAAAGAAGATTCAAAGAGAGTGAGATGCCAGCTCCTTTCATTCAGTCAGTAGCTTCAAACATTTCTGGACGTTTTTCAATGGCAAAAATCAATGAATATTGTAAATGCAAAAACAGTAATTTCTCCGCATTGCAAGGTGCAATTCTGAAATTTTTTGCTTTTTCCTGCTCCTCTTAGCATGATAAAGAAGATTCAAAGAGAGTGAGATGCCAGCTCCTTTCATTCAGTCAGTAGCTTCAATCATTTCTGGTATATGAATAACATGATGTTTTTCAATGGCAAAAATCAATGAATATTGTAAATGCACAAACAGTAATTTCTCCGCATTGCAAGGTGCAATTCTGAAATTTTTTGCTTTTTCCTGCTCCTCTTAGCATGATAAAGAAGATTCAAAGAGAGTGAGATGCCAGCTCCTTTCATTCAGTCAGTAGCTTCAATCATTTCTGGACGTTTTTCAATGGCAAAAATCAATGAATATTGTAAATGCACAAACAGTAATTTCTCCGCATTGCAAGGTGCAATTCTGAAATTTTTTGCTTTTTCCTGCTCCTCTTAGCATGATAAACAAGATTCAAAGAGAGTGAGATGCCAGCTCCTTTCATTCAGTCAGTAGCTTCAATCATTTCTGGACGTTTTTCAATGGCAAAAATCAATGAATATTGTAAATGCACAAACAGTAATTTCTCCGCATTGCAAGGTGCAATTCTGAAATTTTTTGCTTTTTCCTGCTCCTCTTAGCATGATAAAGAAGATTCAAAGAGAGTGAGATGCCAGCTCCTTTCATTCAGTCAGTAGCTTCAAACATTTCTGGTATATGAATAACATGATGTTTTTCAATGGCAAAAATCAATGAATATTGTAAATGCACAAACAGTAATTTCTCCGCATTGCAAGGTGCAAGTCTGAAATTTTTTGCTTTTTCCTGCTCCTCTTAACATGATAAAGAAGATTCAAAGAGAGTGAGATGCCAGCTACTTTCATTCAGTCAGTAGCTTCAATCATTTCTGGACGTTTTTCAATGGTAAAAATCAATGAATATTGTAAATGCACAAACAGTAATTTCTCCACATTGCAAGGTGCAATTCTGAAATTTTTTGCTTTTTCCTGCTCCTCTTAGCATGATAAAGAAGATTCAAAGAGAGTGAGATGCCAGCTCCTTTCATTCAGTCAGTAGCTTCAAACATTTCTGGTATATGAATAACATGATGTTTTTCAATGGCAAAAATCAATGAATATTGTAAATGCACAAACAGTAATTTCTCTGGATTGCAAGGTGCAATTCTGAAATTTTTTGCTTTTTCCTGCTCCTCTTAGCATGATAAAGAAGATTCAAAGAGAGTGAGATGCCAGCTACTTTCATTCAGTCAGTAGCTTCAATCATTTCTGGACGTTTTTCAATGGTAAAAATCAATGAATATTGTAAATGCACAAACAGTAATTTCTCCACATTGCAAGGTGCAATTCTGTAATTTTTTGCTTTTTCCTGCTCCTCTTAGCATGATAAAGAAGATTCAAAGAGAGTGAGATGCCAGCTCCTTTCATTCAGTCAGTAGCTTCAAACATTTCTGGTATATGAATAACATGATGTTTTTCAATGGCAAAAATCAATGAATATTGTAAATGCACAAACAGTAATTTCTCCGCATTGCAAGGTGCAATTCTGAAATTTTTTGCTTTTTCCTGCTCCACTTAGCATGATAAAGAAGATTCAAAGAGAGTGAGATGCCAGCTCCTTTCATTCAGTCAGTAGCTTCAATCATTTCTGGACGTTTTTCAATGGCAAAAATCAATGAATATTGTAAATGCACAAACAGTAATTTCTCCGCATTGCAAGGTGCAATTCTGAAATTTTTTGCTTTTTCCTGCTCCTCTTAGCATGACAAAGAAGATTCAAAGAGAGTAAGATGCCAGCTCCTTTCATTCAGTCAGTAGCTTCTATCATTTCTGGTATATGAATAACATGATGTTTTTCAATGGCAAAAATCAATGAATATTGTAAATGCACAAACAGTAATTTCTCCGCATTGCAAGGTGCAATTCTGAAATTTTTTGCTTTTTCCTGCTCCTCTTAGCATGATAAAGAAGATTCAAAGAGAGTGAGATGCCAGCTCCTTTCATTCAGTCAGTAGCTTCAATCATTTCTGGACGTTTTTCAATGGCAAAAATCAATGAATATTGTAAATGCACAAACAGTAATTTCTCCGCATTGCAAGGTGCAATTCTGAAATTTTTTGCTTTTTCCTGCTCCTCTTAGCATGATAAAGAAGATTCAAAGAGAGTGAGATGCCAGCTCCTTTCATTCAGTCAGTAGCTTCAATCATTTCTGGATGTTTTTCAATGGCAAAAATCAATGAATATTGTAAATGCACAAACTGTAATTTCTCCGCATTGCAAGGTGCAATTCTGAAATTTTTTGCTTTTTCCTGCTCCTCTTAGCATGATAAAGAAGATTCAAAGAGAGTGAGATGCCAGCTCCTTTCATTCAGTCAGTAGCTTCAATCATTTCTGGACGTTTTTCAATGGCAAAAATCAATGAATATTGTAAATGCACAAACAGTAATTTCTCCGCATTGCAAAGTGCAATTCTGAAATTTTTTGCTTTTTCCTGCTCCTCTTAGCATGATAAAGAAGATTCAAAGAGAGTGAGATGCCAGCTCCTTTCATTCAGTCAGTACCTTCAATCATTTCTGGATGTTTTTCAATGGCAAAAATCAATGAATATTGTAAATGCACAAACAGTAATTTCTCCGCATTGCAAGGTGCAATTCTGAAATTTTTTGCTTTTTCCTGCTCCTCTTAGCATGACAAAGAAGATTCAAAGAGAGTAAGATGCCAGCTCCTTTCATTCAGTCAGTAGCTTCTATCATTTCTGGTATATGAATAACATGATGTTTTTCAATGGCAAAAATCAATGAATATTGTAAATGCACAAACAGTAATTTCTCCGCATTGCAAGGTGCAATTCTGAAATTTTTTGCTTTTTCCTGCTCCTCTTAGCATGATAAAGAAGATTCAAAGAGAGTGAGATGCCAGCTCCTTTCATTCAGTCAGTAGCTTCAATCATTTCTGGACGTTTTTCAATGGCAAAAATCAATGAATATTGTAAATGCACAAACAGTAATTTCTCCGCATTGCAAGGTGCAATTCTGAAATTTTTTGATTTTTCCTGCTCCTCTTAGCATGATAAAGAAGATTCAAAGAGAGTGAGATGCCAGCTCCTTTCATTCAGTCAGTAGCTTCAATCATTTCTGGATGTTTTTCAATGGCAAAAATCAATGAATATTGTAAATGCACAAACTGTAATTTCTCCGCATTGCAAGGTGCAATTCTGAAATTTTTTGCTTTTTCCTGCTCCTCTTAGCATGATAAAGAAGATTCAAAGAGAGTGAGATGCCAGCTCCTTTCATTCAGTCAGTAGCTTCAATCATTTCTGGACGTTTTTCAATGGCAAAAATCAATGAATATTGTAAATGCACAAACAGTAATTTCTCCGCATTGCAAGGTGCAATTCTGAAATTTTTTGCTTTTTCCCGCTCCTCTTAGCATGATAAAGAAGATTCAAAGAGAGTGAGGTGCCAGCTCCTTTCATTCAGTCAGTAGCTTCAAACATTTCTGGTATGTGAATAACATGTTTTTCAATGGCAAAAATCATTGAATATTGTAAATGCACAAACAGTAATTTCTCCGCATTGCAAGGTGCAATTCTGAAATTTTTTGATTTTTCCTGCTCCTCTTAGCATGATAAAGAAGATTCAAAGAGAGTGAGATGCCAGCTCCTTTCATTCAGTCAGTAGCTTCAATCATTTCTGGACGTTTTTCAATGGCAAAAATCAATGAATATTGTAAATGCACAAACAGTAATTTCTCCGCATTGCAAGGTGCAATTCTGAAATTTTTTGCTTTTTCCTGCTCCTCTTAGCATGATAAAGAAGATTCAAAGAGAGTGAGATGCCAGCTCCTTTCATTCAGTCAGTAGCTTCAATCATTTCTGGACGTTTTTCAATGGCAAAAATCAATGAATATTGTAAATGCACAAACAGTAATTTCTCCGCATTGCAAGGTGCAATTCTGAAATTTTTTGCTTTTTCCTGCTCCTCTTAGCATGATAAAGAAGATTCAAAGAGAGTGAGATGCCAGCTCCTTTCATTCAGTCAGTAGCTTCAAACATTTCTGGTATATGAATAACATGATGTTTTTCAATGGCAAAAATCAATGAATATTGTAAATGCACAAACAGTAATTTCTCCGCATTGCAAGGTGCAAGTCTGAAATTTTTTGCTTTTTCCTGCTCCTCTTAGCATGATAAAGAAGATTCAAAGAGAGTGAGATGCCAGCTACTTTCATTCAGTCAGTAGCTTCAATCATTTCTGGACGTTTTTCAATGGTAAAAATCAATGAATATTGTAAATGCACAAACAGTAATTTCTCCACATTGCAAGGTGCAATTCTGAAATTTTTTGCTTTTTCCTGCTCCTCTTAGCATGATAAAGAAGATTCAAAGAGAGTGAGATGCCAGCTCCTTTCATTCAGTCAGTAGCTTCAAACATTTCTGGTATATGAATAACATGATGTTTTTCAATGGCAAAAATCAATGAATATTGTAAATGCACAAACAGTAATTTCTCCGCATTGCAAGGTGCAATTCTGAAATTTTTTGCTTTTTCCTGCTCCTCTTAGCATGATAAAGAAGATTCAAAGAGAGTGAGATGCCAGCTCCTTTCATTCAGTCAGTAGCTTCAAACATTTCTGGTATATGAATAACATGATGTTTTTCAATGGCAAAAATCAATGAATATTGTAAATGCACAAAGAGTAATTTCTCCGCATTGCAAGGTGCAATTCTGAAATTTTTTGCTTTTTCCTGCTCCTCTTAGCATGATAAAGAAGATTCAAAGAGAGTGAGATGCCAGCTCCTTTCATTCAGTCAGTAGCTTCAATCATTTCTGGACGTTTTTCAATGGCAAAAATCAATGAATATTGTAAATGCACAAACAGTAATTTCTCCGCATTGCAAGGTGCAATTCTGAAATTTTTTGCTTTTTCCTTCTCCTCTTAGCATGATAAAGAAGATTCAAAGAGAGTGAGATGCCAGCTCCTTTCATTCAGTCAGTAGCTTCAATCATTTCTGGACGTTTTTCAATGGCAAAAATCAATGAATATTGTAAATGCACAAACAGTAATTTCTCCGCATTGCAAGGTGCAATTCTGAAATTTTTTGCTTTTTCCTGCTCCTCTTAGCATGATAAAGAAGATTCAAAGAGAGTGAGATGCCAGCTCCTTTCATTCAGTCAGTAGCTTCAAACATTTCTGGTATATGAATAACATGATGTTTTTCAATGGCAAAAATCAATGAATATTGTAAATGCACAAACAGTAATTTCTCCGCATTGCAAGGTGCAATTCTGAAATTTTTTGCTTTTTCCTGCTCCTCTTAGCATGATAAAGAAGATTCAAAGAGAGTGAGATGCCAGCTCCTTTCATTCAGTCAGTAGCTTCAATCATTTCTGGACGTTTTTCAATGGCAAAAATCAATGAATATTGTAAATGCACAAACAGTAATTTCTCCGCATTGCAAGGTGCAATTCTGAAATTTTTTGCTTTTTCCTGCTCCTCTTAGCATGATAAAGAAGATTCAAAGAGAGTGAGATGCCAGCTCCTTTCATTCAGTCAGTAGCTTCAATCATTTCTGGACGTTTTTCAATGGCAAAAATCAATGAATATTGTAAATGCACAAACAGTAATTTCTCCGCATTGCAAGGTGCAATTCTGAAATTTTTTGCTTTTTCCTGCTCCTCTTAGCATGATAAAGAAGATTCAAAGAGAGTGAGATGCCAGCTCCTTTCATTCAGTCAGTAGCTTCAATCATTTCTGGACATTTTTCAATGGCAAAAATCAATGTATATTGTAAATGCACAAACAGTAATTTCTCCGCATTGCAAGGTGCAATTCTGAAATTTTTTGCTTTTTCCTGCTCCTCTTAGCATGACAAAGAAGATTCAAAGAGAGTAAGATGCCAGCTCCTTTCATTCAGTCAGTAGCTTCTATCATTTCTGGTATATGAATAACATGATGTTTTTCAATGGCAAAAATCAATGAATATTGTAAATGCACAAACAGTAATTTCTCCGCATTGCAAGGTGCAATTCTGAAATTTTTTGCTTTTTCCTGCTCCTCTTAGCATGATAAAGAAGATTCAAAGAGAGTGAGATGCCAGCTCCTTTCATTCAGTCAGTAGCTTCAATCATTTCTGGACGTTTTTCAATGGCAAAAATCAATGAATATTGTAAATGCACAAACAGTAATTTCTCGCATTGCAAGGTGCAATTCTGAAATTTTTTGATTTTTCCTGCTCCTCTTAGCATGATAAAGAAGATTCAAAGAGAGTGAGATGCCAGCTCCTTTCATTCAGTCAGTAGCTTCAATCATTTCTGGATGTTTTTCAATGGCAAAAATCAATGAATATTGTAAATGCACAAACTGTAATTTCTCCGCATTGCAAGGTGCAATTCTGAAATTTTTTGCTTTTTCCTGCTCCTCTTAGCATGATAAAGAAGATTCAAAGAGAGTGAGATGCCAGCTCCTTTCATTCAGTCAGTAGCTTCAATCATTTCTGGACGTTTTTCAATGCAAAAATCAATGAATATTGTAAATGCACAAACAGTAATTTCTCCGCATTGCAAGGTGCAATTCTGAAATTTTTGCTTTTTCCCGCTCCTCTTAGCATGATAAAGAAGATTCAAAGAGAGTGAGGTGCCAGCTCCTTTCATTCAGTCAGTAGCTTCAAACATTTCTGGTATGTGAATAACATGTTTTTCAATGGCAAAAATCATTGAATATTGTAAATGCACAAACAGTAATTTCTCCGCATTGCAAGGTGCAATTCTGAAATTTTTTGATTTTTCCTGCTCCTCTTAGCATGATAAAGAAGATTCAAAGAGAGTGAGATGCCAGCTCCTTTCATTCAGTCAGTAGCTTCAATCATTTCTGGACGTTTTTCAATGGCAAAAATCAATGAATATTGTAAATGCACAAACAGTAATTTCTCCGCATTGCAAGGTGCAATTCTGAAATTTTTTGCTTTTTCCTGCTCCTCTTAGCATGATAAAGAAGATTCAAAGAGAGTGAGATGCCAGCTCCTTTCATTCAGTCAGTAGCTTCAATCATTTCTGGACGTTTTTCAATGGCAAAAATCAATGAATATTGTAAATGCACAAACAGTAATTTCTCCGCATTGCAAGGTGCAATTCTGAAATTTTTTGCTTTTTCCTGCTCCTCTTAGCATGATAAAGAAGATTCAAAGAGAGTGAGATGCCAGCTCCTTTCATTCAGTCAGTAGCTTCAAACATTTCTGGTATATGAATAACATGATGTTTTTCAATGGCAAAAATCAATGAATATTGTAAATGCACAAACAGTAATTTCTCCGCATTGCAAGGTGCAAGTCTGAAATTTTTTGCTTTTTCCTGCTCCTCTTAGCATGATAAAGAAGATTCAAAGAGAGTGAGATGCCAGCTACTTTCATTCAGTCAGTAGCTTCAATCATTTCTGGACGTTTTTCAATGGTAAAAATCAATGAATATTGTAAATGCACAAACAGTAATTTCTCCACATTGCAAGGTGCAATTCTGAAATTTTTTGCTTTTTCCTGCTCCTCTTAGCATGATAAAGAAGATTCAAAGAGAGTGAGATGCCAGCTCCTTTCATTCAGTCAGTAGCTTCAAACATTTCTGGTATATGAATAACATGATGTTTTTCAATGGCAAAAATCAATGAATATTGTAAATGCACAAACAGTAATTTCTCCGCATTGCAAGGTGCAATTCTGAAATTTTTTGCTTTTTCCTGCTCCTCTTAGCATGATAAAGAAGATTCAAAGAGAGTGAGATGCCAGCTCCTTTCATTCAGTCAGTAGCTTCAAACATTTCTGGTATATGAATAACATGATGTTTTTCAATGGCAAAAATCAATGAATATTGTAAATGCACAAAGAGTAATTTCTCCGCATTGCAAGGTGCAATTCTGAAATTTTTTGCTTTTTCCTGCTCCTCTTAGCATGATAAAGAAGATTCAAAGAGAGTGAGATGCCAGCTCCTTTCATTCAGTCAGTAGCTTCAATCATTTCTGGACGTTTTTCAATGGCAAAAATCAATGAATATTGTAAATGCACAAACAGTAATTTCTCCGCATTGCAAGGTGCAATTCTGAAATTTTTTGCTTTTTCCTTCTCCTCTTAGCATGATAAAGAAGATTCAAAGAGAGTGAGATGCCAGCTCCTTTCATTCAGTCAGTAGCTTCAATCATTTTTGGACGTTTTTCAATGGCAAAAATCAATGAATATTGTAAATGCACAAACAGTAATTTCTCCGCATTGCAAGGTGCAATTCTGAAATTTTTTGCTTTTTCCTGCTCCTCTTAGCATGATAAAGAAGATTCAAAGAGAGTGAGATGCCAGCTCCTTTCATTCAGTCAGTAGCTTCAAACATTTCTGGTATATGAATAACATGATGTTTTTCAATGGCAAAAATCAATGAATATTGTAAATGCACAAACAGTAATTTCTCCGCATTGCAAGGTGCAATTCTGAAATTTTTTGCTTTTTCCTGCTCCTCTTAGCATGATAAAGAAGATTCAAAGAGAGTGAGATGCCAGCTCCTTTCATTCAGTCAGTAGCTTCAATCATTTCTGGATGTTTTTCAATGGCAAAAATCAATGAATATTGTAAATGCACAAACAGTAATTTCTCCGCATTGCAAGGTGCAATTCTGAAATTTTTTGCTTTTTCCTGCTCCTCTTAGCATGATAAAGAAGATTCAAAGAGAGTGAGATGCCAGCTCCTTTCATTCAGTCAGTAGCTTCAATCATTTCTGGACGTTTTTCAATGGCAAAAATCAATGAATATTGTAAATGCACAAACAGTAATTTCTCCGCATTGCAAGGTGCAATTCTGAAATTTTTTGCTTTTTCCTGCTCCTCTTAGCATGATAAAGAAGATTCAAAGAGAGTGAGATGCCAGCTCCTTTCATTCAGTCAGTAGCTTCAATCATTTCTGGACATTTTTCAATGGCAAAAATCAATGTATATTGTAAATGCACAAACAGTAATTTCTCCGCATTGCAAGGTGCAATTCTGAAATTTTTTGCTTTTTCCTGCTCCTCTTAGCATGATAAAGAAGATTCAAAGAGAGTGAGATGCCAGCTCCTTTCATTCAGTCAGTAGCTTCAAACATTTCTGGTATATGAATAACATGATGTTTTCAATGGCAAAAATCAATGAATATTGTAAAAGCACAAACAGTAATTTCTCCGCATTGCAAGGTGCAATTCTGAAATTTTTTGCTTTTTCCTGCTCCTCTTAGCATGATAAAGAAGATTCAAAGAGAGTGAGATGCCAGCTCCTTTCATTCAGTCAGTAGCTTCAATCATTTCTGGACGTTTTTCAATGGCAAAAATCAATGAATATTGTAAATGCACAAACAGTAATTTCTCCGCATTGCAAGGTGCAATTCTGAAATTTTTTTGCTTTTTCCTGCTCCTCTTAGCATGATAAAGAAGATTCAAAGAGAGTGAGATGCCAGCTCCTTTCATTCAGTCAGTAGCTTCAATCATTTCTGGTATATGAATAACATGATGTTTTTCAATGGCAAAAATCAATGAATATTGTAAATGCACAAACAGTAATTTCTCCGCATTGCAAGTTGCAATTCTGAAATTTTTTGCTTTTTCCTGCTCCTCTTAGCATGATAAAGAAGATTCAAAGAGAGTGAGATGCCAGCTCCTTTCATTCAGTCAGTAGCTTCAAACATTTCTGGTATATGAATACATGATGTTTTTCAATGGCAAAATCAATGAATATTGTAAATGCCAAACAGTAATTTCTCCCCGCATTGCAAGGTGCAAGTCTGAAATTTTTTGCTTTTTCCTGCTCCTCTTAGCATGATAAAGAAGATTCAAAGAGAGTGAGATGCCAGCTACTTTCATTCAGTCAGTAGCTTCAATCATTTCTGGACGTTTTTCAATGGTAAAAATCAATGAATATTGTAAATGCACAAACAGTAATTTCTCCACATTGCAAGGTGCAATTCTGAAATTTTTTGCTTTTTCCTGCTCCTCTTAGCATAATAAAGAAGATTCAAAGAGAGTGAGATGCCAGCTCCTTTCATTCAGTCAGTAGCTTCAAACATTTCTGGTATATGAATAACATGATGTTTTTCAATGGCAAAAATCAATGAATATTGTAAATGCACAAACAGTAATTTCTCCGCATTGCAAGGTGCAATTCTGAAATTTTTTGCTTTTTCCTGCTCCTCTTAGCATGATAAAGAAGATTCAAAGAGAGTGAGATGCCAGCTCCTTTCATTCAGTCAGTAGCTTCAAACATTTCTGGTATATGAATAACATGATGTTTTTCAATGGCAAAAATCAATGAATATTGTAAATGCACAAAGAGTAATTTCTCCGCATTGCAAGGTGCAATTCTGAAATTTTTTGCTTTTTCCTGCTCCTCTTAGCATGATAAAGAAGATTCAAAGAGAGTGAGATGCCAGCTCCTTTCATTCAGTCAGTAGCTTCAATCATTTCTGGACGTTTTTCAATGGCAAAAATCAATGAATATTGTAAATGCACAAACAGTAATTTCTCCGCATTGCAAGGTGCAATTCTGAAATTTTTTGCTTTTTCCTGCTCCTCTTAGCATGATAAAGAAGATTCAAAGAGAGTGAGATGCCAGCTCCTTTCATTCAGTCAGTAGCTTCAATCATTTCTGGACGTTTTTCAATGGCAAAAATCAATGAATATTGTAAATGCACAAACAGTAATTTCTCCGCATTGCAAGGTGCAATTCTGAAATTTTTTGCTTTTTCCTGCTCCTCTTAGCATGATAAAGAAGATTCAAAGAGAGTGAGATGCCAGCTCCTTTCATTCAGTCAGTAGCTTCAAACATTTCTGGTATATGAATAACATGATGTTTTTCAATGGCAAAAATCAATGAATATTGTAAATGCACAAACAGTAATTTCTCCGCATTGCAAGGTGCAATTCTGAAATTTTTTGCTTTTTCCTGCTCCTCTTAGCATGATAAAGAAGATTCAAAGAGAGTGAGATGCCAGCTCCTTTCATTCAGTCAGTAGCTTCAATCATTTCTGGACGTTTTTCAATGGCAAAAATCAATGAATATTGTAAATGCACAAACAGTAATTTCTCCGCATTGCAAGGTGCAATTCTGAAATTTTTTGCTTTTTCCTGCTCCTCTTAGCATGATAAAGAAGATTCAAAGAGAGTGAGATGCCAGCTCCTTTCATTCAGTCAGTAGCTTCAATCATTTCTGGACGTTTTTCAATGGCAAAAATCAATGAATATTGTAAATGCACAAACAGTAATTTCTCCGCATTGCAAGGTGCAATTCTGAAATTTTTTGCTTTTTCCTGCTCCTCTTAGCATGACAAAGAAGATTCAAAGAGAGTAAGATGCCAGCTCCTTTCATTCAGTCAGTAGCTTCAATCATTTCTGGTATATGAATAACATGATGTTTTTCAATGGCAAAAATCAATGAATATTGTAAATGCACAAACAGTAATTTCTCCGCATTGCAAGGTGCAATTCTGAAATTTTTTGCTTTTTCCTGCTCCTCTTAGCATGATAAAGAAGATTCAAAGAGAGTGAGATGCCAGCTCCTTTCATTCAGTCAGTAGCTTCAATCATTTCTGGACGTTTTTCAATGGCAAAAATCAATGAATATTGTAAATGCACAAACAGTAATTTCTCCGCATTGCAAGGTGCAATTCTGAAATTTTTTGCTTTTTCCTGCTCCTCTTAGCATGATAAAGAAGATTCAAAGAGAGTGAGATGCCAGCTCCTTTCATTCAGTCAGTAGCTTCAATCATTTCTGGACGTTTTTCAATGGCAAAAATCAATGAATATTGTAAATGCACAAACAGTAATTTCTCCACATTGCAAGGTGCAATTCTGAAATTTTTTGCTTTTTCCTGCTCTTCTTAGCATGATAAAGAAGATTCAAAGAGAGTGAGATGCCAGCTCCTTTCATTCAGTCAGTAGCTTCAAACATTTCTGGTATATGAATAACATGATGTTTTTCAATGGCAAAAATCAATGAATATTGTAAAAGCACAAACAGTAATTTCTCCGCATTGCAAGGTGCAATTCTGAAATTTTTTGCTTTTTCCTGCTCCTCTTAGCATGATAAAGAAGATTCAAAGAGAGTGAGATGCCAGCTCCTTTCATTCAGTCAGTAGCTTCAATCATTTCTGGACGTTTTTCAATGGCAAAAATCAATGAATATTGTAAATGCACAAACAGTAATTTCTCCGCATTGCAAGGTGCAATTCTGAAATTTTTTGCTTTTTCCTGCTCCTCTTAGCATGATAAAGAAGATTCAAAGAGAGTGAGATGCCAGCTCCTTTCATTCAGTAAGTAGCTTCAATCATTTCTGGTATATGAATAACATGATGTTTTTCAATGGCAAAAATCAATGAATATTGTAAATGCACAAACAGTAATTTCTCCGCATTGCAAGTTGCAATTCTGAAATTTTTTGCTTTTTCCTGCTCCTCTTAGCATGATAAAGAAGATTCAAAGAGAGTGAGATGCCAGCTCCTTTCATTCAGTCAGTAGCTTCAATCATTTCTGGACGTTTTTCAATGGCAAAAATCAATGAATATTGTAAATGCACAAACAGTAATTTCTCCGCATTGCAAGGTGCAATTCTGAAATTTTTTGCTTTTTCCTGCTCCTCTTAGCATGATAAAGAAGATTCAAAGAGAGTGAGATGCCAGCTCCTTTCATTCAGTCAGTAGCTTCAATCATTTCTGGACGTTTTTCAATGGCAAAAATCAATGAATATTGTAAATGCACAAACAGTAATTTCTCCGCATTGCAAGGTGCAATTCTGAAATTTTTTGCTTTTTCCTGCTCCTCTTAGCATGATAAAGAAGATTCAAAGAGAGTGAGATGCCAGCTCCTTTCATTCAGTCAGTAGCTTCAAACATTTCTGGTATATGAATAACATGATGTTTTTCAATGGCAAAAATCAATGAATATTGTAAAAGCACAAACAGTAATTTCTCCGCATTGCAAGGTGCAATTCTGAAATTTTTTGCTTTTTCCTGCTCCTCTTAGCATGATAAAGAAGATTCAAAGAGAGTGAGATGCCAGCTCCTTTCATTCAGTCTGTAGCTTCAATCATTTCTGGACGTTTTTCAATGGCAAAAATCAATGAATATTGTAAATGCACAAACAGTAATTTCTCCGCATTGCAAGGTGCAATTCTGAAATTTTTTGCTTTTTCCTGCTCCTCTTAGCATGATAAAGAAGATTCAAAGAGAGTGAGATGCCAGCTCCTTTCATTCAGTCAGTAGCTTCAATCATTTCTGGAAGTTTTTCAATGGCAAAAATCAATGAATATTGTAAATGCACAAACAGTAATTTCTCCGCATTGCAAGGTGCAATTCTGAAATTTTTTGCTTTTTCCTGCTCCTCTTAGCATGATAAAGAAGATTCAAAGAGAGTGAGATGCCAGCTCCTTTCATTCAGTCAGTAGCTTCAAACATTTCTGGTATATGAATAACATGATGTTTTTCAATGGCAAAAATCAATGAATATTGTAAAAGCACAAACAGTAATTTCTCCGCATTGCAAGGTGCAATTCTGAAATTTTTTGCTTTTTCCTGCTCCTCTTAGCATGATAAAGAAGATTCAAAGAGAGTGAGATGCCAGCTCCTTTCATTCAGTCAGTAGCTTCAATCATTTCTGGACGTTTTTCAATGGCAAAAATCAATGAATATTGTAAATGCACAAACAGTAATTTCTCCGCATTGCAAGGTGCAATTCTGAAATTTTTTGCTTTTTCCTGCTCCTCTTAGCATGATAAAGAAGATTCAAAGAGAGTGAGATGCCAGCTCCTTTCATTCAGTCAGTAGCTTCAATCATTTCTGGTATATGAATAACATGATGTTTTTCAATGGCAAAAATCAATGAATATTGTAAATGCACAAACAGTAATTTCTCCGCATTGCAAGTTGCAATTCTGAAATTTTTTGCTTTTTCCTGCTCCTCTTAGCATGATAAAGAAGATTCAAAGAGAGTGAGATGCCAGCTCCTTTCATTCAGTCAGTAGCTTCAATCATTTCTGGACGTTTTTCAATGGCAAAAATCAATGAATATTGTAAATGCACAAACAGTAATTTCTCCGCATTGCAAGGTGCAATTCTGAAATTTTTTGCTTTTTCCTGCTCCTCTTAGCATGATAAAGAAGATTCAAAGAGAGTGAGATGCCAGCTCCATTCATTCAGTCAGTAGCTTCAATCATTTCTGGACGTTTTTCAATGGCAAAAATCAATGAATATTGTAAATGCACAAACAGTAATTTCTCCGCATTGCAAGGTGCAATTCTGAAATTTTTTGCTTTTTCCTGCTCCTCTTAGCATGATAAAGAAGATTCAAAGAGAGTGAGATGCCAGCTCCTTTCATTCAGTCAGTAGCTTCAAACATTTCTGGTATATGAATAACATGATGTTTTTCAATGGCAAAAATCAATGAATATTGTAAAAGCACAAACAGTAATTTCTCCGCATTGCAAGGTGCAATTCTGAAATTTTTTGCTTTTTCCTGCTCCTCTTAGCATGATAAAGAAGATTCAAAGAGAGTGAGATGCCAGCAAATTTCATTCAGTCAGTAGCTTCAATCATTTCTGGACGTTTTTCAATGGCAAAAATCAATGAATATTGTAAATGCACAAACAGTAATTTCTCCGCATTGCAAGGTGCAATTCTGAAATTTTTTGCTTTTTCCTGCTCCTCTTAGCATGATAAAGAAGATTCAAAGAGAGTGAGATGCCAGCTCCTTTCATTCAGTCAGTAGCTTCAATCATTTCTGGTATATGAATAACATTATGTTTTTCAATGGCAAAAATCAATGAATATTGTAAATGCACAAACAGTAATTTCTCCACATTGCAAGGTGCAATTCTGAAATTTTTTGCTTTTTCCTGCTCCTCTTAGCATGATAAAGAAGATTCAAAGAGAGTGAGATGCCAGCTCCTTTCATTCAGTCAGTAGCTTCAATCATTTCTGGACGTTTTTCAATGGCAAAAATCAATGAATATTGTAAATGCACAAACAGTAATTTCTCCGCATTGCAAGGTGAAATTCTGAAATTTTTTGCTTTTTCCTGCTCCTCTTAGCATGATAAAGAAGATTCAAAGAGAGCGAGATGCCAGCTCCTTTCATTCAGTCAGTAGCTTCAATCATTTCTGGTATATGAATAACATGATGTTTTTCAATGGCAAAAATCAATGAATATTGTAAATGCACAAACAGTAATTTCTCCGCATTGCAAGGTGCAATTCTGAAATTTTTTGCTTTTTCCTGCTCCTCTTAGCATGTTAAAGAAGATTCAAAGAGAGTGAGATGCCAGCTCCTTTCATTCAGTCAGTAGCTTCAATCATTTCTGGACGTTTTTCAATGGCAAAAATCAATGAATATTGTAAATGCACAAACAGTAATTTCTCCGCATTGCAAGGTGCAATTCTGAAATTTTTTGCTTTTTCCTGCTCCTCTTAGCATGATAAAGAAGATTCAAAGAGAGTGAGATGCCAGCTCCTTTCATTCAGTCAGTAGCTTCAATCATTTCTGGACGTTTTTCAATGGCAAAAATCAATGAATATTGTAAATGCACAAACAGTAATTTCTCCGCATTGCAAGGTGCAATTCTGAAATTTTTTGCTTTTTCCTGCTCCTCTTAGCATGATAAAGAAGATTCAAAGAGAGTGAGATGCCAGCTCCTTTCATTCAGTCAGTAGCTTCAATCATGTCTGGTATATGAATAACATGATGTTTTTCAATGGCAAAAATCAATGAATATTGTAAATGCACAAACAGTAATTTCTCCGCATTGCAAGGTGCAATTCTGAAATTTTTTGCTTTTTCCTGCTCCTCTTAGCATGATAAAGAAGATTCAAAGAGAGTGAGATGCCAGCTCCTTTCATTCAGTCAGCAGCTTCAATCATTTCTGGACATTTTTCAATGGCAAAAATCAATGAATATTGTAAATGCACAAACAGTAATTTCTCCGCATTGCAAGATGCAATTCTGAAATTTTTTGCTTTTTCCTGCTCCTCTTAGCATGATAAAGAAGATTCAAAGAGAGTGAGATGCCAGCTCCTTTCATTCAGTCAGTAGCTTCAAACATTTCTGGTATATGAATAACATGATGTTTTTCAATGGCAAAAATCAATGAATATTGTAAAAGCACAAACAGTAATTTCTCCGCATTGCAAGGTGCAATTCTGAAATTTTTTGCTTTTTCCTGCTCCTCTTAGCATGATAAAGAAGATTCAAAGAGAGTGAGATGCCAGCTCCTTTCATTCAGTCAGTAGCTTCAATCATTTCTGGACGTTTTTCAATGGCAAAAATCAATGAATATTGTAAATGCACAAACAGTAATTTCTCCGCATTGCAAGGTGCAATTCTGAAATTTTTTGCTTTTTCCTGCTCCTCTTAGCATGATAAAGAAGATTCAAAGAGAGTGAGATGCCAGCTCCTTTCATTCAGTCAGTAGCTTCAATCATTTCTGGTATATGAATAACATGATGTTTTTCAATGGCAAAAATCAATGAATATTGTAAATGCACAAACAGTAATTTCTCCGCATTGCAAGTTGCAATTCTGAAATTTTTTGCTTTTTCCTGCTCCTCTTAGCATGATAAAGAAGATTCAAAGAGAGTGAGATGCCAGCTCCTTTCATTCAGTCAGTAGCTTCAATTATTTCTGGACGTTTTTCAATGGCAAAAATCAATGAATATTGTAAATGCACAAACAGTAATTTCTCCGCATTGCAAGGTGCAATTCTGAAATTTTTTGCTTTTTCCTGCTCCTCTTAGCATGATAAAGAAGATTCAAAGAGAGTGAGATGCCAGCTCCTTTCATTCAGTCAGTTGCTTCAATCATTTCTGGACGTTTTTCAATGGCAAAAATCAATGAATATTGTAAATGCACAAACAGTAATTTCTCCGCATTGCAAGGTGCAATTCTGAAATTTTTTGCTTTTTCCTGCTCCTCTTAGCATGATAAAGAAGATTCAAAGAGAGTGAGATGCCAGCTCCTTTCATTCAGTCAGTAGCTTCAATCATTTCTGGACGTTTTTCAATGGCAAAAATCAATGAATATTGTAAATGCACAAACAGTAATTTCTCCGCATTGCAAGGTGCAATTCTGAAATTTTTTGCTTTTTCCTGCTCCTCTTTGCATGATAAAGAAGATTCAAAGAGAGTGAGATGCCAGCTCCTTTCATTCAGTCAGTAGCTTCAATCATTTCTGGTATATGAATAACATGATGTTTTTCAATGGCAAAAATCAATGAATATTGTAAATGCACAAACAGTAATTTCTCCGCATTGCAAGGTGCAATTCTGAAATTTTTGGCTTTTTCCTGCTCCTCTTAGCATGATAAAGAAGATTCAAAGAGAGTGAGATGCCAGCTCCTTTCATTCAGTCAGTAGCTTCAATCATTTCTGGATGTTTTTCAATGGCAAAAATCAATGAATATTGTAAATGCACAAACAGTAATTTCTCCGCATTGCAAGGTGCAATTCTGAAATTTCTTGCATTTTCCTGCTCCTCTTAGCATGATAAAGAAGATTCAAAGAGAGTGAGATGCCAGCTCCTTTCATTCAGTCAGTAGCTTCAATCATTTCTGGACGTTTTTCAATGGCAAAAATCAATGAATATTGTAAATGCACAAACAGTAATTTCTCCGCATTGCAAGGTGCAATTCTGAAATTTTTTGCTTTTTCCTGCTCCTCTTAGCATGATAAAGAAGATTCAAAGAGAGTGAGATGCCAGCTCCTTTCATTCAGTCAGTAGCTTCAAACATTTCTGGTATATGAATAACATGATGTTTTTCAATGGCAAAAATCAATGAATATTGTAAATGCACAAACAGTAATTTCTCCGCATTGCAAGGTGCAATTCTGAAATTTTTTGCTTTTTCCTGCTCCTCTTAGCATGATAAAGAAGATTCAAAGAGAGTGAGATGCCAGCTCCTTTCATTCAGTCAGTAGCTTCAATCATTTCTGGACGTTTTTCAATGGCAAAAATCAATGAATATTGTAAATGCACAAACAGTAATTTCTCCGCATTGCAAGGTGCAATTCTGAAATTTTTTGCTTTTTCCTGCTCCTCTTAGCATGATAAAGAAGATTCAAAGAGAGTGAGATGCCAGCTTCTTTCATTCAGTCAGTAGCTTCAAACATTTCTGGGATATGAATAACATGATGTTTTTCAATGGAAAAAATTAATGAATATTGTAAATGCACAAACAGTAATTTCTCCGCATTGCAAGGTGCAATTCTGAAATTTTTTGCTTTTTCCTGCTCCTCTTAGCATGATAAAGAAGATTCAAAGAGAGTGAGATGCCAGCTCCTTTCATTCAGTCAGTAGCTTCAATCATTTCTGGACGTTTTTCAATGGCAAAAATCAATGAATATTGTAAATGCACAAACAGTAATTTCTCCGCATTGCAAGGTGCAATTCTGAAATTTTTTGCTTTTTCCTGCTCCTCTTAGCATGATAAAGAAGATTCAAAGAGAGTGAGATGCCAGCTCCTTTCATTCAGTCAGTAGCTTCAATCATTTCTGGACGTTTTTCAATGGCAAAAATCAATGAATATTGTAAATGCACAAACAGTAATTTCTCCGCATTGCAAGGTGCAATTCTGAAATTTTTTGCTTTTTCCTGCTCCTCTTAGCATGATAAAGAAGATTCAAAGAGAGTGAGATGCCAGCTCCTTTCATTCAGTCAGTAGCTACAATCATTTCTGGTATATGAATAACATGATGTTTTTCAATGGCAAAAATCAATGAATATTGTAAATGCACAAACAGTAATTTCTCCGCATTGCAAGTTGCAATTCTGAAATTTTTTGCTTTTTCCTGCTCCTCTTAGCATGATAAAGAAGATTCAAAGAGAGTGAGATGCCAGCTCCTTTCATTCAGTCAGTAGCTTCAATCATTTCTGGACGTTTTTCAATGGCAAAAATCAATGAATATTGTAAATGCACAAACAGTAATTTCTCCGCATTGCAAGGTGCAATTCTGAAATTTTTTGCTTTTTCCTGCTCCTCTTAGCATGATAAAGAAGATTCAAAGAGAGTGAGATGCCAGCTCCTTTCATTCAGTCAGTAGCTTCAATCATTTCTGGACGTTTTTCAATGGCAAAAATCAATGAATATTGTAAATGCACAAACAGTAATTTCTCCGCATTGCAAGGTGCAATTCTGAAATTTTTTGCTTTTTCCTGCTCCTCTTAGCATGATAAAGAAGATTCAAAGAGAGTGAGATGCCAGCTCCTTTCATTCAGTCAGTAGCTTCAAACATTTCTGGTATATGAATAACATGATGTTTTTCAATGGCAAAAATCAATGAATATTGTAAATGCACAAACAGTAATTTCTCCGCATTGCAAGGTGCAATTCTGAAATTTTTTGCTTTTTCCTGCTCCTCTTAGCATGATAAAGAAGATTCAAAGAGAGTGAGATGCCAGCTCCTTTCATTCAGTCAGTAGCTTCAATCATTTCTGGACGTTTTTCAATGGCAAAAATCAATGAATATTGTAAATGCACAAACAGTAATTTCTCCGCATTGCAAGGTGCAATTCTGAAATTTTTTGCTTTTTCCTGCTCCTCTTAGCATGATAAAGAAGATTCAAAGAGAGTGAGATGCCAGCTTCTTTCATTCAGTCAGTAGCTTCAAACATTTCTGGGATATGAATAACATGATGTTTTTCAATGGCAAAAATTAATGAATATTGTAAATGCACAAACAGTAATTTCTCCGCATTGCAAGGTGCAATTCTGAAATTTTTTGCTTTTTCCTGCTCCTCTTAGCATGATAAAGAAGATTCAAAGAGAGTGAGATGCCAGCTCCTTTCATTCAGTCAGTAGCTTCAATCATTTCTGGACGTTTTTCAATGGCAAAAATCAATGAATATTGTAAATGCACAAACAGTAATTTCTCCGCATTGCAAGGTGCAATTCTGAAATTTTTTGCTTTTTCCTGCTCCTCAGCATGATAAAGAAGATTCAAAGAGAGTGAGATGCCAGCTCCTTTCATTCAGTCAGTAGCTTCAATCATTTCTGGTATATGAATAACATGATGTTTTTCAATGGCAAAAATCAATGAATATTGTAAATGCACAAACAGTAATTTCTCCACATTGCAAGGTGCAATTCTGAAATTTTTTGCTTTTTCCTGCTCCTCTTAGCATGATAAAGAAGATTCAAAGAGAGTGAGATGCCAGCTCCTTTCATTCAGTCAGTAGCTTCAATCATTTCTGGACGTTTTTCAATGGCAAAAATCAATGAATATTGTAAATGCACAAACAGTAATTTCTCCGCATTGCAAGGTGCAATTCTGAAATTTTTTGCTTTTTCCTGCTCCTCTTAGCATGATAAAGAAGATTCAAAGAGAGCGAGATGCCAGCTCCTTTCATTCAGTCAGTAGCTTCAATCATTTCTGGTATATGAATAACATGATGTTTTTCAATGGCAAAAATCAATGAATATTGTAAATGCACAAACAGTAATTTCTCCGCATTGCAAGGTGCAATTCTGAAATTTTTTGCTTTTTCCTGCTCCTCTTAGCATGATAAAGAAGATTCAAAGAGAGTGAGATGCCAGCTCCTTTCATTCAGTCAGTAGCTTCAATCATTTCTGGACGTTTTTCAATGGCAAAAATCAATGAATATTGTAAATGCACAAACAGTAATTTCTCCGCATTGCAAGGTGCAATTCTGAAATTTTTTGCTTTTTCCTGCTCCTCTTAGCATGATAAAGAAGATTCAAAGAGAGTGAGATGCCAGCTCCTTTCATTCAGTCAGTAGCTTCAATCATTTCTGGTATATGAATAACATGATGTTTTTCAATGGCAAAAATCAATGAATATTGTAAATGCACAAACAGTAATTTCTCCGCATTGCAAGTTGCAATTCTGAAATTTTTTGCTTTTTCCTGCTCCTCTTAGCATGATAAAGAAGATTCAAAGAGAGTGAGATGCCAGCTCCTTTCTATCAGTCAGTAGCTTCAATTATTTCTGGACGTTTTTCAATGGCAAAAATCAATGAATATTGTAAATGCACAAACAGTAATTTCTCCGCATTGCAAGGTGCAATTCTGAAATTTTTTGCTTTTTCCTGCTCCTCTTAGCATGATAAAGAAGATTCAAAGAGAGTGAGATGCCAGCTCCTTTCATTCAGTCAGTTGCTTCAATCATTTCTGGACGTTTTTCAATGGCAAAAATCAATGAATATTGTAAATGCACAAACAGTAATTTCTCCGCATTGCAAGGTGCAATTCTGAAATTTTTTGCTTTTTCCTGCTCCTCTTAGCATGATAAAGAAGATTCAAAGAGAGTGAGATGCCAGCTCCTTTCATTCAGTCAGTAGCTTCAATCATTTCTGGACGTTTTTCAATGGCAAAAATCAATGAATATTGTAAATGCACAAACAGTAATTTCTCCGCATTGCAAGGTGCAATTCTGAAATTTTTTGCTTTTTCCTGCTCCTCTTTGCATGATAAAGAAGATTCAAAGAGAGTGAGATGCCAGCTCCTTTCATTCAGTCAGTAGCTTCAATCATTTCTGGTATATGAATAACATGATGTTTTTCAATGGCAAAAATCAATGAATATTGTAAATGCACAAACAGTAATTTCTCCGCATTGCAAGGTGCAATTCTGAAATTTTTGGCTTTTTCCTGCTCCTCTTAGCATGATAAAGAAGATTCAAAGAGAGTGAGATGCCAGCTCCTTTCATTCAGTCAGTAGCTTCAATCATTTCTGGATGTTTTTCAATGGCAAAAATCAATGAATATTGTAAATGCACAAACAGTAATTTCTCCGCATTGCAAGGTCCAATTCTGAAATTTCTTGCATTTTCCTGCTCCTCTTAGCATGATAAAGAAGATTCAAAGAGAGTGAGATGCCAGCTCCTTTCATTCAGTCAGTAGCTTCAATCATTTCTGGACGTTTTTCAATGGCAAAAATCAATGAATATTGTAAATGCACAAACAGTAATTTCTCCGCATTGCAAGGTGCAATTCTGAATTTTTTTGCTTTTTCCTGCTCCTCTTAGCATGATAAAGAAGATTCAAAGAGAGTGAGATGCCAGCTCCTTTCATTCAGTCAGTAGCTTCAAACATTTCTGGTATATGAATAACATGATGTTTTTCAATGGCAAAAATCAATGAATATTGTAAATGCACAAACAGTAATTTCTCCGCATTGCAAGGTGCAATTCTGAAATTTTTTGCTTTTTCCTGCTCCTCTTAGCATGATAAACAAGATTCAAAGAGAGTGAGATGCCAGCTCCTTTCATTCAGTCAGTAGCTTCAATCATTTCTGGACGTTTTTCAATGGCAAAAATCAATGAATATTGTAAATGCACAAACAGTAATTTCTCCGCATTGCAAGGTGCAATTCTGAAATTTTTTGCTTTTTCCTGCTCCTCTTAGCATGATAAAGAAGATTCAAAGAGAGTGAGATGCCAGCTTCTTTCATTCAGTCAGTAGCTTCAAACATTTCTGGGATATGAATAACATGATGTTTTTCAATGGCAAAAATTAATGAATATTGTAAATGCACAAACAGTAATTTCTCCGCATTGCAAGGTGCAATTCTGAAATTTTTTGCTTTTTCCTGCTCCTCTTAGCATGATAAAGAAGATTCAAAGAGAGTGAGATGCCAGCTCCTTTCATTCAGTCAGTAGCTTCAATCATTTCTGGACGTTTTTCAATGGCAAAAATCAATGAATATTGCAAATGCACAAACAGTAATTTCTCCGCATTGCAAGGTGCAATTCTGAAATTTTTTGCTTTTTCCTGCTCCTCTTAGCATGATAAAGAAGATTCAAAGAGAGTGAGATGCCAGCTCCTTTCATTCAGTCAGTAGCTTCAAACATTTCTGGTATATGAATAACATGATGTTTTTCAATGGCAAAAATCAATGAATATTGTAAATGCACAAACAGTAATTTCTCCGCATTGCAAGGTGCAATTCTGAAATTTTTTGCTTTTTCCTGCTCCTCTTAGCATGATAAAGAAGATTCAAAGAGAGTGAGATGCCAGCTCCTTTCATTCAGTCAGTAGCTTCAATCATTTCTGGACGTTTTTCAATGGCAAAAATCAATGAATATTGTAAATGCACAAACAGTAATTTCTCCGCATTGCAAGGTGCAATTCTGAAATTTTTTGCTTTTTCCTGCTCCTCTTAGCATGATAAAGAAGATTCAAAGAGAGTGAGATGCCAGCTCCTTTCATTCAGTCAGTAGCTTCAAACATTTCTGGTATATGAATAACATGATGTTTTTCAATGGCAAAAATCAATGAATATTGTAAATGCACAAACAGTAATTTCTCCGCAATGCAAGGTGCAATTCTGAAATTTTTTGCTTTTTCCTGCTCCTCTTAGCATGATAAAGAAGATTCAAAGAGAGTGAGATGCCAGCTCCTTTCATTCAGTCAGTAGCTTCAATCATTTCTGGACGTTTTTCAATGGCAAAAATCAATGAATATTGTAAATGCACAAACAGTAATTTCTCCGCATTGCAAGGTGCAATTCTGAAATTTTTTGCTTTTTCCTGCTCCTCTTAGCATGATAAAGAAGATTCAAAGAGTGTGAGATGCCAGCTTCTTTCATTCAGTCAGTAGCTTCAAACATTTCTGGGATATGAATAACATGATGTTTTTCAATTTCAAAAATTAATGAATATTGTAAATGCACAAACAGTAATTTCTCCGCATTGCAAGGTGCAATTCTGAAATTTTTTGCTTTTTCCTGTTCCTCTTAGCATGATAAAGAAGATTCAAAGAGAGTGAGATGCCAGCTCCTTTCATTCAGTCAGTAGCTTCAATCATTTCTGGACGTTTTTCAATGGCAAAAATCAATGAATATTGTAAATGCACAAACAGTAATTTCTCCGCATTGCAAGGTGCAATTCTGAAATTTTTTGCTTTTTCCTGCTCCTCTTAGCATGATAAAGAAGATTCAAAGAGAGTGAGATGCCAGCTCCTTTCATTCAGTCAGTAGCTTCAATCATTTCTGGACGTTTTTCAATGGCAAAAATCAATGAATATTGTAAATGCACAAACAGTAATTTCTCCGCATTGCAAGGTGCAATTCTGAAATTTTTTGCTTTTTCCTGCTCCTCTTAGCATGATAAAGAAGATTCAAAGAGAGTGAGATGCCAGCTCCTTTCATTCAGTCAGTAGCTTCAATCATTTCTGGTATATGAATAACATGATGTTTTTCAATGGCAAAAATCAATGAATATTGTAAATGCACAAACAGTAATTTCTCCGCATTGCAAGTTGCAATTCTGAATTTTTTTGCTTTTTCCTGCTCCTCTTAGCATGATAAAGAAGATTCAAAGAGAGTGAGATGCCAGCTCCTTTCATTCAGTCAGTAGCTTCAATCATTTCTGGACGTTTTTCAATGGCAAAAATCAATGAATATTGTAAATGCACAAACAGTAATTTCTCCGCATTGCAAGGTGCAATTCTGAAATTTTTTGCTTTTTCCTGCTCCTCTTAGCATGATAAAGAAGATTCAAAGAGAGTGAGATGCCAGCTCCTTTCATTCAGTCAGTAGCTTCAATCATTTCTGGACGTTTTTCAATGGTAAAAATCAATGAATATTGTAAATGCACAAACAGTAATTTCTCCGCATTGCAAGGTGCAATTCTGAAATTTTTTGCTTTTTCCTGCTCCTCTTAGCATGATAAAGAAGATTCAAAGAGAGTGAGATGCCAGCTCCTTTCATTCAGTCAGTAGCTTCAAACATTTCTGGTATATGAATAACATGATGTTTTTCAATGGCAAAAATCAATGAATATTGTAAATGCACAAACAGTAATTTCTCCGCATTGCAAGGTGCAATTCTGAAATTTTTTGCTTTTTCCTGCTCCTCTTAGCATGATAAAGAAGATTCAAAGAGAGTGAGATGCCAGCTCCTTTCATTCAGTCAGTAGCTTCAATCATTTCTGGACGTTTTTCAATGGCAAAAATCAATGAATATTGTAAATGCACAAACAGTAATTTCTCCGCATTGCAAGGTGCAATTCTGAAATTTTTTGCTTTTTCCTGCTCCTCTTAGCATGATAAAGAAGATTCAAAGAGAGTGAGATGCCAGCTTCTTTCATTCAGTCAGTAGCTTCAAACATTTCTGGGATATGAATAACATGATGTTTTTCAATGGCAAAAATTAATGAATATTGTAAATGCACAAACAGTAATTTCTCCGCATTGCAAGGTGCAATTCTGAAATTTTTTGCTTTTTCCTGCTCCTCTTAGCATGATAAAGAAGATTCAAAGAGAGTGAGATGCCAGCTCCTTTCATTCAGTCAGTAGCTTCAATCATTTCTGGACGTTTTTCAATGGCAAAAATCAATGAATATTGTAAATGCACAAACAGTAATTTCTCCGCTTTGCAAGGTGCAATTCTGAAATTTTTTGCTTTTTCCTGCTCCTCTTAGCATGATAAAGAAGATTCAAAGAGAGTGAGATGCCAGCTCCTTTCATTCAGTCAGTAGCTTCAATCATTTCTGGTATATGAATAACATGATGTTTTTCAATGGCAAAAATCAATGAATATTGTAAATGCACAAACAGTAATTTCTCCGCATTGCAAGGTGCAATTCTGAAATTTTTTGCTTTTTCCTGCTCCTCTTAGCATGATAAAGAAGATTCAAAGAAAGTGAGATGCCAGCTCCTTTCATTCAGTCAGTAGCTTCAATCATTTCTGGACGTTTTTCAATGGCAAAAATCAATGAATATTGTAAATGCACAAACAGTAATTTCTCCGCATTGCAAGGTGCAATTCTGAAATTTTTTGCTTTTTCCTGCTCCTCTTAGCATGATAAAGAAGATTCAAAGAGAGTGAGATGCCAGCTCCTTTCATTCAGTCAGTAGCTTCAAACATTTTTGGTATATGAATAACATGATGTTTTTCAATGGCAAAAATCAATGAATATTGTAAAAGCACAAACAGTAATTTCTCCGCATTGCAAGGTGCAATTCTGAAATTTTTTGCTTTTTCCTGCTCCTCTTAGCATGATAAAGAAGATTCAAAGAGAGTGAGATGCCAGCTCCTTTCATTCAGTCAGTAGCTTCAATCATTTCTGGACGTTTTTCAATGGCAAAAATCAATGAATATTGTAAATGCACAAACAGTAATTTCTCCGCATTGCAAGGTGCAATTCTGAAATTTTTTGCTTTTTCCTGCTCCTCTTAGCATGATAAAGAAGATTCAAAGAGAGTGAGATGCCAGCTCCTTTCATTCAGTCAGTAGCTTCAATCATTTCTGGTATATGAATAACATGATGTTTTTCAATGGCAAAAATCAATGAATATTGTAAATGCACAAACAGTAATTTCTCCACATTGCAAGGTGCAATTCTGAAATTTTTTGCTTTTTCCTGCTCCTCTTAGCATGATAAAGAAGATTCAAAGAGAGTGAGATGCCAGCTCCTTTCATTCAGTCAGTAGCTTCAATCATTTCTGGACGTTTTTCAATGGCAAAAATCAATGAATATTGTAAATGCACAAACAGTAATTTCTCCGCATTGCAAGGTGCAATTCTGAAATTTTTTGCTTTTTCCTGCTCCTCTTAGCATGATAAAGAAGATTCAAAGAGAGCGAGATGCCAGCTCCTTTCATTCAGTCAGTAGCTTCAATCATTTCTGGTATATGAATAACATGATGTTTTTCAATGGCAAAAATCAATGAATATTGTAAATGCACAAACAGTAATTTCTCCGCATTGCAAGGTGCAATTCTGAAATTTTTTGCTTTTTCCTGCTCCTCTTAGCATGATAAAGAAGATTCAAAGAGAGTGAGATGCCAGCTCCTTTCATTCAGTCAGTAGCTTCAATCATTTCTGGACGTTTTTCAATGGCAAAAATCAATGAATATTGTAAATGCACAAACAGTAATTTCTCCGCATTGCAAGGTGCAATTCTGAAATTTTTTGCTTTTTCCTGCTCCTCTTAGCATGATAAAGAAGATTCAAAGAGAGTGAGATGCCAGCTCCTTTCATTCAGTCAGTAGCTTCAAACATTTCTGGTATATGAATAACATGATGTTTTTCAATGGCAAAAATCAATGAATATTGTAAATGCACAAACAGTAATTTCTCCGCATTGCAAGGTGCAATTCTGAAATTTTTTGCTTTTTCCTGCTCCTCTTAGCATGATAAAGAAGATTCAAAGAGAGTGAGATGCCAGCTCCTTTCATTCAGTCAGTAGCTTCAATCATTTCTGGACGTTTTTCAATGGCAAAAATCAATGAATATTGTAAATGCACAAACAGTAATTTCTCCGCATTGCAAGGTGCAATTCTGAAATTTTTTGCTTTTTCCTGCTCCTCTTAGCATGATAAAGAAGATTCAAAGAGAGTGAGATGCCAGCTCCTTTCATTCAGTCAGTAGCTTCAATCATTTCTGGACGTTTTTCAATGGCAAAAATCAATGAATATTGTAAATGCACAAACAGTAATTTCTCCGCATTGCAAGGTGCAATTCTGAAATTTTTTGCTTTTTCCTGCTCCTCTTAGCATGATAAAGAAGATTCAAAGAGAGTGAGATGCCAGCTCCTTTCATTCAGTCAGTAGCTTCAATCATTTCTGGTATATGAATAACATGATGTTTTTCAATGGCAAAAATCAATGAATATTGTAAATGCACAAACAGTAATTTCTCCGCATTGCAAGGTGCAATTCTGAAATTTTTTGCTTTTTCCTGCTCCTCTTAGCATGATAAAGAAGATTCAAAGAGAGTGAGATGCCAGCTCCTTTCATTCAGTCAGCAGCTTCAATCATTTCTGGACATTTTTCAATGGCAAAAATCAATGAATATTGTAAATGCACAAACAGTAATTTCTCCGCATTGCAAGGTGCAATTCTGAAATTTTTTGCTTTTTCCTGCTCCTCTTAGCATGATAAAGAAGATTCAAAGAGAGTGAGATGCCAGCTCCTTTCATTCAGTCAGTAGCTTCAAACATTTCTGGTATATGAATAACATGATGTTTTTCAATGGCAAAAATCAATGAATATTGTAAAAGCACAAACAGTAATTTCTCCGCATTGCAAAGTGCAATTCTGAAATTTTTTGCTTTTTCCTGCTCCTCTTAGCATGATAAAGAAGATTCAAAGAGAGTGAGATGCCAGCTCCTTTCATTCAGTCAGTAGCTTCAATCATTTCTGGACGTTTTTCAATGGCAAAAATCAATGAATATTGTAAATGCACAAACAGTAATTTCTCCGCATTGCAAGGTGCAATTCTGAAATTTTTTGCTTTTTCCTGCTCCTCTTAGCATGATAAAGAAGATTCAAAGAGAGTGAGATGCCAGCTCCTTTCATTCAGTCACTAGCTTCAATCATTTCTGGTATATGAATAACATGATGTTTTTCAATGGCAAAAATCAATGAATATTGTAAATGCACAAACAGTAATTTCTCCGCATTGCAAGTTGCAATTCTGAAATTTTTTGCTTTTTCCTGCTCCTCTTAGCATGATAAAGAAGATTCAAAGAGAGTGAGATGCCAGCTCCTTTCATTCATTCAGTAGCTTCAATTATTTCTGGACGTTTTTCAATGGCAAAAATCAATGAATATTGTAAATGCACAAACAGTAATTTCTCCGCATTGCAAGGTGCAATTCTGAAATTTTTTGCTTTTTCCTGCTCCTCTTAGCATGATAAAGAAGATTCAAAGAGAGTGAGATGCCAGCTCCTTTCATTCAGTCAGTTGCTTCAATCATTTCTGGACGTTTTTCAATGGCAAAAATCAGTGAATATTGCAAATGCACAAACAGTAATTTCTCCGCATTGCAAGGTGCAATTCTGAAATTTTTTGCTTTTTCCTGCTCCTCTTAGCATGATAAAGAAGATTCAAAGAGAGTGAGATGCCAGCTCCTTTCATTCAGTCAGTAGCTTCAATCATTTCTGGACGTTTTTCAATGGCAAAAATCAATGAATATTGTAAATGCACAAACAGTAATTTCTCCGCATTGCAAGGTGCAATTCTGAAATTTTTTGCTTTTTCCTGCTCCTCTTTGCATGATAAAGAAGATTCAAAGAGATTGAGATGCCAGCTCCTTTCATTCAGTCAGTAGCTTCAATCATTTCTGGTATATGAATAACATGATGTTTTTCAATGGCAAAAATCAATGAATATTGTAAATGCACAAACAGTAATTTCTCCGCATTGCAAGGTGCAATTCTGAAATTTTTGGCTTTTTCCTGCTCCTCTTAGCATGATAAAGAAGATTCAAAGAGAGTGAGATGCCAGCTCCTTTCATTCAGTCAGTAGCTTCAATCATTTCTGGATGTTTTTCAATGGCAAAAATCAATGAATATTGTAAATGCACAAACAGTAATTTCTCCGCATTGCAAGGTGCAATTCTGAAATTTCTTGCATTTTCCTGCTCCTCTTAGCATGATAAAGAAGATTCAAAGAGAGTGAGATGCCAGCTCCTTTCATTCAGTTAGTAGCTTCAATCATTTCTGGACGTTTTTCAATGGCAAAAATCAATGAATATTGTAAATGAACAAACAGTAATTTCTCCGCATTGCAAGGTGCAATTCTGAAATTTTTTGCTTTTTCCTGCTCCTCTTAGCATGATAAAGAAGATTCAAAGAGAGTGAGATGCCAGCTCCTTTCATTCAGTCAGTAGCTTCAAACATTTCTGGTATATGAATAACATGATGTTTTTCAATGGCAAAAATCAATGAATATTGTAAATGCACAAACAGTAATTTCTCCGCATTGCAAGGTGCAATTCTGAAATTTTTTGCTTTTTCCTGCTCCTCTTAGCATGATAAAGAAGATTCAAAGAGAGTGAGATGCCAGCTCCTTTCATTCAGTCAGTAGCTTCAATCATTTCTGGTATATGAATAACATGATGTTTTTCAATGGCAAAAATCAATGAATATTGTAAATGCACAAACAGTAATTTCTCCGCATTGCAAGTTGCAATTCTGAAATTTTTTGCTTTTTCCTGCTCCTCTTAGCATGATAAAGAAGATTCAAAGAGAGTGAGATGCCAGCTCCTTTCATTCAGTCAGTAGCTTCAATCATTTCTGGACGTTTTTCAATGGCAAAAATCAATGAATATTGTAAATGCACAAACAGTAATTTCTCCGCATTGCAAGGTGCAATTCTGAAATTTTTTGCTTTTTCCTGCTCCTCTTAGCATGATAAAGAAGATTCAAAGAGAGTGAGATGCCAGCTCCTTTCATTCAGTCAGTAGCGTCAATCATTTCTGGACGTTTTTCAATGGCAAAAATCAATGAATATTGTAAATGCACAAACAGTAATTTCTCCGCATTGCAAGGTGCAATTCTGAAATTTTTTGCTTTTTCCTGCTCCTCTTAGCATGATAAAGAAGATTCAAAGAGAGTGAGATGCCAGCTCCTTTCATTCAGTCAGTAGCTTCAATCATTTCTGGTATATGAATAACATGATGTTTTTCAATGGCAAAAATCAATGAATATTGTAAATGCACAAACAGTAATTTCTCCACATTGCAAGGTGCAATTCTGAAATTTTTAGCTTTTTCCTGCTCCTCTTAGCATGATAAAGAAGATTCAAAGAGAGTGAGATGCCAGCTCCTTTCATTCAGTCAGTAGCTTCAATCATTTCTGGACGTTTTTCAATGGCAAAAATCAATGAATATTGTAAATGCACAAACAGTAATTTCTCCGCATTGCAAGGTGCAATTCTGAAATGTTTGAAGCTACTGACTGAATGAAAGGAGCTGGCATCTCACTCTCTTTGAATCTTCTTTATCATGCTAGGATTAACAGGAAAAAGCTAAAAATTTCAGAATTGCACCGTGCAATGTGGAGATATTACTGTTTGTGCATTTACAATATTCATTGATTTTTGCCATTGAAAAACATGTTTTTCATATACCAGAAATGTTTGAAGCTACTGACTGATTGAAAGGAGCTGGCATCTCACTCTCTTTGAATCTTCTTTATCATGCTAGGATTAGCAGGAAAAAGCAAAAAATTTCAGAATTGCACCTTGCAATGTGGAGATATTACTGTTTGTGCATTTACAATATTCATTGATTTTTGCCATTGAAAAACATGTTTTTCATATACCAGAAATGTTTGAAGCTACTGACTGAATGAAAGGAGCTGGCATCTCACTCTCTTTGAATCTTCTTTATCATGCTAGGATTAACAGGAAAAAGCAAAAAATTTCAGAATTGCACCTTGCAATGTGGAGATATTACTGTTTGTGCATTTACAATATTCATTGATTTTTGCCATTGAAAAACATGTTTTTCATATACCAGAAATGTTTGAAGCTACTGACTGAATGAAAGGAGCTGGCATCTCACTCTCTTTGAATCTTCTTTATCATGCTAGGATTAACAGGAAAAAGCAAAAAATTTCAGAATTGCACCTTGCAATGTGGAGATATTACTGTTTGTGCATTTACAATATTCATTGATTTTTGCCATTGAAAAACGTCCAGAAATGTTTGAAGCTACTGACTGAATGAAAGGAGCTGGCATCTCACTCTCTTTGAATCTTCTTTATCATGCTAGGATTAGCAGGAAAAAGCAAAAAATTTCAGAATTGCACCTTGCAATGTGGAGATATTACTGTTTGTGCATTTACAATATTCATTGATTTTTGCCATTGAAAAACATGTTTTTCATATACCAGAAATGTTTGAAGCTACTGACTGAATGAAAGGAGCTGGCATCTCACTCTCTTTGAATCTTCTTTATCATGCTAGGATTAACAGGAAAAAGCAAAAAATTTCAGAATTGCACCTTGCAATGTGGAGATATTACTGTTTGTGCATTTACAATATTCATTGATTTTTGCCATTGAAAAACATGTTTTTCATATACCAGAAATGTTTGAAGCTACTGACTGAATGAAAGGAGCTGGCATCTCACTCTCTTTGAATCTTCTTTATCATGCTAGGATTAACAGGAAAAAGCTAAAAATTTCAGAATTGCACCGTGCAATGTGGAGATATTACTGTTTGTGAATTTACAATATTCATTGATTTTTGCCATTGAAAAACATGTTTTTCATATACCAGAAATGTTTGAAGCTACTGACTGAATGAAAGGAGCTGGCATCTCACTCTCTTTGAATCTTCTTTATCATGCTAGGATTAGCAGGAAAAAGCAAAAAATTTCAGAATTGCACCTTGCAATGTGGAGATATTACTGTTTGTGCATTTACAATATTCATTGATTTTTGCCATTAAAAAACATGTTTTTCATATACCAGAAATGTTTGAAGCTACTGACTGAATGAAAGGAGCTGGCATCTCACTCTTTTTGAATCTTCTTTATCATGCTAGGATTAACAGGAAAAAGCTAAAAATTTCAGAATTGCACCGTGCAATGTGGAGATATTACTGTTTGTGCATTTACAATATTCATTGATTTTTGCCATTGAAAAACATGTTTTTCATATACCAGAAATGTTTGAAGCTACTGACTGAATGAAAGGAGCTGGCATCTCACTCTCTTTGAATCTTCTTTATCATGCTAGGATTAGCAGGAAAAAGCAAAAAATTTCAGAATTGCACCTTGCAATGTGGAGATATTACTGTTTGTGCATTTACAATATTCATTGATTTTTGCCATTGAAAAACATGTTTTTCATATACCAGAAATGTTTGAAGCTACTGACTGAATGAAAGGAGCTGGCATCTCACTCTCTTTGAATCTTCTTTATCATGCTAGGATTAACAGGAAAAAGCAAAAAATTTCAGAATTGCACCTTGCAATGTGGAGATATTACTGTTTGTGCATTTACAATATTCATTGATTTTTGCCATTGAAAAACATGTTTTTCATATACCAGAAATGTTTGAAGCTACTGACTGAATGAAAGGAGCTGGCATCTCACTCTCTTTGAATCTTCTTTATCATGCTAGGATTAACAGGAAAAAGCTAAAAATTTCAGAATTGCACCGTGCAATGTGGAGATATTACTGTTTGTGCATTTACAATATTCATTGATTTTTGCCATTGAAAAACATGTTTTTCATATACCAGAAATGTTTGAAGCTACTGACTGAATGAAAGGAGCTGGCATCTCACTCTCTTTGAATCTTCTTTATCATGCTAGGATTAGCAGGAAAAAGCAAAAAATTTCAGAATTGCACCTTGCAATGTGGAGATATTACTGTTTGTGCATTTACAATATTCATTGATTTTTGCCATTGAAAAACATGTTTTTCATATACCAGAAATGTTTGAAGCTACTGACTGAATGAAAGGAGCTGGCATCTCACTCTCTTTGAATCTTCTTTATCATGCTAGGATTAACAGGAAAAAGCTAAAAATTTCAGAATTGCACCGTGCAATGTGGAGATATTACTGTTTGTGCATTTACAATATTCATTGATTTTTGCCATTGAAAAACATGTTTTTCATATACCAGAAATGTTTGAAGCTACTGACTGAATGAAAGGAGCTGGCATCTCACTCTCTTTGAATCTTCTTTATCATGCTAGGATTAGCAGGAAAAAGCAAAAAATTTCAGAATTGCACCTTGCAATGTGGAGATATTACTGTTTGTGCATTTACAATATTCATTGATTTTTGCCATTGAAAAACGTCCAGAAATGTTTGAAGCTACTGACTGAATGAAAGGAGCTGGCATCTCACTCTCTTTGAATCTTCTTTATCATGCTAGGATTAGCAGGAAAAAGCAAAAAATTTCAGAATTGCACCTTGCAATGTGGAGATATTACTGTTTGTGCATTTACAATATTCATTGATTTTTGCCATTGAAAAACATGTTTTTCATATACCAGAAATGTTTGAAGCTACTGACTGAATGAAAGGAGCTGGCATCTCACTCTCTTTGAATCTTCTTTATCATGCTAGGATTAACAGGAAAAAGCAAAAAATTTCAGAATTGCACCTTGCAATGTGGAGATATTACTGTTTGTGCATTTACAATATTCATTGATTTTTGCCATTGAAAAACATGTTTTTCATATACCAGAAATGTTTGAAGCTACTGACTGAATGAAAGGAGCTGGCATCTCACTCTCTTTGAATCTTCTTTATCATGCTAGGATTAACAGGAAAAAGCTAAAAATTTCAGAATTGCACCGTGCAATGTGGAGATATTACTGTTTGTGAATTTACAATATTCATTGATTTTTGCCATTGAAAAACATGTTTTTCATATACCAGAAATGTTTGAAGCTACTGACTGAATGAAAGGAGCTGGCATCTCACTCTCTTTGAATCTTCTTTATCATGCTAGGATTAGCAGGAAAAAGCAAAAAATTTCAGAATTGCACCTTGCAATGTGGAGATATTACTGTTTGTGCATTTACAATATTCATTGATTTTTGCCATTAAAAAACATGTTTTTCATATACCAGAAATGTTTGAAGCTACTGACTGAATGAAAGGAGCTGGCATCTCACTCTTTTTGAATCTTCTTTATCATGCTAGGATTAACAGGAAAAAGCTAAAAATTTCAGAATTGCACCGTGCAATGTGGAGATATTACTGTTTGTGCATTTACAATATTCATTGATTTTTGCCATTGAAAAACATGTTTTTCATATACCAGAAATGTTTGAAGCTACTGACTGAATGAAAGGAGCTGGCATCTCACTCTCTTTGAATCTTCTTTATCATGCTAGGATTAGCAGGAAAAAGCAAAAAATTTCAGAATTGCACCTTGCAATGTGGAGATATTACTGTTTGTGCATTTACAATATTCATTGATTTTTGCCATTGAAAAACATGTTTTTCATATACCAGAAATGTTTGAAGCTACTGACTGAATGAAAGGAGCTGGCATCTCACTCTCTTTGAATCTTCTTTATCATGCTAGGATTAACAGGAAAAAGCAAAAAATTTCAGAATTGCACCTTGCAATGTGGAGATATTACTGTTTGTGCATTTACAATATTCATTGATTTTTGCCATTGAAAAACATGTTTTTCATATACCAGAAATGTTTGAAGCTACTGACTGAATGAAAGGAGCTGGCATCTCACTCTCTTTGAATCTTCTTTATCATGCTAGGATTAACAGGAAAAAGCTAAAAATTTCAGAATTGCACCGTGCAATGTGGAGATATTACTGTTTGTGCATTTACAATATTCATTGATTTTTGCCATTGAAAAACATGTTTTTCATATACCAGAAATGTTTGAAGCTACTGACTGAATGAAAGGAGCTGGCATCTCACTCTCTTTGAATCTTCTTTATCATGCTAGGATTAGCAGGAAAAAGCAAAAAATTTCAGAATTGCACCTTGCAATGTGGAGATATTACTGTTTGTGCATTTACAATATTCATTGATTTTTGCCATTGAAAAACATGTTTTTCATATACCAGAAATGTTTGAAGCTACTGACTGAATGAAAGGAGCTGGCATCTCACTCTCTTTGAATCTTCTTTATCATGCTAGGATTAACAGGAAAAAGCTAAAAATTTCAGAATTGCACCGTGCAATGTGGAGATATTACTGTTTGTGCATTTACAATATTCATTGATTTTTGCCATTGAAAAACATGTTTTTCATATACCAGAAATGTTTGAAGCTACTGACTGAATGAAAGGAGCTGGCATCTCACTCTCTTTGAATCTTCTTTATCATGCTAGGATTAGCAGGAAAAAGCAAAAAATTTCAGAATTGCACCTTGCAATGTGGAGATATTACTGTTTGTGCATTTACAATATTCATTGATTTTTGCCATTGAAAAACATGTTTTTCATATACCAGAAATGTTTGAAGCTACTGACTGAATGAAAGGAGCTGGCATCTCACTCTCTTTGAATCTTCTTTATCATGCTAGGATTAACAGGAAAAAGCTAAAAATTTCAGAATTGCACCGTGCAATGTGGAGATATTACTGTTTGTGCATTTACAATATTCATTGATTTTTGCCATTGAAAAACATGTTTTTCATATACCAGAAATGTTTGAAGCTACTGACTGAATGAAAGGAGCTGGCATCTCACTCTCTTTGAATCTTCTTTATCATGCTAGGATTAGCAGGAAAAAGCAAAAAATTTCAGAAATTGCACCTTGCAATGTGGAGATATTACTGTTTGTGCATTTACAATATTCATTGATTTTTGCCATTGAAAAACATGTTTTTCATATACCAGAAATGTTTGAAGCTACTGACTGAATGAAAGGAGCTGGCATCTCACTCTCTTTGAATCTTCTTTATCATGCTAGGATTAACAGGAAAAAGCTAAAAATTTCAGAATTGCACCGTGCAATGTGGAGATATTACTGTTTGTGCATTTACAATATTCATTGATTTTTGCCATTGAAAAACATGTTTTTCATGTACCAGAAATGTTTGAAGCTACTGACAATGAAAGGAGCTGGCATCTCACTCTCTTTGAATCTTCTTTATCATGCTAGGATTAACAGGAAAAAGCTAAAAATTTCAGAATTGCACCGTGCAATGTGGAGATATTACTGTTTGTGCATTTACAATATTCATTGATTTTTGCCATTGAAAAACATGTTTTTCATATACCAGAAATGTTTGAAGCTACTGACTGAATGAAAGGAGCTGGCATCTCACTCTCTTTGAATCTTCTTTATCATGCTAGGATTAGCAGGAAAAAGCAAAACATTTCAGAATTGCACCTTGCAATGTGGAGATATTACTGTTTGTGCATTTACAATATTCATTGATTTTTGCCATTGAAAAACATGTTTTTCATATACCAGAAATGTTTGAAGCTACTGACTGAATGAAAGGAGCTGGCATCTCACTCTCTTTGAATCTTCTTTATCATGCTAGGATTAACAGGAAAAAGCAAAAAATTTCAGAATTGCACCTTGCAATGTGGAGATATTACTGTTTGTGCATTTACAATATTCATTGATTTTTGCCATTGAAAAACATGTTTTTCATATACCAGAAATGTTTGAAGCTACTGACTGAATGAAAGGAGCTGGCATCTCACTCTCTTTGAATCTTCTTTATCATGCTAGGATTAACAGGAAAAAGCTAAAAATTTCAGAATTGCACCGTGCAATGTGGAGATATTACTGTTTGTGCATTTACAATATTCATTGATTTTTGCCATTGAAAAACATGTTTTTCATATACCAGAAATGTTTGAAGCTACTGACTGAATGAAAGGAGCTGGCATCTCACTCTCTTTGAATCTTCTTTATCATGCTAGGATTAGCAGGAAAAAGCAAAAAATTTCAGAATTGCACCTTGCAATGTGGAGATATTACTGTTTGTGCATTTACAATATTCATTGATTTTTGCCATTGAAAAACATGTTTTTCATATACCAGAAATGTTTGAAGCTACTGACTGAATGAAAGGAGCTGGCATCTCACTCTCTTTGAATCTTCTTTATCATGCTAGGATTAACAGGAAAAAGCTAAAAATTTCAGAATTGCACCGTGCAATGTGGAGATATTACTGTTTGTGCATTTACAATATTCATTGATTTTTGCCATTGAAAAACATGTTTTTCATATACCAGAAATGTTTGAAGCTACTGACTGAATGAAAGGAGCTGGCATCTCACTCTCTTTGAATCTTCTTTATCATGCTAGGATTAACAGGAAAAAGCAAAAAATTTCAGAATTGCACCTTGCAATGTGGAGATATTACTGTTTGTGCATTTACAATATTCATTGATTTTTGCCATTGAAAAACATGTTTTTCATATACCAGAAATGTTTGAAGCTACTGACTGAATGAAAGGAGCTGGCATCTCACTCTCTTTGAATCTTCTTTATCATGCTAGGATTAACAGGAAAAAGCTAAAAATTTCAGAATTGCACCGTGCAATGTGGAGATATTACTGTTTGTGCATTTACAATATTCATTGATTTTTGCCATTGAAAAACATGTTTTTCATATACCAGAAATGTTTGAAGCTACTGACTGAATGAAAGGAGCTGGCATCTCACTCTCTTTGAATCTTCTTTATCATGCTAGGATTAGCAGGAAAAAGCAAAAAATTTCAGAATTGCACCTTGCAATGTGGAGATATTACTGTTTGTGCATTTACAATATTCATTGATTTTTGCCATTGAAAAACATGTTTTTCATATACCAGAAATGTTTGAAGCTACTGACTGAATGAAAGGAGCTGGCATCTCACTCTCTTTGAATCTTCTTTATCATGCTAGGATTAACAGGAAAAAGCTAAAAATTTCAGAATTGCACCGTGCAATGTGGAGATATTACTGTTTGTGCATTTACAATATTCATTGATTTTTGCCATTGAAAAACATGTTTTTCATATACCAGAAATGTTTGAAGCTACTGACTGAATGAAAGGAGCTGGCATCTCACTCTCTTTGAATCTTCTTTATCATGCTAGGATTAGCAGGAAAAAGCAAAAAATTTCAGAATTGCACCTTGCAATGTGGAGATATTACTGTTTGTGCATTTACAATATTCATTGATGTTTGCCATTGAAAAACATGTTTTTCATATACCAGAAATGTTTGAAGCTACTGACTGAATGAAAGGAGCTGGCATCTCACTCTCTTTGAATCTTCTTTATCATGCTAGGATTAACAGGAAAAAGCAAAAAATTTCAGAATTGCACCTTGCAATGTGGAGATATTACTGTTTGTGCATTTACAATATTCATTGATTTTTGCCATTGAAAAACATGTTTTTCATATACCAGAAATGTTTGAAGCTACTGACTGAATGAAAGGAGCTGGCATCTCACTCTTTGAATCTTCTTTATCATGCTAGGATTAGCAGGAAAAAGCAAAAAATTTCAGAATTGCACCTTGCAATGTGGAGATATTACTGTTTGTGCATTTACAATATTCATTGATTTTTGCCATTGAAAAACATGTTTTTCATATACCAGAAATGTTTGAAGCTACTGACTGAATGAAAGGAGCTGGCATCTCACTCTCTTTGAATCTTCTTTATCATGCTAGGATTAACAGGAAAAAGCTAAAAATTTCAGAATTGCACCGTGCAATGTGGAGATATTACTGTTTGTTCATTTACAATATTCATTGATTTTTGCCATTGAAAAACATGTTTTTCATATACCAGAAATGTTTGAAGCTACTGACTGAATGAAAGGAGCTGGCATCTCACTCTCTTTGAATCTTCTTTATCATGCTAGGATTAGCAGGAAAAAGCAAAAAATTTCAGAATTGCACCTTGCAATGTGGAGATATTACTGTTTGTGCATTTACAATATTCATTGATTTTTGCCATTGAAAAACATGTTTTTCATATACCAGAAATGTTTGAAGCTACTGACTGAATGAAAGGAGCTGGCATCTCACTCTCTTTGAATCTTCTTTATCATGCTAGGATTAACAGGAAAAAGCTAAAAATTTCAGAATTGCACCGTGCAATGTGGAGATATTACTGTTTGTGCATTTACAATATTCATTGATTTTTGCCATTGAAAAACATGTTTTTCATATACCAGAAATGTTTGAAGCTACTGACTGAATGAAAGGAGCTGGCATCTCACTCTCTTTGAATCTTCTTTATCATGCTACGATTAGCAGGAAAAAGCAAAAAATTTCAGAATTGCACCTTGCAATGTGGAGATATTACTGTTTGTGCATTTACAATATTCATTGATTTTTGCCATTGAAAAACATGTTTTTCATATACCAGAAATGTTTGAAGCTACTGACTGAATGAAAGGAGCTGGCATCTCACTCTCTTTGAATCTTCTTTATCATGCTAGGATTAACAGGAAAAAGCAAAAAATTTCAGAATTGCACCTTGCAATGTGGAGATATTACTGTTTGTGCATTTACAATATTCATTGATTTTTGCCATTGAAAAACATGTTTTTCATATACCAGAAATGTTTGAAGCTACTGACTGAATGAAAGGAGCTGGCATCTCACTCTCTTTGAATCTTCTTTATCATGCTAGGATTAGCAGGAAAAAGCAAAAAATTTCAGAATTGCACCTTGCAATGTGGAGATATTACTGTTTGTGCATTTACAATATTCATTGATTTTTGCCATTGAAAAACATGTTTTTCATATACCAGAAATGTTTGAAGCTACTGACTGAATGAAAGGAGCTGGCATCTCACTCTCTTTGAATCTTCTTTATCATGCTAGGATTAACAGGAAAAAGCTAAAAATTTCAGAATTGCACCGTGCAATGTGGAGATATTACTGTTTGTGCATTTACAATATTCATTGATTTTTGCCATTGAAAAACATGTTTTTCATATACCAGAAATGTTTGAAGCTACTGACTGAATGAAAGGAGCTGGCATCTCACTCTCTTTGAATCTTCTTTATCATGCTAGGATTAGCAGGAAAAAGCAAAAAATTTCAGAATTGCACCTTGCAATGTGGAGATATTACTGTTTGTGCATTTACAATATTCATTGATTTTTGCCATTGAAAAACGTTTTTCATATACCAGAAATGTTTGAAGCTACTGACTGAATGAAAGGAGCTGGCATCTCACTCTCTTTGAATCTTCTTTATCATGCTAGGATTAGCAGGAAAAAGCAAAAAATTTCAGAATTGCACCTTGCAATGTGGAGATATTACTGTTTGTGCATTTACAATATTCATTGATTTTTGCCATTGAAAAACATGTTTTTCATATACCAGAAATGTTTGAAGCTACTGACTGAATGAAAGGAGCTGGCATCTCACTCTCTTTGAATCTTCTTTATCATGCTAGGATTAACAGGAAAAAGCAAAAAATTTCAGAATTGCACCTTGCAATGTGGAGATATTACTGTTTGTGCATTTACAATATTCATTGATTTTTGCCATTGAAAAACATGTTTTTCATATACCAGAAATGTTTGAAGCTACTGACTGAATGAAAGGAGCTGGCATCTCACTCTCTTTGAATCTTCTTTATCATGCTAGGATTAGCAGGAAAAAGCAAAAAATTTCAGAATTGCACCTTGCAATGTGGAGATATTACTGTTTGTGCATTTACAATATTCATTGATTTTTGCCATTGAAAAACATGTTTTTCATATACCAGAAATGTTTGAAGCTACTGACTGAATGAAAGGAGCTGGCATCTCACTCTCTTTGAATCTTCTTTATCATGCTAGGATTAACAGGAAAAAGCAAAAAATTTCAGAATTGCACCGTGCAATGTGGAGATATTACTGTTTGTGCATTTACAATATTCATTGATTTTTGCCATTGAAAAACATGTTTTTCATATACCAGAAATGTTTGAAGCTACTGACTGAATGAAAGGAGCTGGCATCTCACTCTCTTTGAATCTTCTTTATCATGCTAGGATTAGCAGGAAAAAGCAAAAAATTTCAGAATTGCACCTTGCAATGTGGAGATATTACTGTTTGTGCATTTACAATATTCATTGATTTTTGCCATTGAAAAACGTTTTTCATATACCAGAAATGTTTGAAGCTACTGACTGAATGAAAGGAGCTGGCATCTCACTCTCTTTGAATCTTCTTTATCATGCTAGGATTAACAGGAAAAAGCAAAAAATTTCAGAATTGCACCTTGCAATGTGGAGATATTACTGTTTGTGCATTTACAATATTCATTGATTTTTGCCATTGAAAAACATGTTTTTCATATACCAGAAATGTTTGAAGCTACTGACTGAATGAAAGGAGCTGGCATCTCACTCTCTTTGAATCTTCTTTATCATGCTAGGATTAACAGGAAAAAGCTAAAAATTTCAGAATTGCACCATGCAATGTGGAGATATTACTGTTTGTGCATTTACAATATTCATTGATTTTTGCCATTGAAAAACATGTTTTTCATATACCAGAAATGTTTGAAGCTACTGACTGAATGAAAGGAGCTGGCATCTCACTCTCTTTGAATCTTCTTTATCATGCTAGGATTAGCAGGAAAAAGCAAAAAATTTCAGAATTGCACCTTGCAATGTGGAGATATTACTGTTTGTGCATTTACAATATTCATTGATTTTTGCCATTGAAAAACATGTTTTTCATATACCAGAAATGTTTGAAGCTACTGACTGAATGAAAGGAGCTGGCATCTCACTCTCTTTGAATCTTCTTTATCATGCTAGGATTAACAGGAAAAAGCAAAAAAATTTCAGAATTGCACCTTGCAATGTGGAGATATTACTGTTTGTGCATTTACAATATTCATTGATTTTTGCCATTGAAAAACATGTTTTTCATATACCAGAAATGTTTGAAGCTACTGACTGAATGAAAGGAGCTGGCATCTCACTCTCTTTGAATCTTCTTTATCATGCTAGGATTAACAGGAAAAAGCTAAAAATTTCAGAATTGCACCGTGCAATGTGGAGATATTACTGTTTGTGCATTTACAATATTCATTGATTTTTGCCATTGAAAAACATGTTTTTCATATACCAGAAATGTTTGAAGCTACTGACTGAATGAAAGGAGCTGGCATCTCACTCTATTTGAATCTTCTTTATCATGCTAGGATTAGCAGGAAAAAGCAAAAAATTTCAGAATTGCACCTTGCAATGTGGAGATATTACTGTTTGTGCATTTACAATATTCATTGATTTTTGCCATTGAAAAACATGTTTTTCATATACCAGAAATGTTTGAAGCTACTGACTGAATGAAAGGAGCTGGCATCTCACTCTCTTTGAATCTTCTTTATCATGCTAGGATTAACAGGAAAAAGCTAAAAATTTCAGAATTGCACCGTGCAATGTGGAGATATTACTGTTTGTGCATTTACAATATTCATTGATTTTTGCCATTGAAAAACATGTTTTTCATATACCAGAAATGTTTGAAGCTACTGACTGAATGAAAGGAGCTGGCATCTCACTCTCTTTGAATCTTCTTTATCATGCTAGGATTAGCAGGAAAAAGCAAAAAATTTCAGAATTGCACCTTGCAATGTGGAGATATTACTGTTTGTGCATTTACAATATTCATTGATTTTTGCCATTGAAAAACGTTTTTCATATACCAGAAATGTTTGAAGCTACTGACTGAATGAAAGGAGCTGGCATCTCACTCTCTTTGAATCTTCTTTATCATGCTAGGATTAACAGGAAAAAGCAAAAAATTTCAGAATTGCACCTTGCAATGTGGAGATATTACTGTTTGTGCATTTACAATATTCATTGATTTTTGCCATTGAAAAACATGTTTTTCATATACCAGAAATGTTTGAAGCTACTGACTGAATGAAAGGAGCTGGCATCTCACTCTCTTTGAATCTTCTTTATCATGCTAGGATTAACAGGAAAAAGCTAAAAATTTCAGAATTGCACCGTGCAATGTGGAGATATTACTGTTTGTGCATTTACAATATTCATTGATTTTTGCCATTGAAAAACATGTTTTTCATATACCAGAAATGTTTGAAGCTACTGACTGAATGAAAGGAGCTGGCATCTCACTCTCTTTGAATCTTCTTTATCATGCTAGGATTAGCAGGAAAAAGCAAAAAATTTCAGAATTGCACCTTGCAATGTGGAGATATTACTGTTTGTGCATTTACAATATTCATTGATTTTTGCCATTGAAAAACGTTTTTCATATACCAGAAATGTTTGAAGCTACTGACTGAATGAAAGGAGCTGGCATCTCACTCTCTTTGAATCTTCTTTATCATGCTAGGATTAGCAGGAAAAAGCAAAAAATTTCAGAATTGCACCTTGCAATGTGGAGATATTACTGTTTGTGCATTTACAATATTCATTGATTTTTGCCATTGAAAAACATGTTTTTCATATACCAGAAATGTTTGAAGCTACTGACTGAATGAAAGGAGCTGGCATCTCACTCTCTTTGAATCTTCTTTATCATGCTAGGATTAACAGGAAAAAGCAAAAAATTTCAGAATTGCACCTTGCAATGTGGAGATATTACTGTTTGTGCATTTACAATATTCATTGATTTTTGCCATTGAAAAACATGTTTTTCATATACCAGAAATGTTTGAAGCTACTGACTGAATGAAAGGAGCTGGCATCTCACTCTCTTTGAATCTTCTTTATCATGCTAGGATTAACAGGAAAAAGCTAAAAATTTCAGAATTGCACCGTGCAATGTGGAGATATTACTGTTTGTGCATTTACAATATTCATTGATTTTTGCCATTGAAAAACATGTTTTTCATATACCAGAAATGTTTGAAGCTACTGACTGAATGAAAGGAGCTGGCATCTCACTCTCTTTGAATCTTCTTTATCATGCTAGGATTAGCAGGAAAAAGCAAAAAATTTCAGAATTGCACCTTGCAATGTGGAGATATTACTGTTTGTGCATTTACAATATTCATTGATTTTTGCCATTGAAAAACATGTTTTTCATATACCAGAAATGTTTGAAGCTACTGACTGAATGAAAGGAGCTGGCATCTCACTCTCTTTGAATCTTCTTTATCATGCTAGGATTAGCAGGAAAAAGCAAAAAATTTCAGAATTGCACCTTGCAATGTGGAGATATTACTGTTTGTGCATTTACAATATTCATTGATTTTTGCCATTGAAAAACGTTTTTCATATACCAGAAATGTTTGAAGCTACTGACTGAATGAAAGGAGCTGGCATCTCACTCTCTTTGAATCTTCTTTATCATGCTAGGATTAGCAGGAAAAAGCAAAAAATTTCAGAATTGCACCTTGCAATGTGGAGATATTACTGTTTGTGCATTTACAATATTCATTGATTTTTGCCATTGAAAACATGTTTTTCATATACCAGAAATGTTTGAAGCTACTGACTGAATGAAAGGAGCTGGCATCTCACTCTCTTTGAATCTTCTTTATCATGCTAGGATTAACAGGAAAAAGCAAAAAATTTCAGAATTGCACCTTGCAATGTGGAGATATTACTGTTTGTGCATTTACAATATTCATTGATTTTTGCCATTGAAAAACATGTTTTTCATATACCAGAAATGTTTGAAGCTACTGACTGAATGAAAGGAGCTGGCATCTCACTCTCTTTGAATCTTCTTTATCATGCTAGGATTAACAGGAAAAGCTAAAAATTTCAGAATTGCACCGTGCAATGTGGAGATATTACTGTTTGTGCATTTACAATATTCATTGATTTTTCCATTGAAAAACATGTTTTTCATATACCAGAAATGTTTGAAGCTACTGACTGAATGAAAGGAGCTGGCATCTCACTCTCTTTGAATCTTCTTTATCATGCTAGGATTAGCAGGAAAAAGCAAAAAATTTCAGAATTGCACCTTGCAATGTGGAGATATTACTGTTTGTGCATTTACAATATTCATTGATTTTTGCCATTGAAAACATGTTTTTCATATACCAGAAATGTTTGAAGCTACCTGACTGAATGAAAGGAGCTGGCATCTCACTCTCTTTGA